>NC_084888.1:4393750-4701562 GCF_958979055.1 Alnus glutinosa
TGGTGGGTTTGGTTTTTTATGCTTTTTTTTTTTTCCTTTTTAAACACTGAATATCTTCTTATTAATAAAAGATGACTAAATTACAGTTTAAAGACTAAAAAGTCTCTATGAGAAGTATCAGAAATAAAGAGAGGCATCTCCACAATCTAACTATTAGAAAAACATTTAGAAGAAGCCTCTCTAACTAAAACATGGGTAACACCATTTGCTTATCTACAACAATGAATCCAAGAACAAAAAGAAAATCTAGAAGCATCATTTATAATTGCATACACAAAGTGCCCAATTCGAATATAATGGGAGCTTGGATCACAAATTCCTTTAATCACCTGTAGATAATTACCTTCACATACAATTTTAGAAAAACCCATATCTTTACAAAAATTTAAAGCTAAATGGCCAGCCATTACTTCTGCCAGAAGAGGATCCGCCTCAACCTTACAAGCACAAGATTGAGCACCCACAACCAAACCTTCATCATTTCGAATGACACAACCCAAACTCATAACACCATCTCTTGAATTTAAAGAGGCATCCCAATTCACTTTTACACACCTCAAAACTGGGCTTTTCCATAATTTGCTACTATTTAAAGTGTCAGAATTTAGCTTCCTTACCAATCCCAATTCATTAATGGACTCACCCAAACCCCAAACTGCATCTATGAATACCTATTTCAACTACCTAGCAAATGTTTCCTGAGAATTTACTAGTCCAACAAATATATGCTTTTTAATGCCTGTTGCGTTCCCTGTTCCTACAATTGAATAACTGTGAATTTCATAGCACGTTTTAATATGCTTCTTTGGATTCTTTTCTTCTTCTTTTTCTTTTCTTTTTCTTTTTCTTTTCCTTTTTCTTTTTCTTCTTTCTTCTTTTGGATCCTACAATTGAATAAAAACAATAAAACGTTGTAGCCTGTTGAAATGGGAAATCATTATGATCATAATACCAAAAGTTTAAGTTTGACCCCACAATAAATTACGGAATAAAACACACAGACACTTTGGTCAGTTGGTGGATTCTTCCTTTGCTATAGACAACCTATAAAACAAACGCATGGTTCCAAAATCCAACAACCACGATGCAACATGGCCAAGAGATGCAATTTCATTTTGGGCTCAGATGCCCTCCGAGGTCGACCTTGCACCTCGAGCTGCCTATATCATAAAATTTAATATGAAGCATGACTCTACTTCATGTGAAATGGAAAGATCCTAATTCTATACCAACTTTCTACTCTAATTAATGTATATTCTTAAAGCTATGTTTGTTTTGGTGTATAATATTTTATAGTTTTTTTTTTTTTTGGAGTATTTGGGGCGACGTAAAAAATTGTTTAATTTGAAAATGTTTTTAGTTGACCAAGAAAAATAACATTCACGAAACGTAAGAGAGGCATACTACCCATCCATCTCCGGTCAATCTCCTTTTCAAATTTATCACTGAATCTGTACGACTTACATGTGGGTCATAGAGATGTAACAATAGATTAAAAAAAAAATAGATGAAAATGAAAAGATAGCATTTATTGGTGTAAAATGATTTACGCTTATTATACGGGTAAATCATTTTTTGTTGCTTTCCCACATCT
The DNA here is from genome assembly GCF_958979055.1 of Alnus glutinosa. Classification (NCBI taxonomy): domain Eukaryota; kingdom Viridiplantae; phylum Streptophyta; class Magnoliopsida; order Fagales; family Betulaceae; genus Alnus; species Alnus glutinosa. The sequence goes on from NC_084888.1 coordinate 4,395,345, forward strand.
CTAGGTGAGCTAGTGTGAGATGATCCCTTTAAAACCTACATGGCCGAACACTTTTTTAGACCGATGGGCCTAGAAGGGCCCTCTCATAATTAATTGCCCAAATTACAAATAACATATGCATCGCAATTGCACTCTAAAACAATCAGTGTCTCCTCAACATTTCTCTTTCTACTTTCTTCACGTTTATTAAGAATGGACAATGGTCTAGGTTAGGTTTCTCAATTAATAGGCGTCAAGGTTAGGTTTCTCAATTAAGAATAGTGGCACAACTATATGATTTATTTATAAATTATAATGACTTCTATTTATGGTGTAGTGGACATGCTATTGATGTACTTTTTGAGGTGTATTCCACTTGAGAATCACCTCATTTTTGGTTTTTTTTTTTTTTTAATTAATAATTAATTGACAATATAATCTCAACAAAAATAAAATAAAAGTACAAAAAAAGCGCCGAATATAAAATTTGTTTCTAAGTTTTTCATACTGCTGGAGCAACGCAATTATCGTTGGAGATTAAATGATTAATGCAACCTTTAACCATATCAATTATCATTATCATTATGTCAATGAATTCGCATTCGAGTACATGAAGCCCTTTTTGTGAATACACACGCAGCAAACTCCTCCCAACGATCCCCTAAACCCGCGTAGTCCCGTAGTTACCACTCGGAGACAAGACAAAACTGAGAAATAACTATCAACGCCAGCTGCTGTCTCCTCCGCCATTGCTCTCTCACTCACTGTCTCTGGTTCCTAACTTCCTATGTCTAACTGTCTACACACGCAAACACACACAGCGATCCACTTTCAGTGCATGTATAAGCGTCAAGCTAGCTCTTTTTTAGTTATCCTTTGAAGCTCACAAAAAAGTAGGATCAGACAAGACTTCTTCCGATGTCTGATCACAAAGCAGGCCGTATGAACGACCAGCTCTCAAATCAAACCTCAATCTTTGGCCTTAAACTCTGGGTGGTTCTTGGCTTTTGCGTTGGAGCTGCCTTTGTGCTTCTTCTCTTCCTCATCTCTCTCTGCTGGCTCGCCTCAAAGCGCTCCAAAACCAAGACTTTACGCCGACCCACGATCCCACTTGTCTCCAAAGAGATCCAAGAGATCAGAGTCGACCATGCCCGCTCCAAGCCAAGCAGGACTCAAATCCAAGCCGTCCCATTTCCTGAACCGGACCCAGTTCCCGGAATTGAAAGGCAGGCTCTGCTGCCACCTCCGGAGGAAGAGAGCCCGGTGGGATACCACCACAGGATTCACATTGAGATTGGAAAGGACCATAGGATTTCTTATCCTGAACCGTTTTATCGGTCTTCTTCTTCGCACGGGAGTGGGGAAGGTCGTGGTGTGGATCATCCGGTGGCTATGGTGGTCCCTGAAGTTTCACACTTGGGGTGGGGGCATTGGTATACTTTGAGAGAGCTCGAGGCCTCGACCAATGGCTTTGCCGACGAGAACGTCATCGGCGAAGGTGGGTATGGGATTGTATATCACGGTATTTTGGAGGACAAAACTCAGGTTGCTGTCAAGAATTTGCTCAATAATAGGTGTTTTCTTGCTACCTTCATCTTTTTACTACCTTTAGAATGCACTCTGTTTTTGGGTACATTAGAGGTGGAATTTGGTGTTATATTAGAATTTGGGGCTTCATTATATTGAACCAATTAGGTAATGTTAAAGATTGATGAATCAGATATTTGGGTATCCTGTAGGGGACAAGCTGAGAAGGAGTTTAAAATTGAGGTTGAGGCAATTGGCCGGGTTCGGCATAAGAATTTGGTGAGATTGCTTGGTTACTGTGCTGAAGGAGCTCACAGGTACTCAATTATTGCCTAATTACTACAGCTTCCTTATTTGTTGAACTTTAGCCTTTGGTATTGCAAGCTAGTAGAGTGTATTAATTCCCCGTTGGAAATACTATTAAGTTGATGTTGTATACTTTCATAAATGAGGTTAGATATATCATCTTTACGTCTTGCGGATGACTGCTTGTTTGGTTATATGATAGGATGCTTGTCTATGAGTATGTAAACAATGGGAATTTGGAGCAGTGGCTTCATGGGGATGTAGGGCCTTGCAGCCCTCTTACTTGGGAGATTCGGATGAATATCATCCTTGGAACAGCAAAAGGGTATGATCCAAATCACTCACATCTGAGCCTTATTTTTTCATGTTCATTCATTTCCCTGCATCTCATCCACTGCATTGTTTCACTGGCCTCATGTAGGCTAGCTTACCTTCACGAGGGACTGGAACCCAAAGTTGTTCACCGCGATATAAAATCGAGTAACATTTTAGTTGACAAGCTGTGGAATGCAAAGGTTTCAGATTTTGGCCTTGCCAAGCTCCTCGGCTCAGAGAGTAGCTACATTACAACCCGTGTCATGGGAACATTTGGGTATGTAGGGCTGTGTTTATATATGAGTCTGCGTGCCAGTGTGGCTAAAGAGGCAACAACAGTCATTTTTTTTGCTGGTTTTGTAGCTATGTAGCTCCTGAATATGCAAGCACAGGCATGTTGAACGAAAGAAGCGACGCGTACAGTTTTGGGATTCTTATAATGGAAATAATTTCTGGAAGGAACCCGGTTGATTATAGCCGACCTCCGGAAGAGGTTCGCACAATATTATTAATATTGCTTTGCTTCAAAGATACTAGAATCAGCTGAAAAGCTTTTCTAGGTTGGTCTTTTATCATCTTTCTTCTTCCATGTTGCTTTTTTAATTAAAAAGCCAAGAATTTTCAGGTCAACTTAGTTGAGTGGCTTAAGAATATGGTCGCTAACAGGAATCCAGAAGGAGTATTGGATCCAAAGCTACCTGAGAAGCCTACTTCAAGGGCATTGAAGCGGGCTCTTCTTGTGGCTTTACGTTGTGTAGACCCTAATGCAGAGAAGCGGCCAAAAATGGGACAAGTTATACATATTCTTGAAGCTGAAGACACCCCATTCAAAGAAGTATGTATGCAAATCTGCTCAAAATTCATTTCAAATTCAGTCTAATACATACAGGTACACTAACAATGCTCGGATCACCTACTATCCAATCAATTAGTCATTTCAACAAATAATCTATATTTAAGCGGATTAATTAGGAAAACGAATCTAAAATCTGGCTAACTCTTATGTCTCAAACGGAGTGAATAATACTTGATGCATATGATTTCATGAAATTTAAACAATGTATTGCTTCTGAGCATTTTGCTTTCCTGCTTGTTCTTTTGGGCAGATATTTGTAATCCATTACTGTTATCACAACTTCCATTTATCTTGTTTGGTCCTTTCTTGTAGCTGTTTACTGATCTGGTTGTGAGTATCTTGTATTCTTGTTTTAGGAACGTAGAGTTGGAAGGGACAGAGGAGAGGCCAACATGTCAACAGTGCAAAGGATGTCTTGAAGGCCCCTTTGATGTGAATAATTCTTGATGCATATGATCAAAACTGTAGGACTTTCACGAAAGTGGGGTGCATGCCACTGAGGCAAGATGGCGACATCAAGAAAAAATGTGAAGGTCCCTTTCCCAGTCTATAATTATACTAAGACTTGCTTGGCTGATTATGCCCCTCTACATAGCCAGCAAAAATAGCTACGTGACAGTAATATGATTATTTCTTTTTAGGAAGCGATTAGTCATTTGCTTAGCTTCTAAAGAGAACAATCCAACAAATTACAGAGTTTCACCTTAAAATTGCCAATGTGGTCAAGAAATTGAAAACTGTATTAGACAAGAAGAATCTATTGGACAAAAGAAAGACCCCATCTTCTGAATTTCATATGCAATGCTTCGTTTTAACAAAACTCAATTAGTGCCGTGTATATCTAATATCTTAGGCGCTAATGAAAAAAAAAAAAAAAAAAAAAAAAACCACAGCACATCTCGTGTAGTTTTTTAACAGTTCAAATTTAATTTCAAATTTTTCATGAGAAAGGAGGAGTGAAATTAAATTTGGACAGTTGAAAAAACTTTGACAGCAATTAAGCCAAATTGCTAATATAATTTTCAGCCATAATTATCTCAAAACCTGAAATGAAAGTAACGACATCAATCTCATCCAAATAAATGCTCCGTGTGGTTCAAAGTATAGAAGAGGAAGGTTATTACAGCCATGAAAAGAGAGTAGTGGCCAGTATTGCCCCAAACAACCATCGCAGTTGCATTGGCCTACTATCCAAGTAAGCAATGTTGGAAGAACCTGGTGATGATCCAGATCCTGCAGCAGCAGGTGGAGGCGGAGCAATGGGAGGGACGTCGCAAGAACCAAACGTAGCGTTTGCCTGCTCATATATAAACAAGGGTCAGATTACAAGTTAGCCTTATAGCCTCCCATTGTATTCAATCTTTTCTAGAATTCTTTGTTACAGACTAAGGGAGAAGAAATAGTTGGAAACCTTGCAGTAGGCAATGTTGTCACACCCACAAGTCAAATGACCGTTTGCTTCATCTACAGCTTCGGGGGCTCCTCCACCATCACTCCTCTGCCACAAAAAAAGTCAATATATATAGCAGATATGACTCTCTTGAAAGAACTTACATAACATAACGAGTACAAGCCAATACCTGGTAAAAATCAACAGCAATGAAGTTTGGCCACCGTTTACCATCTGCTTCATAACATGTTTGCATCATGGTAGTTAATGGAGTAGAATTGTCGGCGCAAGCTTCAGAAGCATTGGGATTAGTAGGAAAATAATTCTGAAGAACCAAGGATATTGTCTTTGTGTTCATGGGCGACGATTCAGCACGACTTGGGCATGAACCAGCTACCATCCCTTCATCTCCATCTGATATTCCAGTACACCATCAAAGATTCAAAATTGATTGATTCTTCACCTCTAGTTAAAGAAACAAGCACACTATTTATTCTGTGGCAGAAGAACTGATGGGTCCAAACACTACTTTCTTTCTTTCTTTTTTTTTCCCTTATGCTAGATTAAACTTTTAGTAAATCTTTGGTTTTTAGAACATAATCTACCTGACCAAGCACTAATGCTTCAAATTTTCAGTCAGTAAACAAATAACAGGCTTTAGGAAGAAAACATAATACTCACACTGACTTTCTACCACATAGTTCCACTGATAAGCAATCCCCTCGGAGGCCTCCTTGGATGATTTTGAGGTGAAGACCACCAACCGCTGATTCTTCTGGATCATATCATCGACTGTCGGCCAATTGGTGCCGTTCTTGGGCATCTGTGACAGCGGGAACCAGTATTTACTAAGGCCAGATGCATTAAAGACCTTTGACAAGCCCTGTGAAGATGTCACATAATCCTCAATAAAAATGGTGACAATCTCCGACGGATTTGCTTCTAAAAACGCCTGGATCTCTTTCAGCACGTTAATGGCAGGTTGCTGAGAACCAACAAATTAAGTTAGTGCACGATGAGTTAGAGGAGGAGAAATTATACTTAGCAAAGTTAACGACCCATCCAAAGAGGCTCTTACAAATGCTGTGTAATTGAGACATTTGCCGTCAAAGGAGTGACATAACCAAATGTCATTCTCGAAGTCATACATATCTAGCATCAGCCCTCGAACGCCATTCTACAAGAGAATACACACACATCTTTATGAAAAGTCAAATAAACAAACAAAATAAATCAATATATATTCGCCTAAATATAAAACTAATGTGGTAGGTTCTCACCAACCATATTTAAATAGCAGAAGTGACATGATTTTGGTGGGTTAGTTGGTATGCTTACTTTTTAATCCCCGCGCAATTATAGCTCGCACAGCAAATGCATTGGCAAAGTCTTAGGTCCGTTGGGTATTATCATATATGTGATTTATTTCAACACGTCTAATTAAAAAAATAGTGATTTTAAAAAGCACGATTTAAAAATGTGATTTTAAAAAACGTAATTAAACGTTTGATAAAATAATAATTCGATATTTAAAATTATAGTTTAGTCTTTAAAATCGTGCGTTTTTAAAAACGTGTTCCCTCATCTACGATTTGAAAACACAGATTTTTTTACGTTTTGAAATCACAATTTTTCAAATTGCACTCTTAAACAATACGGCCTCGTTCGGTACATAGAATAAGTATTCTATTAGGAAAATAAATAGTTATTACTAGGAATAAAAAATAGTAGAATGAAATAGATATTCAAATTCCTTGGTTTGGTAACAACACATATAATACAATTGGAATTGAACCAAAATTACTAAAAAAACCCACATAGTTTCTTATTTTTCTAAAATAACTCATTTTTTTTTTTAAAAAAAATAAAATTGAAGATGTTCAATATGTGGCCCGTCGGGCCACCCACATATCTAATGAGTTCTTTATTTATTTATTTATTTATTTTATTATTATTATTATTTAAGTTTAGTTTGAAAAAATAAAAGAAAAATATGGTTTTTTTTTTTTGAAAAGGTTGTCTATTTTTTCATGAATAGAGGAATAGCTATTATTTTTTGTAAGGGAATATTTATTTCCATAAAATAACTATTTCTAGAAATAGGTATGTACCAAATAAAAGAATGACTATTTTATTGCATTTTAAGGGCCTATTTCGCAAACTAAACAAGACTTACATAATTTTTTGCGATTTGATTTAAAATAACACTTTATATCCGTGAAATCGTAGTGCTAAACACACTTGAGTAATTCTATAACTATAAGTCTATTATGTGTCACTTTTGTGTCCTTAAAAAAATAAGGTGACTTTAAAATCACAATTTAATCAAAATTTAATAGTGATCAATTACAAGCTAATGATGATTTTAAAAGTCAGCTCATTTTTTAAGGGACACAAGAGTGACATAAGAAAGATTTCTAACACTATTCAAACACACTCTTATTCCGTGACGATTTGATAACAATTTTGAAAACATTTTTAAAATAAAAGACACTTTTTTTAAAAAAAAATGATTAATAATCAAATCAAACGCAACTCCGTTTGATTTTTTTTTTCTTAAAATTAAAACATTAACAAATACTCTACAGTAGAAAAATATTCAAAATTATTTTTATTATTACGACACGTCAAAACACTTTTTCAAATAAAAAATAAAAAATAAAAAATAAAAAATAAATTACATTAACAAACAAAGCCAAAGCTTAATTTTGAATTATGGACCACATCAAAAAAACATTTTTCACCTTTAAATCTCAAAAGTCAAAAACACATTTTAAGACCATTATCAAACATACCCAACTACCCAAGCTTCCTGCCGATAAAAGGAACGTACTGTGGTACTTTTCTCCATCAAGACAGTTTTCTCAAATTTACAAAAAATAAAAAACAGTTTAATAACACTCTAACAAAGTATTTTTAAAAATTAATATCGGAAAAGTATTTATCTAAAAAACGCCTCTGATGTTGATCTTTCAGAAACACAGTTATATGCATACTTAGGAGAAACAGAAACTCACATTGAGTTGGCTGGTGACCGAGTCTTCCTGGTTGGTAGGAGAGAGTAATGGATAACCAGTCGCGGACTTTGCACCCAACAGAGCGTACGAGTTGTGGGTCGTCAGCCATGAGTACTGGTTATATGGCAGGCCTTTCACCTAATCACACACCAAAACCACAGCATGCCAGACATATGTTATTCAATCAGAAAACAACCACCCAACAGAACAAATAAACAAAAACGAAGAAAAATAGACATACTTTTGATGTGGGGTTCAGTGGTTGGACCCGAACGCATCTGGACCGGGTGTTGCCGCTGGCATCGCACTTTTCGCAGCGTAAGCCGGAGTCACATTCACTGTTGGACGAACATGTCTCTCCGATCTGAGTCGAAGTACATGAACCAGAATTAGAATTAGAAACATTGATTATATATTAGTAATGGAGCCTAGCTGTTTGGGAGTTTAGGGAAATACCGTGAGACAGGAGGAACAGGAAAAGAGACAAACTGCTATGAACAGAGATTGGACTTGGAGATTGATGAACAAGTTTATTCTCTGCAATATGGAAAACAAGGTGTCTGTGTTAATGACACTCAAAATAACATGCATGAAAGCTGTAGGAATGAGATCAAGGAGATTGGATATGCCTTCATTAATTGTGGCATCTGGGTTTGTTCTGATCGAGAGGGAGAGAGAAAGGTGGTTCTCTCTCTCTTCTGTAGCAGTATTTAATCTTAGGTGCAAGGATTGACTTTGGTTCTGTCCCGAGGAAGGTGAAATGAGAACATGCGAGTTTGGTACGAGAGAGGGAAACGTCAAACGCGTCTCTAGCTTCCTATTTACTCGTCCGTTTTCTTCGTTATACAGCGGCTTAATTTGGCCAAAGAATTTCTTTAAGATATTTTAAACAAAAAAAAAAATTGTACGTTTCAAGGTTAAATGTGAATGTATTGATTAAGAAAAAGAGCAGTTAAGTGCAAATTAATGTTGTTTTATGCTAATATTAATTTATAGTCCGACATCCGTTTGTGTAATTTGTGAAAAAGAAATAACATGAGATGAAGATATATATTAGCAATAGCCCATCTATTCATCTCATTTATAAAATAAAATAAAATAATAAAATAATTTTGTTTAACAAGTGTTAATTAATTGAATGAAGCGAAATTAAAGAAAATAATAATTTTTTAAAATGTCCAAGATTAAGTCATAGACACAAACACAAGATAGTTTTCAAACACATATGATATGCCGCCTGAGATAATTTATTTACAAGTTTGAAGTTTAAAAACATTAATAAATGAATTATATGTGCTAAATAGGGACGAATTTAAGGGGGCCAAGGGCCCTGGCCGGCCCCTCCAAAGGTCTAGAAACAATTTTAAAAAAAATAAGTGTACGTTTTGAGATTTTTCTGACAGAAGTCTTAGAAATCTTTGAACTAATTATTCTATTTCAACCCAAACTTCTTCTTCTTCTTCTTCTTATTTTTATTTATATATATATATATATAGGTCAACTCAAATATATTGGGAATTAAATTATAGCCAGCTAAAATTGACACAGCCTCACCACGAAAGAATTTTGGAAGGAATAATGCTAATTTTCATATATACAGCATATATATTATGATAAAAATAATGAAGTCCAGGCTTCTAGAGAGATAAAATCTACGTGAGGATATATATATATATATATATATATATATATATATATATATATATATATATATATATATATATATATATATAGATATTATGATAAAAAATAAGTAGAAAAATAAAATGGTGAATCCATTAATATCATACAATATCGTGTTTGCCGAATTCTAGCTATGACCCGATCGAGTTGTCTAAAGTTGTCCCATTCTTCGTTACTATTCCATTTTAAATTTACCTTGTAGCTCTGCAGATCCTAGTCAAAAGAAAACAACCCTTATATTTATATAATATATATAGCCCTCGTGTGATATGGGATTACGTACCCCATCCACACAATTTCTCCGATACGCAATTGTTATAAAAGCAAATCGTAACCAAATTGAATTGGGAAGAATGAATCATCTTACGACTATCAGTTGCGTCTCCTGCGATGACAAAGATGGAAACGGAAAAAATTGAAGAAAAAATAAAATAAAATAAAAGACTACAGAAGAATTGCTCAACGAATATGCCAGGGGTGGTAGATGAGCCTAACTGCTCTTGAACTCAGTTCCCTTAAACTCGATTTGAAAAATAAATGAAACATAGATTAAAGTTAAAATTTTTCTGAATTTTAATATTAATATTTTTTTTTATAAAACTCCAATCGTGCTTGAGCAGCTCTAGTTCAATTGGAGGCTTGGCTTGTTAAGCTAGTCGAGTTCGAGCCAAGTTCGAACTTGGCAAGGCTCTTAACGAGCCGAATTCAAATAACCTTTCAAAATTCAGCTCGAATTCAAGCTTATTTTCTATCTATTCTAACCGAATTTAGAAAGCTTGGTTCAGCTCGAATACATCTCTTTACATGCATCTATGACAAGGGCATCATCCATGAGAACGTAGAATTGTTCTTTCATGTGCGCCATAAAGGGAGAATGATCTTTTCCATTTCATTTAACCGGTTAATGTACTCAAAGGGATAAAGTGGTCCAAAAAAAAAGAGAAAATTATCACTTTACGTCTTTACCCCTCTAAATGCATTAACCGACTCCTCTCCATTTCACTTTTTCTTGGCTATCTATTTTCTTTACTCCGCGGCTCTTAGTGGACCTTTATTTGGTCTACAGCTCGCTGGGCCCATTCGTTGGGCTTCTATTCTAAAGTCTCCCACATTCTCTTGGACTACGGGTGCAGCCCAATGAGAATTAAGTGAGGCCTTATTCCAGAAGCTAAACTCATTCAACAATTCATTCTAAAAGACTAAAATTTCCAATAGGAAAGTTGCAATTTGAACCGAATTCAAATGAAAATCGGCTGGAAATTGGAATCTTGAAACCGTGTGAAATTTTTGTTCCTCTTATACTTTCATGGGCAGCTCCGCCTGTGCTCTGCTGGAGCCGACTTCAAGAACTGGAGCAGAGCGCCCCTGGCCTCGTCGAGCGGAACACACTATGCTCTTTGCTTGCTCCGAAGAAGATGGCTGGGTCGCCGTCCTACATCAATGTATGGTTATGAATTTATTTTGCACTGTTGTGTATGCCATATATGCAACCTGGCCTCCTGGTTACCTTAATTTTTCATTTTTGTGTTGCCAGTGGCCATAATAGTCATTCACTTGTTTTATATGCGAACATGACAGAATTAAGCAACGTAATTAAAAAGACATCTTCAACTTAATTTCTTCGTACCACCCTATAATTCTCCTAGCCTCCTAGGTTAAGTTTTGTCGGTCGTTATTGGTATTAAATTTCTCCCAATTCCGGAGCTTCCTGGATGAATGATAATGAGACAGTCTAGTGGGCAGAAACTATGATTTAAAGCATTGTTCTAACTGAGTGGCATGTAATTTTGGAGGGTTAAAACTGCTGCTCAGCATGTTAGAATATATAATGGGACATGATTTCCGAGATTTGATTGTAATAGATTGTAATCTTTTATAATAACATTTGATTTTCAAAAAATCTAATTCATTTCACTGTAAATACATATTTATTTACCCCAATGTCCTATAAATATAATCATTTTGTATTTTAACATCATCATATCATATGAATATGAGCAAAATGTACCCATTACGACTTTATTTTATGAATATTTATAGATCGAACCATATAAAATTTATTGTTTTTATTTTCTTTTTTATAAAATCTGATTATAGGCCGGATTACCGTCAATTACAGTCAAATCTCTTAAATCATATCCCATAATATATTATATTATAACAGTGCATGTATGGTGAAGTAAGGAATATTGAAACTTAGTTTGTGGAGGCCAGGTGGGCAATCTAGCCTATCTTCTGCCTTAAAAAGGAGAAACAACGCCATCTTCTCCCTCTTTCACGTTAACAAAATGGGATAATTAAAGGGAAAACGCACAATAAATGGCAATGAATGTGGAACTTCTTTTGCAATTGGTGAACAATCATAGTCTTGTCACTTTAATTTAGTGGCCGGTCCAGACATGAAAAGTGAATATTTTGTGTTTTCTACTTTTTTATAGACAAGCTTAAATATTGTTTTCCACAGGTGAGCCATCGATCTCTCACCCATGGCTACTCTAACTCTGCAAGCTCTTTGTTCAATTCTACTGACTATATCCCACCTCTCCTCCAATTTGGCAGAGACTAAGACATATATAATTCACATGGATTCATCAGCCATTCCCAAAGTCTTCTCGAGCCACCAGAGCTGGTACTTGGCCACCCTTTCTTCCATATCAGTCAATCTCAAAACAACCACCACTACCACCTCTAGACTGATCTATGCTTACACCAGCTCAATTCACGGCTTTACTGCATCTCTCACTCTTTCCGAGCTTGAGGCTCTACAGAAGTCCCCTGGCTATATTTCTTATACCCATGATCGTCCTCTTACCATGCACACAACCCACACTTCTCAATTCCTTGGTCTAAGTTCTCTCTCTGGTGCATGGCCATCTTCCAATTACGGGCAGGGTGTCATAATTGGTTTAGTTGACACTGGAATTTGGCCCGAGAGTGAGAGTTTCAAAGATGATGGAATGACTCAAATTCCATCTAGATGGAAAGGAGAATGTGTGCCCGGCACCCAATTCAATGCTTCCTTGTGCAACAAGAAGCTTATTGGCGCTCGGTTTTACAACAAGGGTCTACTTGCTAACAATCCCAACGTGAACATTTCCATGAAATCTCCCCGTGATACGAGCGGGCATGGAACACATACTTCATCCACAGCTGCAGGCAACTATGTAAAAGGCGCATCCTTTTTTGGTTATGCCACTGGTACTGCTAGCGGCATGGCTCCACGGGCCAGAATAGCCATGTACAAAGCAGCTTGGAGATATGGGGTCTACTCATCCGATGTTCTTGCTGCAATAGACCAGGCAATTCAAGATGGGGTGGATATACTGTCCCTGTCATTGGGTTTTAGCTTGGATGGTAATTCCTTGGTTGATGATCCTATTGCAATAGCCACTTTTGCAGCCATGGAAAAGGGTGTAGTAATTGTTGCTTCGGCAGGAAATGATGGGCCTCTGTATGGTACTTTAAACAATGGAGCGCCATGGGTTCTAACTGTTGGTTCGGGTACTATTGATCGTAAATTTGAAGGGATCCTTACTTTGGGAAATGGTATGCAAATCACCTTTGTGTCCTTGTATACGGGGAATTCTTCTCTAAGCCAGCTGCCTCTTGTTTTCATGGATGGCTGCCAAAGTGTGGAGGAAATGAGGAAAAATAAAAACAAGATTGTTGTGTGCAAAGACAATCTTAGTATAGGCACTCAAGTAAAAAATGCAGAGTCTGCTAGAGTACTTCATGGAGTTGTCTTCATTTCCAGTTATTCTTTATCCGAATTCTACACACAAACCTCATTTCCAACAGCATTTATTGGTCTGCGAGATGGCCAAACTGTAATAGACTACATACAGAAGAACGGCAATCCAAGAGGAAGCTTGATATATCAAAAGACAGTTACTGGCACAAAGCCAGCACCAATGGTGGATAGCTATAGCTCCAGGGGGCCATTCCCCGGCTGCCCCATTGTCCTAAAGCCAGACGTCCTGGCCCCTGGCTCATTGGTTTTAGCATCATGGTCTCCAATCAGTGCAGTTGCTGAGGTTCAATCACGTCCTTTGTTTAGCAACTTCAGTCTTGAGTCAGGCACCTCAATGGCTACCCCTCATGCGGCTGGTGTAGCTGCCCTAATAAAAGAAGTGCACCCAGATTGGAGTCCTGCGGCCATCCTGTCTGCCCTAGTGACCACAGCAAGCTCATTAGACAACACGTTTAGCCCCATAAAAAATAAAGCAGACAACGAGCCGCCAGCCAGCCCTCTAGACATGGGAGCCGGCCACATTGATCCCAACAAGGCACTTGATCCTGGACTTGTCTATGATGCAACAGTAGAGGACTACATAAAGCTTCTCTGTGCAATGAATTACACGGCAACACAAATTAGAATCATCACAAGGTCCACACACAATTGTGTGAACAGGTCTCTGGATCTTAATTACCCGTCTTTCATTGCTTTCTTTAATGATTATGATTCGAATTCGGATGCAAAAGTTGTTCAAGAATTTTGGAGAACAGTGACTAATGTTGGAGAGGCATGGTCGAGTTATACTGCAGAATTAACCGCAGTAAATGGTTTAAAGGTGAAGGTGGAGCCAGAGAAGCTAATTTTCAAGCACAAGTATGAAAAGCAAAGGTACAAGCTGAGCTTGGAGGGGCCAAAATTTCTGAAAGAGGCGGTGGTCCATGGCTCTCTTAGTTGGGTGGATGACCGTGGTAAATATGTAGTGAGAAGTCCAGTAGCGGCGACAAACCTCGTGCCGGAATCTCTTTTAAAGGCATAGCTATGACTACTGCCAATGTCTTCAAGTGCTTCAAATGTTACTTTTAAGTTTTTATGATTACAGCCATGAGCCAACCCATATCAGAGATGTTGCATTTACACTAGAAAGCAAATTCCGATGATCACGAGGTCATCAACTATGGACCCTCCCCCTCCGTCCATGTTACGGAAGCTCACCTCACCTTATTGAAAGAAAAGATAATGCTATAGAAATATAAACTGAAAAGCGAAATAAAGAAAATAAGAACAAAGATTTTATGTGGTTCGGTTTATGACCTACGTCTACAGCCACAGAATAAAGCTCAAAGGGCTACATTGTTGCCATTATCCCTTAATCATTGACAATACAAATGATCTCTATTTATAGGGGATATAAATTTCCTACAAACCGGTTTGTAGGAAATTTCTGTCCATTTATAAGGATGTAGAGAGAATCCAAAAGGGTATGGAAGATCAAATCAAATCAGAATTGAATGTATTCAAATCTGATTTGATTATAATCGATTACAATTAATGCATAAATTAAATCTCATAATATCAAATCTAACAATATATTCTAACACTTATTACTGCAAAGCTGGCTCCAATTACTGGTTTTTAGGTGAAAGCTGTGCAGGTGGCCAGATAAGTTGGTTTTCAAACTCAAGTATGAAAAAGAGAAATCTATATAATCTCTATTTAAAGAGGCCAAGAGCCAGACTGCAAAATAGAAAAAGACACGCTGGGGGTTGGCCGGTGACGCCTCCTCCGATGGTTAAGTCAGTCGTCGTTTTTGAAAGAGAGAAAGAGAGAATACAATTAATGCTTATGCCAGAGTAGTGTTACCCATTTATGAAGGCTATTTATAGCACATTCCTTTTGTGAATTCACACGTGTGAACCTTGTATTGCTTGCAGAGCAAGTATGCATAGGATTTGACATGATTAATGATCATTTATGATATTTTGACCATTAGCATGATGAACTGGTTTGAACAGCGACGCGAGGCGCTGTTGTTCCCTCTGCAGCCAGTCACGATTAGACTAGCTGATATCATGTTTAATAAATGAGCATGGCTTGCCATAAATGAACATTTCTTCCTCTTTGAGCACCTTGATCAGATACTCAAATATCTAAGTGTAACCTCTTTAGATCCTCGGCATAGATGGGCCTAGTAAAGGGATTCACATGCCCATTAGACTCCATTAATTAATGGGCCTGGACTGAACCGTCTCCTCCGCAATACCGGTCCATCATCAAAGGTCCAGCTCAATAATTCAAAGTATAATTTCCCAACACTATATAATATTTGTTTAAAGAGGCCAAGAGTTATGAAAGATTTGATAGTTCTTGGCTTTCTCACTTTGGGAAGATGCTGCAGATCTTAAAAATATGTTAGAAGTCCAATTTGTGCCTCTGGACTTATCCCGTTACCTTAAATTCATATAATTAAGCCTGTTGGGGATAAATCTCACTCAACCCGATCCAAAGAGGAGATTCAAAAGTAAAATAGGTCCAAACAGATAAGAATAATGATAAGATAAGAATAATGATAAGATAAGAATAATGATCATATCAGAGGTCTAAGAAGATATCAGATCAGAAGTCTAAGAAGATGTCAGATCAGAAGTCTAAGAAGATATCAGATTGGAAGTCTAAGAAGATATCCAATTAGAAGTCTAGTAAAGGATTGAAGTCCAATTAGAACTCGGTCAGCAGTTCTAGATCAACAAGGAGCAGGAGTCCTAATCCAGGTTTGACTCCACCTCTATGCCTATAAATAGGCCCATACCCCAGGTATAAACTAAGACTCAATTTTATGCATAGAGCATTATTTTCTCACAGAAGCTAACTTAGGCATCGGAGCGGGACCCCCGGAAGGGTCCATAGGTTTTGTTGTTTTGCAGAGTTATTAAGAAGCGTGAAGAACATCAAAGGAACGTGCAGATTTACACCATACCGGAAACTGTACCAACAGTTTGGCGCTGTCTGTGGGAAACGATTATTCGTTCCTCATAAAAGAAAAATAAGATCCAGCATGGTGATGAACACACGTTCCGGAAGCCAAACCAACCGAGAGCCCATAGTCCGAATGGAGCCAGGTATTCAGAATAATCAGCAGCCTCCACCGAACCCTCCTCCGGGGGGTGGAGATCAAGATCGCATAGCAGCGTTGGAAGCCCAGATTGAATCCTTAACACAGCGGAATGCCGAGTTGCTGCGCAGGAGGCCGGAACAGCCCAATCCCGAGATGAACAGGGATGAGCGAGAGGAAGAAGATCACAACAGCAACACTAATCCTCGGAGGGAGGATGACCGCCAAGGAGATCTGAGCAGAGTTATTGCCGAGCTGGAGAGAAGGTGCACGTACATGGAGATGGAAAGAAAGGACAAAAGCAGATCCGTAATGGTGGACAAGCTCTTGATGGGTACAGACTCACCTTTCACCAAACGGGTAGCAGACTATCGGCTTCCTGAGAAGTTTAAGGTACCCCAAATTATAAGTTATGCAGGAGACAGTGATCCCTTGGATCACCTAGAGAATTTCAAAGCTCATCTAGACCTTCACGGGACACCCGATGAAGTAGCATGTCGGGCCTTCCCTCTTACTCTTTCGGGGAATGCCCGAGACTGGTTCAGGAAGCTACCCCCGAATTCCGTTGATCAGTTCAAGGAATTGTCCAAGATATTCCTAACGGAGTTCTTGGCTTTCCGGACAAGGAAGAAGCCTTCGGGATATTTGCTATCATTGCACCAGCAGGGCAACGAGAGTCTTAAGGAGTTTATGGCTCGGTTCAATCGAGAGAAGGCTACGGTCGAAGATCCGACCGAGGATATGATCTTTGCTGCCATTTATCAGGGAATTTCACCCGAGGAGCCTTTGATGAAGAAGTTGATCCGGAAGCAACCGAGTACCTTGCAGGGTCTCATGGATAAGGTAGAAGAATTCATTAATCAGGAAGAGACGCTGAAGTCTATGGCCAGTTCTAGACTGCCCCAAGAGATAGCCCCAGAAAAGAAAATGAAAGAATTCAGAAAAGCTAATGGGGAAGAGCATAGGCAGGTAAAGAAGTTCAAAGATTACAACTTTACACCTCTCAATGCCGAGATATCAGAAGTCCTCATGGAGATCAAGAGAGATCCGGCGTTTCGGGAACCGCAAAAGATACCAGGTAATCCTCCTTATAGGAATGCAGGGAAATATTGTGATTTTCATAAACAAGCAGGTCATTACACCGAAGGGTGCGTAACCCTAAGGTTGTTAATAGAAGAATTCATAAAGAATGGCAAGCTGGTTCGGTTCTTGGGAGAAAAACGAAACCAGCAAGGAAATAACAGGCCTCGGAATCATCAGGACTATCAGCCTCGAGATCAGCAGCCACGGGATTACTATCCCCGAGACCGTCCTCAACTAGGCGAGAGGCATCAAGAGAATGATCCCCGAGATGACATTGAAAGAAGAGAAGACCGAGGAAGCAGAAGCCCTAGGCATAGAGAGCCGAGGCAACAGCAGTATCTGCCCGTGATCCCATAAAAAGGGCTCTCGGGAATTTCAGGCTTGCTTTTATTTTTTAGTATTTATATTTGCAAAGAACTAGACTTTTATTTTCAATTCAGACTAGACAGAAATTTCCCCAGATTTTGGGAATAAGTATTTTCAGAATAAATGAATAAAGCTGACTTAAGCATCGGAGTGTTCTCGGTCTAGGGACCGGGAACCCGTTGATGTCGCTTCTTTTGCAGGCAAAAACTTCTTGGACTAGTCCTAGCCGAAAAGGAGCCTCTCGGATTAGTCCTAGCCGAGAGCAAGAAAAAACTTATCGGATCAGTCCTAGCCGAGAGCAAGAAGAAACTTCTCGGATCAGTCCTAGCCGAGAAGAAGCCTCTCGGATCAGTCCTAGCTGAGAGCAAGAAAAAACTTCTCGGATCAGTCCTAGCTGAGAGCAAGAAAAAACTTCTCGGATCAGTCCTAGCCGAGAAGGAGCCTCTCGGATCAGTCCTAGCCGAGAGCAAGAAGAAACTTCTCGGATCAGTCCTAGCCGAGAGCAAGAAGAAACTTCTCGGACCAGTCCTAGCCGAGAAGGAGCCTCTCGGATCAGTCCTAGCCGAGAGCAAGAAGAAAACTCTCGGATCAGTCCTAGCTGAGAGTCTCGGATCAGTCCTAGCCGAGACCAAGAAGAAAACTCTCGGATCAGTCCTAGCCGAGAGCAAGAAGAAAAGGGGGTCGGATTTAACCCTCGGTTTTTGCAGGTTTTTCAGGAGTTAGCCATTCCAAGAGACAGGGAGAAAACCCTAAGGAAAAACAAGAAAGTAATGGGGGGTAAGATTTAACCCTCAGGTTTTGCAGGTTAGCAGGTTTTCAGAAGGAGACAAAGATCGGGTTTCCTTAGACATGGAATTCCCATTATTCAAGCAAGCTTCGGATAAAGGAATTTGGGGGTAACTGTTGGGGATAAATCTCACTCAACCCGATCCAAAGAGGAGATTCAAAAGTCAAATAGGTCCAAACAGATAAGAATAATGATAAGATAAGAATAATGATCATATCAGAGGTCTAAGAAGATATCAGATCAGAAGTCTAAGAAGATGTCAGATCAGAAGTCTAAGAAGATATCAGATTGGAAGTCTAAGAAGATATCCAATTAGAAGTCTAGTAAAGGATTGAAGTCCAATTAGAACTCGGTCAGCAGTTCTAGATCAACAAGGAGCAGGAGTCCTAATCCAGGTTTGACTCCACCTCTATGCCTATAAATAGGCTCATACCCCAGGTATAAACTAAGACTCAATTTTATGCATAAAGCATTATTTTCTCACAGAAGCTAACTTAGGCATCGGAGCGGGACCCCCGGAAGGGTCCCTAGGTTTTGTTGTTTTGCAGAGTTATTAAGAAGCGTGAAGAACATCAAAGGAACGTGCAGATTTACACCATACCGGAAACTGTACCAACAAAGCCTTTTGAATTAAGTAATATTCTAATATTCTAATACTTTATATTATGGTATTCTTAAAAGACTTTCTAAAGTATCAATCTTTCTAACGATATCCCACTGTAAGACAGCCCAATCCTGAATTTATTATTACCATTACATAAATAAAGGAGTCAAACAAAAAATTTGTCTTCTCATCTCTTGGTTGACGTCATCCCCAACCCCCATGCGTGGTGTTCGAGACCACCAGATCCCACATCGGAGGTGCATGGTTGGCCACCATAAAGGCTGGCAAAATTTGCTTTTGGGCCACTATTGTAGCTAGGGGTGGGCACAGGTCAGGGCGGGCTAGGCTGAGTATTGGCCATTTTGGCACCCAAACCCGCACCCTGCAGCTTGTAAAAACCCTATCCGTGGCCCGGCTACAATGTGCAGTATCTACCGGATCTCGAGTTGTGTGGGGTGGGTTGGGTGGGGTATTTTGTTCATGGTTGGAATAACATTGCCATACACTAACCAGTAACCACCCAAGTCTTTCCCTAACAGGCTAGAGCTACAATGCCACCAACACCCCTAATCGCACTAGTGCCAAGTCGCACAGCCATTTCAGGTAGTAGGGTGAAAAGTCAGGCAGTAACTAATTGCCCTAAACCGCTAACCACTAACTACTTTTGTACGTGGTTGGAAAAACTCGCTAACTGTTTAGGACAAGGCGGTTAGCGGTTTTAAGGGTAGGCGAAGGCGGTTACTAACCGCTAACCGCCTACCCATAAATATATAAATATACATGCAAAACAACGTCGTTTTATATGGTGTTTTAAATGAAACCATAGAATTGGTGCAAAAAAAAAAAATCTCAAAAAATATCTAAAATAAGCCCCAAAAAATAGGTACACTACTAAAAAAATAAAAAAATAAAATACCAAAAATGCTCAAATTTAAAAGTGGTTATGCGGTGCGATAATAACTTTAAATAACAATTAGTCGACAGTTATTTTATAATCGCTAATCGCCAAAGAAATGGCGATTGCGATTATAAAAATACGATTAGCGATTAGAGACAATTAATAGCAATTAATTGTAACCACACTTTCACCTCAATCAGGCAGTACAGAAAATAGGAGTATCTCTAACATTTTCTTAAACAAGGGTTAAATACACTTTTGATCCCTTAATTTTGGAAACTTTATTTTTTAGTATCTGAGTTTCAATTCGCATCACAAATGGTACCTCAATTTTGAGAAAAGACCGAATTAGTACATCAGTTAAGCTTTCCGTTAAAAAACTAACGGCCCGCCACGTGTTGTAGTATAAAAAAAATAAGAAATAAGAAATCTTTAAAAATTAATTAAAAAATTGAAAAAATATTAAAAACTTTAAAAAATTGAAAAAAGAAAAAGAAAAAGAAGAGGAGCCACCCTCTTGACTAGTCTGAGGTGGCCGAACCACTCCACTAAACAAAAACAATTTTTCAACGGTTTTGGCCCTTGGGGGAACCACTCTAAGGGCCACGGGGGTGGTTCGGCCACTCCATGACAGAAAAAAAAAAATATATATATATATATATATATATATATATATATATATATATATATAAAATCAAGGGTTTTGGCCCTTTGGGGTGGCCAAACCACCCCCGTGGGACCGGCCCCTTGAATTTTTTTTTTATGTTGCCATGAGATGGCCGAACTCTTGAAAACTTGACTGAGGTACTAATTTAGTCTTTTTCCAAAACTAAAGTATTATCTGTGATGCGAATTGAAACTTTAGAAACTAAAAAATAAAATTTTCAAAACTTAAAACTTAAGGAACAGAAGTATTTAACCCTTAAACAGAGATGTCCATGAATTCTTTGACTTTCTCCATAATTTAACGGAATATCTTCAACTCATCCAATTGGACCTACTTCATCACGTGCTCTTACTTGAATGAAATTGTGTTTAATTTTAAACGTGTAATCAGCCCAATAATATGTGGGCACTTGGAATCCAAATTTGGTGTCACCGTCAATCATGGCAGCTTACGTGTTCCAGAATCCAGAGCTTCGCGCGTTTGTATGGCCCAAGACCCGGACAATCCATACCATAGCCTACTCTTTTCTAAACTAACTTGTCCGGCCGGCCAGTTCACTCAAAACAAGGTGGTGCTTTGAACATGGAGGTCATGTGCTTATATCACAACCTCATAACATGTGACCAAATTCTGTAACAATTTCAACTTTGGTTGCATATTCTTCTTGGCTTCATCATTTTCCTCCGCTGTATTTTGTGATTTAGAAAATGCTAGCCTGGAATATTACAATTTCGTTACAAATTAACGTGCTAATTCATAATAGGTAAAAGAATTAAGATTGTATAATTGATAAGTTAGTCACTAACTAATTAATTTGATAATTTCATCAAATATAAACAATTGCATCAGGTTTATAGTAAAAATTGTTGTATCCCGCGAATAACACTCAATGATTAATGCACTCATCCATTTCTTAAAAGTCTTCCAAAATTTCAGCTTTAAGTCATCTAGTTGAAGTCTTCAAAAGTGATTTACATGTGGCAAGTCGTTAAAATTTGAACGGAAAATTTAATAGAAGTACCAAATGAGTTTTTACCCCTAACTCAAATATCACCTATGATACAAATAAAAACTCAGATACTAAATTTAAAAACGCTTAAAACTCAAGTACCGATAAAATATTTAACCCTGCTTAAAAGTCTGGTACCAATAAAAGATTTAACCCTACATATATATTAAACCAAAACCAGCAAGTAGACAAGCGCCATTACTCACTTGAGTCTCAGTGTCGAGCGATCCACCATCTCCTATTAATTACCCTCGTAAACAAGGCTTCGTAAACAATAAAGAAAAGGAAAACATAACGTATAACGTGCTGCACCAAGATATACGTTCCAAAGAAGGAAAAAAATAATAATCATCAAACAGTCATAGTCCTCCTCCTCCATCTAAATCTCCGAAGTTGCTTGCTGATCAGAATATTAGCAACAATGTCAGTTCTAGCCAAGACAGACTCAGAGGTAAGCAGCCTGAGCCAGTCCTCGCCGGGACGGTCCCCCCGCAGGCCGGTCTACTACGTGCAGAGTCCTTCAAGGGACTCCCACGATGGCGAGAAGACGACCAACTCGTTCCACTCCACTCCAGTGCTCAGCCCCATGGGCTCCCCTCCACACTCCCACTCCAACTCTTCTCTCGGCCCCCACTCCCGGGAGTCCTCCTCCACTCGCTTCTCCGCCTCCTTCAAGCCCGGCTCCCGCAAGAACAACGGCTCCCAGAGGAAGGGTTGGAAGCCCCGGAAGGATCAGTTTGATGCCATTGAAGAAGAAGGCCTTCTCAACGACGAGGATGGGAGACATGGCCTGACCACTCGTCGCTGCTATTTACTTGCTTTCCTTGTTGGCTTCTTTGTGCTTTTCTCTTCCTTTTCTTTGATTCTCTGGGGTGCAAGTCGTCCCCAGAAACCCATCATCACTATGAAGGTACGTACATACATATTTTATTTCCATTCTATTTTCCTATCTTAAGTGAGAATGAACAAAATAAATTAGTAGATTATAACTATATATAATTTTGTGATCTGGGTTTTTTTTTTTTCTTTTGTTTTCCTAGACTTGTGATGTAATTGTTGAATATTGTATGTGATTTCAGAGCATGTTATTTGATCAGTTTGTAATTCAAGCGGGTGAGGATTTCTCAGGAGTTGCAACTAACATGGTGTCCATGAATTCCACAGTGACGCTCACATTTCGTAACACTGCAACATTTTTCGGGGTCCATGTGACATCAATTCCTTTAGATCTCTACTATTCTCAACTCATTGTAGCCTCTGGAACCGTACGCCACCTGAGAGATGTCCCTTATTTCTCTCTCTCTCTCTCTCTCTCTCTCTCTCTCTCTCAGTGTAACATTCAATTTGATTCTGGTTTATATGGGCCTTAATTTGCAGATAAGTAAGTTTTATCAATCACGAAAGAGCCAGAGATCAATAACAGTCATGCTGAAGGGAAGCAGTATCCCATTGTATGGAGGGGGAGCTAGCTTGGGCAGTTTGAATGGCGCACCAATTGAGCAAGTGCCACTGACACTTAACTTCATGGTTCGGTCGAAAGCCTATGTTTTGGGTAAACTGGTGAAGCCCAGGTTCTACAGGAGGGTTGAGTGTTCGGTGGTTATGGATCCCAAACAGATGAATATGGCCATTTCTCTCAAGAACAAGTGCACTTACAAGTGATGAACATAATAGTTGTTGATTATGGATTAAGAATATAATGGGTTTTTTTTTTTTTTTTTTTTTTTTTAAAAAAAAATTCATTTCTTTGAATAATATATGGATTAATAAATCATTTTGGAAGTGATTTGTGGCAATTAATATATGCAGTTTTTTTAGGCTTACAAGCAGGAGTTGACTGCAGGGATCCGGATGGACCGGATCCTATTGCTGATCACCCACTGAACTTGAGAATCCAGGAAGTAGCCGATTGAATACAAAATCACGGGTTGGTCGGTGCCTGGTATAAATTCTTACTTTCTTTTTTTTAAAAAAATTATTTTAAATGTTACTTTGCGCACTTACCTCACACGGACTAATATGATGCATGTGTTGTATTTTAAGTAACATCTTATGCCATTCATTTAAAAAATAAAAATTAAAAATTATTCAAGAAATACGTCACTTTAAATAAGTACAAAAAATAACATTACTTCTTTGACTTCTATATATATATATATATATATATATATATATATATATATATATATATATATATATATTGATGTCTCGCTCCTAATATTTAGTCAGTATTTATCATAAGTTTTTCCGTTAATTACCTTTTTTTTTTTTGGCTCAAAACAAACTTTTTCCTCTCTTTTCCTTCCTCCCTTTTGTAATGGATACACAATCTGCCGTAAGAATGGTGCAATGGGTGCATCAATGATCAAACGAGCTTGAGTCTCAAAGACACGACCTTCTGTTTATAGCTTTCCTTCTTTCTTTATTTCTTTATTTTCTTTATTTTTTCTTTTATTTTTGCCTTATAGGAACCGGACAGTTTCTATAACTTAAAAATCATTAAAAAAAAAAAAAAAAAACTGGCCGGATGATGCATATTTGATTTTCTTTTGTTTAGCATGTTTTGTCTTTATTAATTGTTTGCATTGTGATTTTAAAATGTAACTTCCCAACCACGTCACTTGCGCTTTGGGTAGCCACTAGCCAACTACTTCATTAGAAATATTTCCTGTCCCATAAATACCACCAAATAAAGATGGGCCTGGTTGGGCCTGGTTGGTATGGCCGGGCGGACCCAATTAATATTTGCACCGACTACCGAGCAATGGAGCAGTTCCTTTTCAGTCTTTTGACAACTCCCTAGCCCGTTTTATTTTCGTTTTATTCAAATATATTAATCGAAATAGTTAAAAGTTGCTCTTGAAAAAATAACTAGTTATTATTTTTTAATTTTTTAAAAGGAAAATTTGAGACATCTAGGTTATTTTAAAATTTTGAGTAATGCTAGGCTTCATTTGTTTTGCCAGTTTTTGTGTAAAATATTTTCTGTAAGAAAATATATTCAGCTGAAAACATTTTCTAAAAAAAAAGTGGATATTTTTCGTTGTTTGTTTGCAATCTTGAAAATGATTCGGAAAATGTTTTTTGGTGTTTGGCTTGTATGGAAAATCGCCAAATATTTTTTATATTTTCATATAATCTAAAGTGTTGTGAGGAATACAGAGAAACAACGAAAAAAGAGTTGTGGGGTCGAATGTACATGCGGATGCAGTTATTTACAATATATATCCACAGTCAAAACTATACATCTTTTTGAAAAACAAATGATTGTGTCAAGAGCTATCATCAGGTTCAATCCATTGCAAATACAACTTTTATTTCGCTATAGTTCGAACTCTTTGTTCTAAGACTGCAGAATCACGACATTATTGTTAGCCATAAAATGTCTTTGTTGAAGCCCATATTCAATTTGGGTATCTTTCTTGGTGAAGTGTGATAATTCTGCTTCCTCTGTATTTTCTTTTTGCTTCAATCGTACAGCTCTATTATGCCTAACAATTAAAATACAATGGTTCGCGTCGTTTTTTAAATGATGTGAATAGTGGCATAAACGACGTCAAAAAAATCAACGTCGTTTGTTAAGGGGTTAATGTTAAGGGTATACAATTGGTTGCGGTTGCAGTTATTTTGCCATAATTAACTGCAATAGCAATTGGGGTATTCAGATGTTCTCATTTCAATAACCGTAATCGCAACCAGTTTATCGGTTGTGTGTGTGTGTGTGTTTTTTTATTTTCTTTTCTTTTTGCCTTAAAAGGAACCGGACAATTTCTATAACTTAAAATAAAAAAAAAAATAAAGGGAAGAAAGATGAGAAAGATAATGAGTTTTATCATTTTTCAAGAGGTAAATGCATTGTGTCAAGAGATCGAACCTCCAAATGAATTCCTCAAGTGGATTAATCTCTAAATATTGCTTTTAACAATTGTGTATTTTTCATGATAGATTGTCATACGGCATATACATCTTTTTATAGCGAAACGCTATAATTTATTTTATGAATGAAATTATTACTTTGTTATTAAAATATCACCTAATATTGAAATGATTACAATTAATATCAAGCCATTATTACAAAATATTCCTAATAATATATAGATTGCAATTATTATATAATTAAGAAAAATGCTTAATTGGTTTACATACTATAATATTTTTACCATAGCTAATTAATTAAGTTGAAAAGTTAAATTTTTTGTCAAATCATTTTACCAGTTATAAACTACCACGTCAATTTTTTGTACTTGTCACGTTAGGAAATAAGGTAATGATGTTGAAAATATTATGAGAA
Organism: Alnus glutinosa; assembly: GCF_958979055.1. Taxonomy (NCBI): domain Eukaryota; kingdom Viridiplantae; phylum Streptophyta; class Magnoliopsida; order Fagales; family Betulaceae; genus Alnus; species Alnus glutinosa. The sequence continues at coordinate 4,420,968 of NC_084888.1, forward strand.
TCTTATATCACTCCCTAAAGCTTTTTAATTTGGACGCAATTTGTTCATATCTTACTCTTGAAGCACTTGCCTTACCTTATGAGTTATATGTGCTGAGAAATGATCCCTACACTCATTTCTCATAACAGTCCTACAACAAGCTGATGTGGTTGGTAATATTTTATTATTTTTTATAAAAAGAAAACAAAAAAAATAATAAAATATTACCAGCCACGTCATCTTGTTGTGGGACTGTTGTGAGAAATGAGTATAGGGATCATTTTTCATATGTGCTAGTTACGGGTAGAGGGTTATTATCCTCTTCAAATAAATTAATTACTTCTTATAGTTGAATATAATATATATATTCAAAAACTAATTTTTATTATAAAGTTATTTACAAACATATTTGGCAATTCATTACTAGTGAAATAATTAAGAAAAATTGTTACAAATTTGTAATACATTTAAAAAGGTATTAATTACAAACTGTCACGTCAAACTTATAAATAACGATATAGCTAACAGCTCATATATATATATATATATATATATATATATATATATATATAAGACTAAATGCTTTTAAGATGAAAGGTTTTTTATTGGAATTAATTTTGCTTTTCGGCCTAGACAAAGCACGAGTAATGTTTTCTGTATAACAAATGTACACATTTTGTACAACAAGGTTGATTTTTCAAGTATTTTGTTTTTTTGAAAAAAAAAATAAAAATTATTTCCACATCAAATTTATTATACAAAGTGTGTACATTTGTTATACAATAAATATTATTCTGAAAAGCAAATTGGAAGGTCTTATTATTATTATTTTTTATTATTATTATTATTTTATAGGTCAAAACACTTAACTGTCAATAAATGCAAACTGTATATATAGTTTTTTAACTAAGTTTGTGCAGCAAAATACTGGGCCGAAGTGTAAAGTTACTGGGCCGAAGTGTGAAGGCCCATATTCTACACTGTCGGTCACTGGTAAAAAAAAGAAATATCAGATCCAACACCTTCGGATTTAGGGTCCCAAATCCATCCAACAATCCATTTATTGAGCCTCCAAACTTTGTCCACACGGGGTCCACGGCAACCAAAGAAATGGACTGGGTTCAAATGGTTACACTTTTTATTTTTATATTCTTCTTTATTTACCTCTTTTATTCCAGGAAATCAGTGCCATTTGTTGAAGAAATAATTAAAAACAATATAAAGATTACGGTTTAACATTTTGTGAAGGTTGGTGCAGAGTTCCTTCCTAAATTGAATTTAAGATTTTAGCTGATTATGGAAGGAAATTAAGAAAAATGTTTGAATTTTTACAGCAATTCACTTACAAACTGCAGTCCATGTTAATATCACGCGATGTCACATGGACGAACAAATTTAATAATTAAATTTAACATGTAAATTTAATTGTTTAATATCTCTTTAGAAGACTGTTATGCCAGCATATAAAAGACTTGTAATATAAATGTACTGTAATATATCTACCAGCACTCAAAAATTAAATTGTCTGATTACAATTCTATTTAAGTTTCTTGTCCCGAACAGTCTACGATTCTATAGCAGCCTTTTCTTACTAAATTATGGTAATGCTTTTAAGCGACGGAATAATTGGTACAATAAGCAAATAAGTAATTAGGCAATGAGTCAAAATAGATAATTTTATCTTTGGAAGGATGTATATGCCCATATCACATTTCATTTATACTCAGCATCGGAATATAATATCCTTAGAATAACCTTAACCCAGTTGCCTTTGCAAAAAGAGTGACAAAGTCAATTGATAATATCAAATCACAATAAAAACAAATGCTATAGTTTTAAAATCAAAATCAAAAGAATGACGCATATTATCTCGATTAGGCCTTAGGGGGACCAAAAAAACTTTTAACTTTCATTATCCCTTTCCTAACTTTTTCAGGCCCATAATGTTGGGGTCATTAAAGTCATTGTGCTCAACCACAACCTTGTTAACATTGAAAATAATGATCGAATAAAAAAGAAAAATTGCCATCTAAATGGTGGCATATTTCACAATTGGGTTTCACTTACCTTATTTAAGATGCGTTTAACATTGTGATTTTGTAAATAAAACCTACGATTTTAACTCAAACATTTTCAAATAGTCGCACATATTAAAATTTCAAACCTAATCGGACCTAAATAGGATAATTATAATGAGACCGTCAGAAGAATATTGAGTCCAGCAACGAAGAATATTCCAAGAATGACATCAACTTCATCTACCAATTTGCAACCGTAATTGCGTGGGTTGTTGGTCACCTTCCTCTCTTATTTAGGAAATCCAATGTCTTTTGCCAAACATTCAAAGACAGGCTTAACCGCACCCCTTGACGATTTTGACTGATCGCACACCCACTTTAATCCTCTTCTTTAAAGTTGATCTGATATTTTGATACAATGGACCTTCTTTTTTCCCTCTCTTTTCTTTAAAGCTCTTTTTTTTTTTTTTTTTTAACCAATCAAAGAGTTACCCTTTATTTTACTGTGGAAATAATTCAATATCAGCCTCAATTTTCTGGCACATCGAAGCAAATCTTGCAAAATATCAGTTCGTATCTCAAAAATAATTCTTCAAATTTTTACTCATAAAAAAAAAAATATATATGTTTGCTATATACACCAGGCCACTTGAGGTGGCCAATCAAAGTCAGAATGCCAAACAAATATCTCTCTACATTCTAGTATTTACGATCAAAGGGATCACAATCAATTGTTAATGAACTAAACTCAATCAGAACCGTTAGATGTCATGAAAAATTGAAACATCTTCGGAAATTACTTTCCACTCCTCCTTCCTCTGCTCAAAAGTATCCAATTCCGATCACCTGACTGTGGCCCAACTCTCCGAAAAGGACCAATTGGGTGCGTCATCAGTCACCAGCTGCAGTAGCCGATCCAGCGGAGAACAAAAACGCGATGAAGCCGGCGAACCGAACCCCAAATTCGCTTCCCAATCAAATAATTTACCAGAATCCGGTGACGATACCGGCGAAGCCACAACTGAAGATTGCACCGAAACCCATTCTGAAAAATCGAAAGGACTTCTCGGCGACGAGGACGGCGTCGTTGATTCGTCTTTGTCTTGCAATGGAACAGTGTCATGATCATCATGAGCAGCAACGAAGGGATGGTCCAAAAGCATCTCAGCCGTCCATCGCTTTCTCGGATCCTTCACAAAACACTTCCCAAGAAAATCTTTCCCTTCAAAAGATAATTCCTTTGGGACTTGTGGCACTTCTTCACCAACCCCAATTCGAAGCAAAAGGTTGCAGATGTTCACATGGGACCCAAAGCTCCACACTGGTTTTCCGGTCACCATCTCCACCACCGCGCACCCAAGAGCCCAAATATCCGCCGGATATTCGTACTCGTTGTTGTTAACCGATTCCGGCGCCATATAAAGAGGAGTTCCTCTGATCTCGGCTCTGTTTTCTTCTTTGCTCTGTTTTTGCTGAGCTTTCTTTGCCAGCCCAAAGTCCGCGATTTTGATCGCTCCATTGTCGAACACGAGGATATTCTGAAGCTTTATGTCGCAGTGAACGAACCCTTTAGCGTGAATTTCACGAAGCCCCAAAAGTATCGACTGCGCGTATCGCCGAACATCGGATTCGGGTAACGAGCCTCCACGGTTCTTGACCTGATCGGCTAGACTGCCACTAGAGGCGTACTCCAAGAACACGTTGTACAACTCCTCGCCGTTCTCGACGCTGTGATCATCTCCGAGGCACCGAATGATTTGCGGGCAGGTCGATAGCTGATCGAGTACTCGTTTCTCGCTCTTGAGCGACGCGGAGTTGCACAAGTCAGAAGATTTCACGGCCATTAGCGGAGGCGCCTGAGCGGAACTTCTTCCGGGCATCGCTAAATACACGGTTGCGAAGCTTCCATGACCGAGTGGTTCTCCTCGAAGCCACGCCATCCTTGGGTTTCTTGGGCTTCTTTGAGGTTTCTTGCTCTGTTTTTGTCTTTGCTGTGTCTTTCTTTGCGTTGCTTAGTGGGAAAGAAAATACAAAACACAAACTGAGCATAAACGGAAAGCAAGGGAGTTCTTTTATACTTAGGATTGTATTTTTTATTTTTTATTTTTTATTTCTTGATTGAAGGAGAAGCGGCTTCAATTCAAAGCTATGATTAAAGCACGTGATCCTCGATGATATTTTTGCTCAACGACGAGCTATTTTAGTTTGGCCCAAATAGTTTCAAAACGTGGTTTGATAATAATGGTATATCCTTCAAGATTTTTACAAAACCCCACGCCGTTTGGATGGTGCCATGGGTCATGGGTGATGGCTTTTGCATCCTCTGCAAAATGACTAAACTGCCATCAGTAATTACACGAAGCAACATAGCAAATTTAAGTGGACATTTTTAACTGGGACAGAGATACTTTTGACATTTAAATATTAAATAATTTAATTTTAATTTGTTTACTATAGTTGGAGTCTTTAATCAAAGAGCATGGACTCTTCTTTCTTCTTTCTTTTTTTTTTTTTTAATCATAATTCAGGCCTAAAAAACTTATATATATATATATGAAATAAAACAATTATTCTATTATTATTTGGAGCCTTATTTTATTGTGGGCCTTAAATTTTTTTGCCTAGGCAATGAACCGATGCTAACTGTTTGATGAGACAAAACAAACTATGCAATTCATAGTCTCAATTAAAGTTGGTAGTTTTTTATAAGATTTGCAAATATGATTCAAATTCAACACAAAATTAAAAAATTAAAATTGTAAAGTTTAACACGTTTAATTAAATACGTCGAGTTATAATTAATCTTTATAATATTATATATTTGTCTCAACATAATCTAAACTCGACATATAAACACGAGTTCCCACCCTTGATATCAAAGGAATTAATGCTGGGCAAGAGCATTCTTTTGATATAGATTTATATTATTATTATTATTGCTAAAGTGAAAGGTGGCAAAAGGAGGCCATACTAGTTAAACTCCATGCAATTAATAGTTTCACACGGGGTAAATGCAATTCTCAATCATTGGCTTTTAAATGTGTTATAATTAACAATCGGAAAGACAATGAAATTAAATAGTAATTATTACTGTCATTATTATCTCTTGGCCATGGCTATCAAATTATTGAGATTGGTATGACACTGATCGATAATCGACCACCCCTCCTTGGAATAGGAATAGTACCCTCTTACATTTCAATAGTTTCTCATTGATTGCTGAGAGGGAATATAAATTAAAATTCTACATTGGTTTCAATGGTTTGGGCCACAACAATGGCTTTTTTATGAGATTCCGAATTCCTTGTTCTTTTCTTCTTAATTTTTTCTTTCAATTTTCTTCGTAAATTCTAAAGTTACTGTTTTAATGGTGTATTATTAAATCACTATATATTATAAAAGTTTGAGAAAACTTTACTTAACTTTTCCGAATTTTCATCGCATTTACAATTACTCATATAAACTTAAAAAACTCTTAATTTAGTATATACTTCTTTCAATATTTTTTCAATTTCACCCGTCTGTTAAATCTTAATGAAAGAATGTCAAAATTCTCAAAATGCCCATCTATTTTTTTTTTAGAGAAAAAAAATTACAAAATTTAGGCGTTGCTCAAGATTTAACGAAATTTTAAAAAATAACGGTGTATGTATATATATACATATATAAACATGGGTATTTAATTTTAAGAATTTAATTTGATTCAAAAGAAAATCCTAAAAAAGCGACCACAATTCAAAAAGGTTAAATAAGATTTTTTTAAAAAGTTTTAACTAATAAAAAATCATGAACAATCATTTAATTAATATTTTAAAATTATGAGTGTATAATATCTTTTTATATCTTTTTGATCGGGTAGTTATATAAATAATATGTTGTATGTCGGAAGCATGAAACCTCTTTTAATCGCATATAGAAAATGAGTGGTGGCGAGAGTGCAATAAAGAATAGACCGATGATACTTGTATTGGAAGCGTTCGGTCCACGTGAGGTTTAATATATGGCCAAAAAAATAAAATCCACGAGGGTCATAACTGACACTCGGAAAACGTGGATTGATGTGGAAACAAATGTGTCCACCTCTTCTCTTTCTCCCCAGTCGTCAAAGAAGGTAGGGGCCTCCAATTTGTTCCTTCAAGAAATGAAAAGGTAAATTGAATTTCTCTGTTAGAAACTCAAAATAAGTGGTGGTTGAATTCCCTATTTAATTTCGGACCGGAAGGTAGGGGTCTCATATATGATATCATGCTTTGTATGGGAGTCCGAAAGGCGTGTTTCATGTGTACTTAGCAACGTCCCACGATTTGGAAACCCTGTCCGACCAATTTTGTAACAGACTCAAGAAATTCTGTAATTAGTCATATATGCGTTACTATTTCAATAAATCAATTACTTTGTAGATTTTTTTTTTTAGAATTATTTATAAAATCAAGTCTTATCTAATAAAGAAAAATTAGTGTGAGACTCTGCACATTTATGCTCTTTGTATACGAATGTCTTAATTAGAATAATTTCAGTTAGAGTATATTTGGGTGTCTGTGGGTATTTATAATAAGTGTGAGAATTGATTTTTCTCAGAATAGAATGGAGTTGATCCGGACGATCCTTTGAACGTGGGTCTCCCATTACTCGGATCGTGGGATCTCCACACGTTCGGATCGTGGGCTTTCTTGCACCCGAAGTGTGGGGTTCTACATGTCCGGCCTTTATGTCTTCACGCATCCGGATCGTGTGTACCAACGTTCTGAAACAAGGGGTTGTTATGTGTCTGGAATGTGAGACTCAACGTTCTTGAAACATATTATGAGTGTATCGAGATCTCAATCTTTTTGTAGGCTTCTTGCGGATTACTTCTAGGTGGGTTTGGCTATGTCACATAGTAAATCATGCGATCCGACCTTCTTGGTAAATTGATGGGCCTGATTAATGGACTATCTAACCCATTTACTAACTATTGAAAATATTTCTAACCACGTATCAAATTCGCAAATCGTGCTAATTTTTATCACTTGTCGTAATTTTTTAAGGAGATACGAGATATCTGATCCCGAAACAAAGGAAAAGGTTACTTTAATTACAAGTTGGATAGCTACGTATGCACACCAGATTTTCTAAACTGTGAGCTACAGCTGATATCAGCAAAAAGTGTGGCAGAAGCAGTGCGCGCTTGTCACTGGTGAGATGAGTGAAGGATTACGAGTTCACGTTTTTGGTCTGCCAACTTGAGCTGTCGCATGTGCTCACGTTCTACGAACTCAAATATATATATGTCTGTTGCACCGTGTTTTCAGCCTTGGGACCCAACCTCAGTATTTGATAACTTACAGCAAAATTCATGCATCTCTCTGCTTTTCTTTTCTCACTGAGTTGAGAAATATCACAACTGTGTAGGCAGCAGCCGTTTTTAGTTGAAAAGCTAGCCCGAATACCAAATCTCCACTCACGTGCTCCTAACTATCTTCGGTTGATGAATTCATTGAATTGGATGGCGCAGCCCACTTGGAGCTGCAAGTCTGCGACCTCAATTACCGTCACTTCAAACGAAGACGACAAGGGGCCAACGTCACATTACTGAAACATGGAGAAGAGATTGATAACGTGTCACATTTGCCCCCATCAATCTCTACCAATTTCTTCACATTAAAGGTGGGGGGAATCGCTGGATCTAAGGCATCCCATTCACTATTGAGTCATGTGCCTCGTATTTGCCACTCATAACAGAGACAAGGCTAAAATTTATTGAGCTTCGCAATCTTCGGGATTTTCTGGGTTTCTAGTTGACATAAAGGCTAAAGCTGTTGAAATCAAATTAACTGCTCAGTAACAGCCGCAAAGTAGTTTATAGTTATACTCACGGATTTCTTCGTTCAATATCCTATTATTAAGCCCTGGCCAGTGGCCACCGTCCAGGCTTTTTAATACCAAGTCCACTTTATACCATTAAGAAATGGTATCAGGGACTAGAGGTCACTTTTCCCTTGAATTGACTATATTTCCTTTAATTTGTGGTTTAGATTTTGATACATTAGGGTAAATGAAATTTTAATAGAGAATAGTTTAATCCAACCACACCGAATCCCCTTAATTAGTCATCCCCTCATCTTCCTCCTCCACTTTCAATCCGGACCCGGACCACCATATATAATTGCTGACGTTACTATCACCACCACTAGCGTCAACTGCTAATCTCTAGCTCTTCTCCCACTTGGACAACACACTCCAACTACTCTATTTGGGCTCTAAGTTTGATTCGTATTTATATACGTTGGCTAGGTCAATCTGGGTCAGACCCATCTACCAGAAGAACTTCAATTTCAACATCACGAACAAGCTCAATGAACGGTCTGTCCAAAACATTTTCAGTCTAGATGTGGCGTCCCCAATGTAATAGGTTCACAATCCTATAGTAAAAGTGACAATTTGTGTTCATTTGTCGAGTTCGAATCGTGTCAAAGCATAGTATAAGATTATATAGGTCAATTTTAACTTGATCTATTTAATTAAACGAGTCAGACCTCTTAATCATAATTTATTTATTTTGTGTTGGGTTTATATTGAATTCGTAAGTCATGTAAAAAATTGCTAACTTTATTCTATAAATTCAGTACAAATTTAAAAAAAGTAATGATTTTAATAAATTAAAAAAGAAAAAGACAACAACGCAGTTCTTTGAATGAGCTTTCCTTTTATGCTTACTAAGAAGCGTAATATATGTGTCTTCATTTAATTAAGTCTTGAATTAGACATAAATTAGTTACATATCGGTTTAATATCCTTGCGAGTTGTAGCAAAATATCTGGGTCGGCGTCAAACCGTCAGTTTGGGAAACATATGAGAGAAATAGTGTGATTTGTCTCTTCTTGTTGAAGCTGACGTAAGCGAAGATGGTGGTGCCGCGTATGGTCAATAGCGATTCGCGAATACATGAACAGACGGTTCACGAGCCACCGAACAGAAAATGGTGCACCAAGAGGGGTCACGGCTCGTGGGTTGGGTCCCATTGCCCAGCTTGGGCTCATGTGGGCTTCAAGATGTGAGTGGTGGCCCACTAGCCAGCCGTGCTTCGATTTGACCCGCTAGATCACCTCTCCCGTGCATTGCTTCAAAACAAATGCTAAATTCTATATATGCGTTTGCTTTCGGCTTGCATTATTACTGGTGGGGTTTTCCTCTACAACTTGCCGAATGCTACGATGAGGCCCAGTTGGAATTCAAGGTTTCACCTGGACCCACCGACTAGATTTCATCTATTCTTGATGGGGCTCCTCTTTTCAGATTTTCTTTATGATGTATGTACAAAATCAAAGGACGAAAACTCTAAAGGAAAAAGATTGTTAATATAGATAGCTCTATAGATTAAAAAAAAAAAAAATGTTGAATTTTCATGAACAATAAGTCTTCCTCGTATTTCAAATCTTCAATGTTTCAACATTTTCCGTAAAATATTTGACTAGAAAAGTCCATTTAATTTTTGTAAAATGATTTTTCTTTTTTAAAACTTTAAACTATTTTCTGAGTTTAAGCTTGTTTCTCCTTCTCAAATCGTTGGACCACCATTGGACAACCACCAGATTTTGCCAGAAGTCGCCGACCCTTTTTTACTGTGCGTATGAACCAAATGCAGAAAAACATTTTTAAAAAATTTTTGGTGAAAATATTGTCTGGCAAAAATTTTTTTACATCAAAACAAACGAAGCATAAGTCTAAATTAGCTTTTGAATAGATAAATGCTAGTAGTGCCATACACGTACTTGTGATGATCTAATTTTGGATATATATAATTGCTATACCAACCGTTATAAATTGTTATTTCAAGGGTAATAAACTATTCTTATAATTTTATAAAATGCCAACTTCATAGATTCAATTTCGAATTTATCCATCTCTTCTGCTGTTAGGCATTTCCTGTTGAGTATTATTCGGGCACGAGGACAAAATTGGGATGTTGCAGCCGTCGGCTGGCGGCTTAAACTGTTAAACCATGACATATGCAAGTCAAGAAAATTGCTTCACGTTGTTGAAGAATGAAGAGGGTAGGTATTGGTCCAAGTTCACCGGGCCAAGTTCAACGCTCAACTGAACGTACATGAACTTTCCAGGAAGCATAACGCAGCGCCTCCATCGATCAAAAGGTTCTTTTTTTTGGGAATATTCTAATATCATATTATGGATTGCCGTTCAGATTTAGTATGGAGACACGTGTTTCTTGTGTTATTAAACTTATAATACTATGAAACCCGCCTCAATTTTTTATAACTGGACGCAACCGGCAAGCCAAGTCCGTTCCTGGATTGAGTGCTGAAGACTGGCCAGTAGAAACTAGAAAAGTAGGAACAGATGCCGCCGCTAATTGGGACGACTAAAATGGGTCAGTTTCTCTTCAGCACGATTAATTAACCAACCCAACAAGACTACTACATTAACACCAGTCAAATGTCTTTTTTTGATCGTTGACCGTATTGTAACATATAAGAACTGCCCCCTCCCAATCCATTAATCACCTTATTTTGATGTTATCTGTAAAATCTAATTCTTAATCATAAAACAAATAACGTTTAGGGAATCATAAGCCCGATTCAGTTAGGTTCTAAACAATCTTTAAATAAAAAATAATATATATATATATAATAATGGTTTGTCCCATTCATTTGATTATCGTACTTTTCCTATTTTTTATTTTTATTTCCTAAACACCATGTCACCACCAAACGAGTTTCACGGTCTTAATAAGCAGGCTTAGAATAATGTTCGAAGAATATATTTTGGATATTTGACTTATTAGTCTGATATCAGAATTTTCTGTTGAGATTTTTTGCCTTTCGTCATACACAATATAAATATTTTTTAATATAGTTTGATATTATTATTTTATAATATTTAAAATTAATTTTCTCATTTCATTTTTATTCTGACCGGTCTCATATTACTATAAATAACACAAAAAAAATATACACTTCATATTTTATATATTTTTCCTTATTTATTTCTACACAATAAAAATAAATGATGTTATTGTTATCATGTTATAATAAGACCGGATATTTTTGGTTAATGTTAAAAGCCCAACCAACGATCTGGGCTCTCGCTATCTGGACTCAAATCCCACTGGTCCTGTTTGAACACATGCAGTAACGGCCCATTTGTTCTTTCTCCCTTGTTCTGGGAGGAGCGATTGTTTCCATCAGCTAGATATGAATATGAATGCTTCTCCATGGTTCAGGAGTACATCTTGTTGGAACAGATTTCTATCTCGTAACGTGTGAATCTTTGATTCTGAGTGTTTTTTATAATTTGTAAAGTAGAACAAACAATATGTTAGAGAGGTTGTGGGGAGACAAACCTCTCTCCGATGGCTAAGTAAGTGGACAATTTTAGAGAGTATTGAGAGTCGAAATTTTTGAGTATATTTTAGTATATATTTTGTACATGGAGTAGCAGCCTATATATAAGCACATGGTTCTAAGAATAATTGGAGTGCTCTGATGCACTTCTATTTAGAGTATGTTTCCCATATTGTGTGGATTCTCCGTATTATGTGAGATTTGGACTGATCTTCCAGCAGTTTAGTTGAGTATGACACTTACTCTTTATAGTATATTTGAATAATGTATCTTATTCCATGTATTCTGGATATAGCCCTTAAGGTGTTATAGAATTCTTAAACCCTAGTGACGGAGCGAGTCTAGTCGGGTTAGTCGGATCAACTAGCCCTAATTTGGGCATGGGCCCATTTAGCTTGAGGAATGATAGTTTTCCAACACATCTCTCAGAGGTTTATCGAAGTGTCAGAAATCTTCTGTCTTAGTATCTTATAGTTCTAGCAAGAATTAATCAAGCCTCAATTTGGCTTTATGGTTTATATCTAGAACAATCAAATGCAGTTATGTTCATAATAGCAATGTTATTTAATCAACATAATAACATATAGCTGCGCTGAAACCCTGCTTTCAAATACTGAGGCAAGATTAAACCCTTCATGAGAAAATGGCCAGGGTTCCACTTCAGAAGGATGACCCATGACTCGAAAAAATATAGGGAAACATAAATGGACTTGGTTGAAAGCAGACCCCGACCCGGTCATCTATTATTTGTTAAATTACAACTTATCCCACTGATATAAAGAAATTCATTTAATAATTTAATCTTTGCTTTACCGTCATTTTGGCAATGTGATAACAAAATATAAATTAATCCGCATCAAATTGGGGCTAGCAAGATGAAGGTAGGTGACAGCATTGAGTAAGTTGTTGGGGGGGTAGTTGATGAAGGCAGCTGAAATGATACTACATGAGTAAAGCACACACAAAAAACTTATCTTGCCCATCAATCAGAGATGGATGCTATCTACTAAACACTCGCGATCGTGGCTCCCTGCCTTACAGAAATATGCATATAATTCCCAATTGAGGTATAGATGGAGATAAGTGATGACCTACACAATGAATTGAGCAAATGCCACAGATGAAAGGAAGATAACTCCATCCATAACCAAAAACCAGGCCAAATTTCCATACATATGCAAGCGTCTAAGCACATTGTCTACATAAATGGATAATAATACCGACTAAGTAATACCCAAAACTCACACTACCCAGATGGCTTAACACTCTCAGCCCACACCCAACAAAACTCACACATACCCATTAACATAAATCGAATAAAAGAGCATTTCAAACCCAAATCGACCACTCTCATCTCCTGCAGCGAGCGATCCTAGAGCAGCCTCTAGTGTAAGGGTTTGCTGGGGTTCTGGCATTGTAGCAGTTGTGGGTGTAGTAGGACCTCCCAGAGCGAGGCGGGCACGGGATTCTATTGGCCGAGAGCGCGCCGTACGAAATGTAATACCTTACAACTGTATGCCAGAACAAAGACCTACGCCCTGACGACCCACCATCCTTGTTGTCGTCCTCGTCCTCCCCCTCGCCGCCAAACTCGTCGTCGTACAGCGACGACATTGTCGTCGGCCACTCAAACGCGTCGCTCATCAGCTTCAAGCTGGTCTCCTCAAGCTGAGCCCGAACACGCGGACCCAATTGAACGAACACAAGGAGAGAGCAGAGGATGAGAAGCTTGGTCAGAGCCGGATATGCCATGGATAGCCTCAGCGAGAGAAAGAGAGAGAGAGAGAGAGTGAAAAGAAGCTCTAGTGGGTTTAGTGCCGAGTAGGTGCTTGAGTATTTGTCCCAACGGTGAGAGGGTGAGGGGGTTTGAGAGCCATTCGTTGGTACAGTGAGTGAGAGATTGACGGTAGAGGGGGAGACAAGGACAAGGGATCACATGCAGCAGTGAGAGAAAGGTGAGGGAAGTGATTAGGTTTACAGCTGTGCCTCATCAATGCATCAGCGATACAGATATGACGCGTCCTTACCTCGGCCATCGTGAAGTGAAACACTGTTTCTCGCTTAAATTACGCGGCTGGTGGTCGGATGGGCATGGGCTTCGAATAGGCAGGTCCCATTTGCTCTGTTTTTTTCTTCATTATTTTGTTAACAGGTTACAGAAATGGGTTTTTTTTTTTTTTTTTTTTTGTCATGAATAAAGGAAAAATTGTAAGCCAAAAGGAGTCGCGCCGTCTGTGGGAATCGAACCCACGACCACGTGGTTAAAAGCCACGCGCTCTACCAGCTGAGCTAAGACGGCCAGATAATAATGGGTTTTTTTTCTAAGTTATTACTCTAATGGTTTTACAATTTCTAGGCTAATTCTATGTTTTCTAAATTTTAATTGAAAATGCTATACATCTCTCACTTAACACATTTTTTTAGAATTTTGTTCTAATTTGATGTATCACAATCCTACAAGATTGTGACACATTTTTCAAAATGATAAATTTCATTTGATTGTGATACATTAAGTTAGAACTAAATTCTGAAAAAAAAAAAAAAAAAATGTTTGGATGTCTAACATTCCTCAATTTTAATTAAATAATCCAGACGTTATTAGTTTAGTTTAGAATTGTTTTTTTTTTTTTTCTAATTTATTATGTTTTGTTAATTTATACGTTAAATACGGTAAAATCTTTTCTTTCTTTTTTTAATAATAGTTATGATTTTAAAAAATTCTGTGCGGAATTATCTTATAATACCTAAAAATTTTAAGATATTATGATCAAATTAAACGGATAAAATCAGATAAAACCGAAGAGGTGTAAAATTCCAAAACCATTTTGACAATTATTTTATTAATTTTTAATTTTTAACTCATTCTTTATTCACCATCTTCTGAATTTATTACACACTTAAACCACCGAATCATTAGGTCCCTGCCTCAATCATTCAGGACTGGCTTTGAGAGTTGGCACCGGAACATTGGATTCCATCATCCTACCAATTATAAAGTTATAAAGTTCTTAATTCTTTTTATTTTAATTCTACTAAAAAAAGAAAAGAAAAAAACAAAAAGTGAGAGTTTTATTTTGGGGGATTTCTTGAGCAAAGACAACTAATTAGTATAAGGACAATGAACGATGGGTCCAAATGTTTGGACCGCGTTCTTTTTGGGCTGATCATCTGGCTGGATTGATGCTGGTTTATGCAGGTGAGCCCAAAAAGAAAGGCCATATAGCTTGGACTCCACCAACCTCGGCTTCACTCTTTCTGGGCCCAATCTTACAACGGCCACATGGTAATTATTTCATACAAATGATGTTGGATTATTCTATAAATTAGTATAATTAATATTTTTCCTTGCACATATTCCATATCGTTAGTAGTCTGTCATGTAGGAGAGTGTTTTTTTTTTTTGGGGGGGGGGGGGGTGGATAATTGTTTTGTTACACCAATTATTTCCATACTTGGATGTTAAGCTTTGGGCCAGACTGGTAGCCCAAAACTTAGAACCGGCTTAGTGGCAAAGATGCACTATAGGGGAAAAGGAGTTGGATTCTGTGTAATAGGACAGTCTCCTCTCATATGAGAGTTTATTAATTTGGATCTCATATATAAGTGTTCGAATAGCACAAGCAAATGGGGTTCGGATTGCTTGAGCATTTGCCCTTTTTGTGATGCTTTTAGTTTGAAAATTTGAATTTGCATGACTTTCTTGCAGGCTCAAATGTTTTTCAGATTAGTAGATTCTTTAAATAATTTTACGGAAGAGTTGCAACAGGTTTGTTGATTACTTTTCTCGATACATAGTTCATTTTTACTATCATGTTTTTAAGTTTGTTGATCATGTTCAGGATATAATTTTGGAAGAAATTTTAAAAAATTTGGAGGCCGTTCTTGTATGTAGGTCTATCCTTGCGACCTTACCTATAGGATACAGACCTATTGCACAGAATCAACACACCTGAAAATATAACAACAGTTAAAAGGAAGTATGTACATAGGAAATGGATCAACAAACTTGCTCTCCTCCAATAAAATTATCTGAAGAATTTACTCATCTCAAAAACACATAGCATGCTAGAAAGTCATGCAAGAAGAAGCCCTATAATTTCAAAATTTCAAAGTAGAAACACCCCAAAAAGGGTTTAACAATGAGACCCTATAATTTTTGGAAGAAATTTTAAAATTTTGGGGGCTAGGGCTTGTGTGTAGGTCTTGCCCCTGTTCACGTAGGTCTGTTCTGTCTTTCTTGCCCTTCAAATTGCTCTTCCTTTGCAATGTGGTAAAGATAGTACAGACTTTGATGTATTTTTTGATGTCACACTGATAACTCACTCTTCACTAGCATTTACTAGCCTTGTTCGATTGCTCACAAAATAGGAATCCAGTCTCATCACAATTTCATTTGAAGGAGAAATTAAGTTCACGCCTGGTGGGACTCGAACCCACAATCGTCTGATTAGAAGTCAGACGCCTTATCCATTAGGCCACAGGCGCTTGTCCATATTGCCCCTTTAATTACGCTATAAAACCTAAACGTTTTATTTGCGTTTCCATGAAAATATAATTTTATTATGCTAATTCTCAAATTAAAATAAACAAAAATAATTAATGAATTAGCTACCAAACAATAAATGGTCATCTATATTATCTTCCTGTTTACTGAATAAATCTCGAATTGATATTTTGATGCCAACAATCCATGAAAGAATTGAAAGGCATGCCCACAGCTTTTACAATCCCATCTTTTACCATATGGACAAAACAAAAGTTTCCATTTTTAGCCATATATGTTTCCTTGAGCCTTAACTCTGCCCTCGGATTCTCTCACGAAATTGGACAGCGTCTGTGTCTTATATGCAGTAGCTATATATGCATGTTCATGCTTATCAGCGCCGTGGCTTTTATTAAAGATCATGACATGCAACTAGTGCCTTAGCGGGATAGACTCAATCATGCATGGCTCCAGATTAGCTCATCTTCAAACTCTGGTGGTCCATGTTTTTTGGTTCTTCTTCCTGTCATAGATTACTCCCTATGCATATAGGAGTTGGGCGCCGCCTATACTATTAGACCAAATGGTTTGCTCGGTCCAGTTTCAAGACATATAATGCGGAATGTTATAAATAGATACAAAGAATTACGTACTTTGGTCTAAATGATTATATTTTGTTCTTATTTTTTTGAGTTATATTTACAATATAACTCTATTAATCTCTAGGTAATAGTCTTTAACTATGATTATATGAACTTTTGATATACTCTAACAAGGAATACATGTTCTAATTTCAACAAGTCCGGTTCCAAAACACGCTAACCATTTGATTATATGGCAAGTTTGTGTCTATCTATCAAGTTATCAACCTACATACGCTATGAGAAGAATTGATTTCTTGAGCTGTGTTTTTGGTGAAAGCCCACCGCCAACCTTTAAATTTGCAGAGTTGACTCTGCAGATTCGTGGAAAGCGCATTCATGAAGCACCTGCCGTTTTAGTGCTTAGGAGAGTTAACGCTTTGATCGAGACTTTGTCAACAAATATGGTCTCAACTCTCAAGGCTATGTCATGCTTATTTACCCGCGATGATAGATACCATGCAAACCAGAGAATTAAAGCTGCTACGCGATAGGCCAGGGGAAGTAATGGTGGAATGGAAAACAAAGGGCAGACAATCTGAAAGGTTGCATGATCTATTATTGATGTTGGTTTCAGCATTTGAGGTAAAAGCAAAACGAACCAATTGGGTTGAAGATTGAGGAATATCATGCCCAAACATTTAAGAAACATGGAGAAATCAGCAGGGACCACCCACTGAGCTTTTGTAATTATCTCTTCACCGTGCTTCCTCATTATTATCTGTTTCTGTAACTTACTATCTTCTTTCATTTTCATATGGGTCCCCTAATGCACAGAAGGGAAAAATTATATATATCTTCATCTCTATATTTGCTGTTTGGATATTGGAAAAAAGATTTTGAAACAATTCTTTGCCCAGTCCTCCATGTGCATTTGAAAATGTACTTGTCTTGGTTAGTGATTATAGAATATAGCAGTTGCAATAAAGTTGCCTTATATAACTAATTTTATATGGCGAAAAGATTGAATTATGTCTGATCTTGCAGTGCAATTGGAAGAATGCTTCAAGTTGCAAATATAATACTTTCTCATTCAGCAAGAGAAATAGTCTAATAGTATTGGTGTTAACCTTCTTTCTTTATGTTCTAAGGGAGATCTAGTATACATGCTTCTTTAATAAAAAGTGAAAAAATACCCTCATCAACCGAATTTGCATGCAAATCTCTCTCTTTTCTGGATTCTTTTTTATTATATATATATATATATATATAGAGAGAGAGAGAGAGAGAGAGAGAGAGAGAGAGAGAGAACCTTTGGAAAGATACTGAAATATAATTGATTTCATTTGTGTCACTTTAACATAAAACCATAATCTATATAATTACTAATTATGACGTAGTGTAAAGAAGAAAAGGCAAATTCAGTCATTGAAAACATTTTTTGCCATCATATATATATATACATGTTCAATCCACGATTGTGATAATATTAATGAACGTTCCTAGTCACCGAGAGAATCCACTAATTCCCCTTATATATATGAACCTTGAAACAAAAAATTTGTACAATTTCGTAGAGTTGCAAATATCCTTCTCTTGAAGCTAGCCATCTAACGTATAATATATATATATATATATATATGAATGCTTATCAGATTTACTTCAAAGACTTTTTCATGCTGTCGTACGTGATACATTTTCACGAAGATTGAAAAGCTGCTGCACCGAAGTTTGTTTACCAATAGTTAGCAGGAAATTTACCACTGCAAAAATAAGCAGAAGTCAGAGATTTTTAGTAGGGGGGTCAGCATCACCGCCAGCTTCTAACCCACCTCGAGAAGCGTGCCAATGGAGCAGTGAGATCAACCAGCAGTGCATCATCAGGGTCTAACCCAAGCTGGAATAATACTTGCTGTACAGTAGGTCCCCATGCAACCCACTTCACCATGATCACATAAAGCAACTGACACACCGGAATATCCCACCGCCGGCACCACTAGCTTCCTCATACTACAAGTTGCATCGATCGGCAGCAGAGTCTTTTTGGGGGAGGCTGATCTCCTGACAAAATCTCATGTGATTGTGGGGTTGCTGGGTCTTCTTATCGGAATTAAACTACAAATTTTTAACGCAAAAGCAAATGTAAACATTCAGTCAAAAGAGTCGTCGCTTTGAAAGGAAGCAAAAGAATCGCAGCAGTGAAAGGAAGCGGTTCATGCACCATTACTTAATGAATCTGAACCCTTTATAAATTTGCGGTCCCAATTAAAAATGTACCGTGGATATGATATCCATGCAGGTTTGACCTTTAGATCAGATGGTGGAGACAATACTTAGAGGTAGCCCCACAGTGATGGGCGGTCTCAATTAGAGATGATAAATTAAATATTCATGAATGAGTTGGAGACTTTTCCATGTGTTTGCAGGAATAAAATAATAGTCGCAACTTGCTATATAAAGCCCTTCCACTTACAGTGAGCCTGCTAGACTGATGGTCGGTTCCAGAGATAATCTTACAAACTATTTTCTATCACTATTTTATTCTTTCCACCTCCTTATCTCTGCAACTGCGCGCATATATCTGATAAAAACCCTTCCTCGCCCATATCTCTGTTGCTCTTCTCTGCGTGTGTGAGAGAAGAAACGATGGATGTTGACATGCTAAAATCATCATCACCAATGGATCACATGGACATGATGGCAATGATGATGCAAATGGAAAAGCTTCCTGAATTTTGTGATCCTTTCCATAACATGACTCCCACATACCCAGCTCTGATAAATCCAGCTTCCTCCATGCCGTTCACGGGCGGCACTCCCATTCAAGAGCCCGTGACGCCACCTCTTCAAGCCCCCGTGATGTCAGGAAGATTAATCAGGAATAATGCTTCCGGTGGTGGTGCATTGTCACTACTTGCAAATTCATACGAGAAGAAGAACTCATCAATGGCGGCAATGAGGGAGATGATTTTCCGGATAGCGGCTATGCAGCCTATTCACATAGACCCGGAATCGGTAAAGCCGCCTAAGCGGAGGAATGTGAAGATCTCAAAGGATCCACAGAGCGTGGCTGCGAGGCATAGGAGGGAGCGGATAAGCGAGAGGATAAGGATTCTGCAAAGACTTGTTCCAGGAGGGACGAAGATGGATACGGCTTCCATGTTAGATGAAGCTATTCATTACGTGAAGTTCTTGAAGAAACAAGTTCAAACGTTGGAACAAGCCGGGGCTAATAATACTCACATGGGTGGTAGTGTTGGCTTCCCGCCGGGGATGACGAGTGCTCATGCTAATGTGAATTACTCTGCTCAAATGGTGGGGTGGGTCGATCCCAACGCGTAGGTGAAGTGATGCTGATCTTCTGGTGGGGATGCTGAAAAGGAAATAGTGTTCATTTCTTCCTTTTCTTAGTGTATCAAAGAGTTCTCCAATTAATGGATGGCCTTCCTCATATATATCAGTACTGTTAACCTTTTTAATTTGTTGAGGACATTTATATATCTAAATGCAAAAATGGATATTGCAAATGAATGGCTTATTTGATTTCAGCGACGACTCCTTCTAACTTATCGCCCTTATCATGGCCGGACCGTGTTAGTGTTATGTGCAATTTAGTCAATGGGAAACTGCTTTTCCCGTGCATGGTATCTGAATGTGTTTGTTTCCGGCCCGGAAAATGCTTTCTTCATTTACATTCTACCGATATATCATATATTGGACTCTTTTGGAATTATCGTGAATATTGGGTGAAGAAGAGAGTGGGGCGAATAGACAAAGAAATATACTTTCAACGTGTAAATTAAGTTTTTCTATCTGCTCCCCCCGATTGACAATCTTTAGAGTGCATCTTAATTAAAACCCTAAAACGTCCCCGTTGTGCGGTAAATTACAGGATATATTATTCCCAATTAAAGATTCCCCTTTGATCCACTGCTGTACTATATATATATATATATAAAACTGTTGATCCAGGATATAGCATTGCTGTGGATTCAATGACTGATTATGACTAATATTACTCATAATTGCATTTCTAAATTAAAAGATTGGAGCATAGAAATTGGAGCATATGATCATAATCATATTCTATTAAGAGTAATGCTTCTTAATTTGTATATACAACTGTCATATAAATGAGATGACGTAACAGTGAAAATCAACCATATATATCATGTCTCACTAACGGATTTTGTCCAATTTGTTAAAGGAAAATGCGCCCAATGACCTATTTTTAGTTTTTGGCTTATCCATAGAGTTTTCGATCTTTTTTTAAACCCAGTGAATTGTTTACAACTCAGTAAAACTACAATAATTGATTTTACATTTTTTTACTAATTTATATACGCCTTGTATACTAAGTAGCATAATTAGTAATATGGGAGACAAAATATATTTGATAAAGACTATGTATGTGTTCTTCTCGATTTTAAGTTTTAGAACATACTAAAAATTAGGAAGAAAAATCAGAGATGAAAAATAATATAAATAGCTAACCTATTGCTGTGAACTATACCATGTGCATTTGGAAAGTTTTATTTAGAGCGAGGAATGAATATGCAATATTGATATTTAATTATTTATTAACTAGTTAGCTATTACGTGAATGATTTCAATAACACGTAATAGGATAATTTGTTGAGTTTTGAGGAAACCTAAACCCTTTACATTCGTTAAAGAGAACTTAAACCCTTTCAAACACAAGGTTTGAGATTAATTTTTTGCATGATATTTATTCAACCAAACATTGGTTTAAATAGGGTTACAAAATCAAATCAGGTCAAATTTCCATAAGACCCATAAATACTAATATTACCTATCTAGCAAAAATAAACGAAAATCTCCATACTTGTCTAACACAAAAATTGGAGTATAACTTTCCTTATTGAAATAAGAAATAAACTATAAAAGACTATTATTCTTTTAAGACCCTATTCTTGAAGCACTAGCTAGCCCACACAGGAGTATATATATATATATATATAACCTCTTCTCTTGTGAAGTGACAAAGTCTGCCAAGGAGCAGATTTTGCGTATTCTTGGCTACAATATGCTATTTGGATAAGGATTTCAAGCAATTTGAATAATACATTGTAAGAGAATTCACACAAAACTCACATATCCGAATAGGTATATAGACAGTTCACAATTTATTTGGACAAGTGACCTTATATATATGGACTATCTAAATTTTGGGCTGCCTAAATTACCAGCAATTTGTATAAAAAATTGTTAGAAATTCTAATCCGATGACTTCTCTCCTTGTGAGATACCTTAGGGTGTTTATTATATTCTACAAGCTGAAAAGGCTGATTGCAAAGTCTTGGTACATAAAATAGTAGTCAGGACTAAAAGTTGGGTATTTTAGGACCATATCTTAATTAAGCCGGGAATTATTACTGCAATTGGTTAACTCTATTTGGGTTGTTATTCAAACCATTTAGTCCTAGCTCTTTGCTCATCCTTCTTAAAGGCCATAATTAAGCAGGCCGGTGGAGTAAGTTCTTGCTGCTTTTCATTGAAGAGGAAGTGATCGACCTCACGTATGAAGGGGTCAAGGTTACTTGGGCTAGGGTCTACCTCCCTAAGAAGGAAGGTGCATGCGTGTCATGAGCTGGTTGATTGTTGATGTTTAGCTCTCTTTTTTTTCTTTTTTTAATTCTTTCCATTTGATTTTTAACTTGAGCAAATGGGTGTTGGGAGAACTGGAGAAGGAGATATATATAGTGGGTGAGGTAGGTTGCCTCCCGAGGCAGGGTTGGATAGCAGAAGTGTTCATGTCTCAAGGATCATGCCTCACTAACACCCATTTCTCTCATGCATCCATCCAAATCAAATCAAAAGCAATAATAAAAAGATAAAGATAATATATATAATGGCCAAACCGCATCTCTAGCAAAAGGACCATGTGAGATATCCCACTAATGCCCCAACATGCCCATAGAGCCTTTGATTATTCGTGTGGGGAGACCCCTTTTCATCAATTTCACACATGCATGGGCTATTTGGCTAGCTACCTCTCACAACCCCCGCAAGTTCATTGTATCATTCTTCCTTCGAAAATATCATTTCATTTCCGTTTATCCTTTTTCTTTTATTGCATCTAACGGTGTAAATAATATTACCATATATGTAGCAACATGTACACCATTTGACGTGTAACGGCTTAAAAGCTTCATTGCAATAAGAAATAAGATATTTATTTTTATTGATATCCATCTTCCATGGGAGGAACAAAATTAGGAGGGTATGCATGCATTAGACTTGGTGGTGGAGACGCATAAAAGTTAGGTGGGGGGTGGGAGGGAGTATAAAATAAGAATAAATACGAAGATAAGGAGATATTGAGCTGAAATGGAAGTTTCATCAGATTCATTTGTATAATACGTATGAATACAGACAATGAAAGGGTTGGTTGGATTAGATTTTGGCAGAAGTGCCCAATTAAAGGGGGGCAGGTAGAGGACGTTGCAGATCTTGAACCAAAATTCTTCACCTTGTCCCTTTATGCCAAGGGAGACGCACGTATAGCTAGAATGTTACACGATCTCAGACAAAAATTACACCAAAACAAGTTCTATCAGATAAAAAAAAAAAAAAAAAAAAAAAAGTTTTTTTTCTATTACGTGGCCAAATCTTGTAAATCAGATTGAACATGTGATGTACGTTCGTTGAACAATTAACTTTAATTATTACTTTAATTTGATAAGTTTCCAAATTCGTCTAAATTATCACTTATAGCACGTTAATTATTTTGACTACTTTAGTGATCAGGATAACATGGTTTAAAAAGGAATGTTAGTTTAATAGATTAAATTGAAACAAATTCATATATTCTAATTGTCAGCTCACATTCGTTAACCATCCTCCATACATAGTGAAATCAGGATTTGATCTCAATTATTATTATTTTGCAAGAAGAGACGAAAGAGTGAATATATCGAAGACAATTATACAAGACCTCTAAGTGTCTTTTTCGCACCGATCGAATATGGCCACCTCTCTCCCTTAGTTTGTAATTTCCCTTTTCCTTTCCCAAGTTTGAGTAAATAAATAAACTCATTTCTTCCCTCGTTACCTACTACACACAAGGGTGTACATAATGACAGATACTAACCGTTCGCATCCGTTATTTATAACTATTCTCACATGCAGATGCATATACGGTTAGCAAAAACTTATTATGCACGTATGCAGATAGCATTTGTAAGACATGCGGCGTGCGGTTATTAACTGTATACCCTTTACATATAATATATATTTTTTATATATTATATTTAATAAATACACCAAAATGACTCATTTGAGATTATATATAAATTATGTTTACATTGGTTTGAGTTATATTGTTTTCTTATGTAACACTTGAGAAAAAAGATAAAAGTAATGTGAAATCGTTATTATTTCAAAGATTAGGTTTAAAAAAAATTAAAACAAACCCAAAACACTAAAAATCGGTCTAAATTATTTTTAAAATCATTTAAAATATACCTTAATAAATAAAATAGGCCCAAAAAGCCACCCCATATGTACACCCCACCAGACGCTATCGTCAATCTCATCTCCCCCAGTCACCTCTTTTTGTCCCATGTCACCCACCCTGTGCAATCTTCTGGCGTTTTCTTCTCTTCAGCCCATGGTCCAGATATGCATAAAATTCACTATGCTGTCATCAAACTCCCAATGGTATGGAATGATTTAAGGCAGCCCATGGACCATTGCGGGTTTTGTGAGCGGATTAAACGAGTCCGGCCCAAATCTCTTAGCTCAGCCCAGCCCACGCTATACGCGGTTCAATTGAAGGCCAGGAAGCTCTCTATATATTGGCAATTTAAGAAAACCAATATATGTTTCATAAATCAATAAGGTAATTAAATATCATAATATATTCTAATAATAATGGTGATTTAAGTTTTTTTTTTTTTTGGAAAAAAGCTGTCATATTACCAAGTAATGATAAATCAGGACAGAATTAATATTAATTTTTCTTAAAAGAAAATTAAAATTAAACAATTGATAACTCAAAAGATAAATTTAAAATGTAATACGTAGTTTTGGAATTAATAGCGCTATTGTGCAGTATTTCCAATCAATCAATCCTTCTTTTCTTTTTCATTTTTTTTTGTGGTAAAATTATAATTTTAAAATAATTTTGGTAAAAAAAAAAAAGAGGAAATTTGTACCAAAAGATCAATTTGATACAAAAAGATATTATAAGAGCACTTATAACAGGTGATGTAAATTTTTATCTACAATAACTAATCAAAATTCACTTTTGCTAGTTTAGGTAACCACTTCTCAAGACCTTCCTCTATCAACTTATCTAAACTTATTATCTATTTTTATTAAAATAATCAATTTTAATTTTTATTCATTTTAATTAAAATCTCATCTTCACCAAAAACACCAAATAAATTAGATTTCATGGCGAGTCTACGGATCAATTTGACCAGGCCACGCGAGGACCATGAGGAGGACGAAGTTCTTGGTGAAGACTTTGAACACAATGACCCATGGGTTTCTTCTCCTACTGAGCCGCCAAGTCCTTCGACGATCTCTCATTGCGGATCGAGTGGTGGCTTAGATCCTTGCCGTTGAAGTTGGTGCCTATATCGTCGCCGTCAGTGGGGTTAGGTTGGGGAAGCGAGGCTTCATTGACGTCGAGCGATTTGACGTTGATGGTACTCTTTTCGATCACCACCATACCCATTCTCCAAGCAAGACCAACTGAGAGAGAGAACGCCAGAGAAGATGAACTCTGAGCTATAGAGAGAGAGAGAGAGAGAGAGGGGGGAAGAAACAGTGAGAGAGGAAAAAAGATTAAAATATCAATCAATTTGTGCACAATGAAATGCCACATAGTACATAAGATTAAATGGAAGAGAAAGCTAAAATAGGTTTGGAGAAGATAAGTCGATAGATGTGAGTTTTTCTCATTTTTCACGCTACTCTAGCTAAATGGGGAAAGTAGCGAATCTCCTGGGACTACTCTAAGAAACTACAAGATTATTTTTGTACTACAAAATTGATTTTATACAATAACAATATATTTTTTTTGTTTTTATTTTTCCTGTTTTCTGGTTTGTCTAGTTGTCTTTTATGCTTTATGACAGACAGGAGCCAGACTCATTACCCATGTGTGATGTGTCAATAAACTTTATGTCAATCACAAAGCCAACATATCACTTGTGACTGTCCCTACTTTGTGGAAATAAGACCATTATTGTCATGCGCAAGAAAAAGGAAAGTTGGGAGTATGAAAATTAATTAACGCTCTATATAAATTAGGTTATCTTTCAAAGACTGTTGGAATTAATATACTGTTGAAGAAGAATGTAGATCAATGAATTTAGTTTCGCTTGAAAATGATTGCTCTTTTATATGTAAGATGATGTAAGAATTTAGGTTTACCAAAATATTTAGGACTTAGGAGAAATTACACTTAACTCTCAAATTTAAATTAATTACAGTGTAAGATTCTAATCTATGAACCCTTTCAAGTTATTTTATTTGTCTGTTAAATTTTAATCGATGAAGCATAAATGACAAAAATACCAACTTCATAAAATCAAAATTTCAAAAAATGTGAAAACAAAATAAAAAAAATGACCCACGGCTAGGCCCAAGGATGGCTGTGAGTCATCATATATATTTTTTTTCCTCTAAGTGCACACTTCTTTCTTCTTCTTTTTTTGGTTTTTTTTTTTAAAAAAATAAAAAATAAAAAAATTATGAGATCATAAAATAAAAATTGATTAATGTGATATAAATGTGAAAATAATTTTGATTTTATTTTTTATTTTTTATTTTTTAAGAAAAAAGTGAAGAAAATTGTTTATTTATATATTTTTTCTATGGATGACTTGACTTGCGCGCTAACGTGGCTTTGACATGAGCATTGATGTGTCAAATGGTAAGCCGTTAAAATTGATGGTAAAGTGACTAGGGACCTTATTATTAAAATTAAAAACTTAAAGACTAAATCTAAATTAGATAAAAATATGGAGACTAAACATAATTTTTCCACACACACACACACACACACACACACACACACACACACACATATATATATATATATATATATAAGTAATGCTAATTAAACGTCTTCTTTGTGTTCACATAATTAATGTAGCTTTTAAAATCACCATTAAATTTGTGTTGGATCATTATTCATTTTGATAAAATAATTTTTTTAAAGTCAGATTAATTTTGATGGGACACATATATATATATATATATACACGCGCAAGATGGTCTGAATTGCTACCAATTTCTTATGTAAATTTTTTAATAAATATTGAATATTTTTAACCAAGAAAATGTAGAATATAAAATAAAAGGAAGGAGAAGATTACAAAAGAGTGAGCGGAATCAAATGAGATCATATTGCACAGCGAGTTTTTAGTCGCTTTCCACAGATTTTATTTTATTTATTTATTTTAAAAATGTGTCCCACGTTTAGCCTCTGGTCTGAGAGAACTGACCATTGATTGTTAGAGAAGCAAATGATAGAGTATAGTTTTAGTGGGGTCAAATTAAGTCAATGGTTAAATATGTTAAAATGAGCATGTGAAAGTTGCTGAGAATTAATTGTCGCTGCGGGCCCATCCTAATTATTGCTATCATTTTTTTTTTTTAATTTTGGGAAAGTATTATATATTAGAGTATCAATTAAATAATTAAAATAATTATTTTTTATTAGTTTTAAGTTTTTATAATAAGTGATAATTTAACATGGTATTAAATTTCATATAAACTTATTATCTTAAGATAAATAATGATTTAACATTATGATGTGAATATAAAGGTAAAAATTATTTTATGTTTTTAAAGGTGTTTTTGGTTTGAAATATTTATTAATATTTTTGTTTTGAGAAGACATCAAAAGATAAAGTACAAAAAATTGGATTTAACTTAGGTGATATGTAGTTTTTTAAGGATCCAAATTTAGTTTAAGTTTCTCTATTTCTCATAAAACACTTGAAAGTAGATATAGAGCCTCGAAAAAAGCTACGACATAAGCCAAATCCCAAAAAATTTAGGCATGATTGGGTGAGAATTTTTTTTTCCAATACATTTTAAATACTGCTTTTCAAATATTAAATTCTATTAAGATTTTATTCAACTTTTTATAATTTTATTTCAAGTTTTCTAAACCATCCAAACATAATTTTAAAAATTAAATTCTCTCCATATTCACAATTTTTCAAAAATTCATATACCCAAACGAGCTATAACAAAGAATCCTCCGATCGGTCAAAATATAATAATAATAATAAAAAAGAATAGATTATATAAAAAGAAAAGAAAAAACAAAATAGATTATGACCAAAGGGGTTAATTAGTTGCCAGGGATTATTGCTGATCAACAATGGTGGTTAAACTGGCCCTATTTACTGCTAAAAAAAAAAAGAAAAAAAGAAAAAAAAAACTTGGCCCTACTACTGCTCAACAGAAAAAGGACTGACCCATCTGGAGTACTTTTTTTTTTTTTTTTTTTAATAAAAAAGAGAGTTTAGCCATCGTTGTCGATCAGCAATAGTCACTTGCAACCAACCCCTTTGGTTAGATGAACCTATGTCTGCCATCTCTAAGATCTCTATATATATAGAGTAAAGCATAGTGAAGGACACCTCAACAAAATATTATAAGCTTGCTTCTGTAATTAGTATACAGTCAGCCATGGCTGCATTGGCTTGCGACAAGAGCTTCTCTAGCGGTCATTTTCTGTTGAAACCAGAAGAAGTGCGTTTCTTCGATCTCATTCGCTTCTTATTTTCGAGTGACATAGAGAACAGAAACTTTCTAGACAGCACCGAGGGCAAGGAGGAAAGCTTCCGGCGTAGGTGGCTCATATTTGTCTCTATATTGGCCCAAAAGTTCCTGCTTTTTGTGGCCAAGCCGCTCGCAGCTATTGGATCGGTGATCGAGATGTGGCTCAACCTTCTCTCAAGTAACCGCAACCTTGGCGTGCTCTTGCTAAATCTTATACGAGGTCAGTCGATCTCCTCTTCTTAATTGTTTGGGTTCTTGGTTCTTGCATTTTTGAAAATTATATATATATATATATATATACATAACACCAGCTTCATGCATGGGGAGAATGGAGATTATATATAACATTAATCTTTGCAAACACAGCCTGAAAATTTATAATCTGTCTCGTTTATGAGGGTGGTTGATTTTAATATCTGGAATCGTTTTGAATCATTTATCCACAAAATGTGGGATTTACTCAAGTATGTCTAAGTGCATGGTTTGCATACCCAAAAGATCGATAGTATAAAAAGCAGAAGGATTTGGAGTTACAGAATAGCTCGGAATTTTGCAAATTGACAATAAACTAGCTAGATGTTCAAGATTAATTATTTTTTTTAAAAGAAAATTGCAAAATCTTTTGATAATTTGAGTAATTTTTTTCCCCCTCTCTATTTGCTTTTTCGCCAACACTGAGTATTCTGGTTAATTTATAAGGTATGAGCTTATAAAATTATACCACTTTTTATATGTCAAACCATTTTTTCTGATGGTCGGACCGGTGAAGGATCACCTGTTAAATTATGGAGAAAATAATCATCAAAAAATTTCTGGTCTCCACAATATCTAAGCATGATAATGTGAGAATGGGAATAGGATTTTCTCCATTAGTATTTATTTCATGCTCACGAGTCACAATTTAAAAGTATTTAAAGTTAATGTTAGTTAGCAGTCTTTTTTAAAAAATTAAATAATTTAAAATTAATATACCCTTAAATGTATGAATTTTAAATTTCAACCATAAAATATATATAAACTATCAATTTTATTGGAAATAGTAAAACATCCTTATTTGTGAGATTAACTGAAATAAATCCTCCCTTGGCTCGTGATGGGTTTGTAGATGCTTTTCATGTCCTAAATAGTGGGGTACGGTATTTGAGTAGGGCCACGTTATATGTATAGGGTTTGGTGATTGCCCCCCCCCCCCCCCCCCCCCCCCCCCCCCCCCCACCCAATTTTGCTGACATTCAACAACCTTGAAACAGCTAGCCAAGGACTTGGGACAAAACTGTGGTCTTGACATTTCTATATCAGAAACAATTAATTATTGATATTCCAACGTGAAAGAAAATATATGCATTAATATTAATCCAACACGAATGTAATACAAATTAATATAAAACGAGAATGCATGGCAGAGATGTTTTATTAATCTAATAATGTTTTGTTTTATTTAGTACTTAAAGTATATTTATTTATTTAAACGTACAACTTAATTACTCGATCATTCACGTGAATGTGTCCGGGTTTGCACGTGCATTATATTGTTCGATATATTTGCACCGTCCCAATGGGTACGGCTCTGAAAAGATTGGTTGGTTTTTTTCCGTTTTCCTTGGTGACTTGTGGAGAGTATATATACTCGGGCATGAGCTGTTAAGTACTGTTAACACACAAAAACATGGTAGCTAGGTATTCTGGCCCCAGCAAAAATTATGAACCCGGCCCCTCTAGACTGTTCTTTGAGTGTTAATTAATGGCGTCCTCGCCATATATTTGGAGAGAGAATTTGCAAGTTCAATTCCTTCTATCTGCAGGCATAATGAAAAGGTGGATTGGTGGAAGCTTTATCTTTTATATATGATGGGGGAAAAAATTATGCATTTTTATTATAGGGCATCGTTTCGCTTTCCAGAAGATGATAAGATCATAAGATAAAGGAAAAGAATCCGCGCTAGTCCACTAATTAAATAGACGTCGAATCATACATAGAAATTAACGAAGTAAGAAAAGGAAAGATCGAGCACTGAGCCACGTACCAGCCACTAGCCAGGAGGAATTAATCCAAAGTCTTCATGGCCCCATGACTTATTTCTTGTAGGGCACTTATAGCTTTCACTGTCATCCTGAATAATTAAAGGAGAATAATTATGAGGAGCGTGACCGTGAGAAACGTACCTTTCTTCCAACATGTGTTTCACGTACATTAAAGTCGAACTATTACAACACTGTCTTACTATATGTTGACTTGTTGTCCTCGACTTTTTTAATGATGATTGATTTAAAGGTAGATAGACAATATTATATCGACATAGTACAATAGTGGTGTGCTAATCAATCCTTAGATTTTATGATCAATCATCAACCAGAGTTTGGCTTAAAAATACATGAGATTTTTTCACTATAGTTAAGACAAAATATTCAATTTGGTGTACTTAAACTAAATGGGAATAGGTAAATGTTACGTACGTAGGGAGGGTGGTGGCACCGGATAAAGAATCACCAAGCTTCTTGTCGTTTATTGGTAATTTGGACAAGCGAGTGGAGTTGGACAGTAGCATCAAGTGTGGAGATGGCAGGTACAATGCAGCACTGGCTATGATGGCTTCTAAAGCATCGTATGAGAACAAGCCCTATCTCGAATCTACGGTCAATGATCATTGGAAGGTAGGTATATATATATATCTTGACACGTTTACATGTTTACAGCTTCTTCTATCTTGCTCTTATATGTTTGATTTCTTGTTATTTAAATGTCATTCAATTCAAGTATTATTTGTTAATTGGATCAATGTATTTGTCTTGAGCAGATGGAGTTCTTGGATTCTTACGACTTCTGGAACGGTAAGAAGCCACTTAAATTCATTAAAATACGCCATTTTTCGTGCTCCCCAAAAATTCTGAAAAGATTTTCGTGCATGCATGCATGGCAGATTATCAAGAAAAAGCCACAACACAAGCCTTCATGCTTCGTGACAAAAACGCTGACCACGATACCATTGTTGTGGCCTTTAGAGGTACCGAACCCTTTGATTCAGATGCATGGTGTTCTGACGTTGACATCTCATGGTATGGAATCCGTGATATTGGAAAAATCCATGGCGGGTTTATGAAAGCCCTGGGTTTACAGAAGAATGTCGGTTGGCCTAAGGAAGCTGCTAAACAAGATCACGACAACCGCCCAGCTTTAGCTTACTATGCCATTAGAGACAGGCTGAAAGAACTTTTGGCAGAAAATGATGAAGCAAAGTATATATTGACGGGGCACAGCTTGGGTGGGGCTCTGGCAATCCTCTTTCCAGCAATTTTGTTAATGCACGACGAGAAATTCTTGTTGGAGAGATTGGGAGGCGTTTATACGTTCGGGCAGCCAAGGGTGGGAGATGAAAGTTTTGGGGAGTTCATGGAAAAACGTCTCAAGGACTATAATATTCGTTATTTTAGATTTGTTTACAGTAATGATATGGTGGCTAGATTACCCTACGATGACAAAACACTAATGTTCAAGCACTTTGGGACGTGCCTCTTCTATAATAGAGAATACAAAGGGAAGGTAATTATAATTAGCACATCTTCTCTTTTCTCTTATAATTGTCAGGGAGTGATTGTTGCTCTTCGGGTGCACAACAACTATACTCCCCCAAGG
This sequence comes from Alnus glutinosa, assembly GCF_958979055.1. Classification (NCBI taxonomy): domain Eukaryota; kingdom Viridiplantae; phylum Streptophyta; class Magnoliopsida; order Fagales; family Betulaceae; genus Alnus; species Alnus glutinosa. Next base: position 4,452,776 of record NC_084888.1, read on the forward strand.
CATATGGGTGTAGTTGTTGTGCACTTGAAGTTTTTCTATCATTTCCCATAATTGTCACACCCATTGAAAACCCACTAAATTAAAATCCATTTTTAATGCAGATTGTTGCAGAAGAACCAAACAAGAACTACTTCTCACCACTGGGAGCGATTCCTATGATGATAAATGCATTTTGGGAGCTGATTAGAAGCTTTACTATTACGTACACAAAGGGACCGGACTACAGAGAAAGCTCACTCCTCAAGATATTTAGGATAATTGGTTTAGTAATGCCAGGAGTACCAGCTCATTGCCCTCAGGATTATGTCAATGCTACTCGCCTGGGATCCTCTGACTTATTCCTCCCACCCAAGGACCCAGAAAACCAACATCAAATTACAGTACTGGCCACAGTTTGAGGAGGGAATGTGTGTAAATTTAATTTACTCGCATGGACTTGGTATATATTGTGATTGGGTGTGGTTTACTTTGGTTTATGAGGATGATGGCCGGGATTATGGAATTATACCAAGTACAAGACTTCATCAGGGAATTGAAAATCCCGTGGAAATTAATTGTATAATTAATTAGGTATTTCCATGCATTATATATCATTCTGTGCTCCATTTAATTAGAATCAATCTTGCCTGTGTTCTTATAAGCCTATTTGTTTGTCTGGCTCCAAGTCTTCCATTTAGTTTTTTGAAGCTTCAATATTTTTTTTTGTAATTGATCAAGAAAAGGGTTACGTGAAGGATCTTTTTCAGTACTTTTTATCCAAAAAAAAGGAGCGAAAAATTCTAAAAACGAAAATGGGGAGGGCTCCCAAACAATAGACCCAAAACAAATTAAGACAGTACGAAAAAATTACAAAAGGTAAAAAGAGGTCAAACAAGTGATCATAACCTCTCAATGGGCCGCACACGGCGATTAAAAAAGCAAAATGAGTGCAAATTATGGCGAATTTATTTGAACTCCCACTTGAAACCAGCAACAATTACCAAAAAGATGTTGAAACTGAATATGCACTATTGAAGTTTGATTTAAGGACCGAATGAAAGAGAAAGGAAACAATACAAATTCAATTGTAAAATCTCTACCGAAACATCACCGTGAAATATCAACAAATAATGGATAAACAAAATTTAGGCAGGTATCGTCGTCCATCCTGAACATATATATCTATTCTTTGTCCATCAATATAATTAAAAAGAATTCATAGTAAAAGTTAAATAGTTAGGCTCAATTTTATCCGACAAAACAAGATTAATCAAACTAGCTAGACCTAGAACTGGAAGGTCAAAATTATTATCCAACTCCAGCAACATATTAGCGAAATGGAGACTCTTAATCAAATCATGGTTTCAATCACGCATATAATTAGGGATGGAATTGAATTTTTTAAAACTTTTATTATATATTGTCTCTTTTAGTAAGCTTTAATCCATCTTTACCAAACTAATTAGGCCCATTCTCATTGGCCGGCCTGCACATCAAAGCCACATGCTAAACTTGGGCTAAGATAAGGCTATACATAATACATTTATTATTCAGTACGCGAAGGGACCAAGCTATGTTTTTGAAGGTTGGTTGCTCAAAGCGGGTAGAGCAATAGGCCTTGCACTACCGGGTTTAGCAGCTCACAAGCGCCAAGATTACATTAAATGTGACCCGATTGGGATCCACGGATATATGTTATATGGGTTTTAGGGCAATCAGCAGCCCAATACAATCTTAATCACCCTGGAACTTGCGTCAAAAATATTATTATTATGGATTTTGACTAATAAATGCTTCTTAGGCCTTCTTACTTGGACAAGGAGAGGAGTCATATATATATATATTTTGTTAAATCCGTAAAATATAATTTCCGAGCAATAGAGATGGGTTATATTATGGGTCAATATTTTATTTTGTTGTATTTGACAGTGTATATAATATCATATAATTTAAAGTTTTAAAATAATATAATAACATATTCACCGCGTTGCATTTATTTTAAAAGGCACGTGATCACTTTTTTATACATTTTAACGGACAAAGTTGATGGAGTGACTTTTTTGCGGAACTATGTAATTTGATGCATCTAAACGTAATATTTGGTAGTTTGGTGATAATAGAATAAATAATAATAATAATAAAAAAGATTGTAAATGTAGTTCGGGTTCAAAGTGTATTTTTCCGGATGAGGACAAAAGCAGGCATTCGATGGATATATTGTATGAGAAGTTTCAAAGCCATTAATGTAAAAAATCAATTATTAAATTTTAATTCAAAATAAATATAACAAATAAGACGAAAAGCACAAAAGTTATAAATATTTTCCTTTTCTTCTGTTTGTTTCGTTCAACTACTTCAAAACGACTTGTAGCGCACTGCGGACTGTTCCGTGTTTATCCTGGTCAATGAGCTACGTGGCTAGCTCATAAAGCTAGACCATGGTGGTCCTCGAAACACCAGATCCCTTCTCACTAGCGAGCCCTCTAAAACCACTCAATACGGCACCGTTCCAGTCCTCGAATGCGAGGAGGTCCTGAGCGGCGCGAGCGAACGAGCGAACGAGAGGTGAGAGAGCTCTGCGTTTAGGGTTTGTGAAAGTCCCACAGAGATTTCCCAAAAGGTCAGTGAGCGCGTAAATTCATCAAATTTTCCTTTTGCTTCGAGCTCTTTGAATCGCAGATTGAAGGATTAGAAAACCGAAAAAAGATTGAAAATGGTGAGTTTGATTTGGTATTTGACGCTTGTGTGTGAGAAAGAGGTGTGCTTATCATGTGCAGGGGGCAGAGAGAGTGAGAGATTTAGAGAGGCGAGAGAGAGATTGTCTTTTTGTGTGTGGTCTAGGGGTTCTCGCTTCTCTTTTGTTACACCGAAGCCTTCTCCGACTCTCTTATGGACCGAAAGCTTGTGGTTAGCTCTTTTTTCTTTTCTTTTTCTCAATTTTATTCATTCTCGTTTGAATCAATAGCTATAGGATGTAAAAAAAAAAAAAATTAATTTTAGCTCATTTTATTGTTAATTATGTGTGGGAAAACGTTTGTAGGTTCTGGGTATTCCATGGGACGTGGATACGGAGGGGTTGAGAGACTATATGAGCAAATTTGGGGAATTGGAGGATTGCATTGTCATGAAGGTTAGCCCCTTTCCTTTCCCCTTTTGTTTATTCTTAGATTGTGTGGACTGAAATTTGGGATGAAATTGGTTCCTGTATTGAAGAATTTGTGCAACGTAATTCCGTGATATATTTTGATTGCATTTTCAGTGGGAAAGGTATTACGTGGGTATAAAAATGACAAACAGTATCTGGGCCTTCAAGGCTTCAATTCCAACTCCCAAAAATCCAGGCCCCGTTTGTTAAAATTCTTGTTTTCTCTTCTCAAAACAAAAGCATTAACAAATAACCTATACACAACACAAAAACAGTTTTTACATTTATGTCACAAAAGAACAGTTTTTTTTTTCAAACGAGAAACAAAAAACATCCCCCACAAAAACACATTAACAAACAGAGCAATCCCTCGAGATGGAAGTGACAAGTGAACATATTAATTTTTTTCCCAACTAGTAGGTAGCTTTTTGATGTGTACTTTTTCTTTATTAATATTAAATTCGTCGTACTTCATCATGCATACAATTTAAAATCTTAAGACATCAGATTTTTGACAACCTTGTCAGGCAATATGTGTTAGCATTGTCATTAAAAAAAACGTGTTAGCATTGTCTGGTAAATAGCACCTTCAACAAAGGGACTTCATGGTTTCTGCAATTGAGTATCTTACTTTACTTCGAGATGCATGCATAATCCCTACTTCTGCATGAAACCTTGATATAGATTGAAGAATTGTCATAGAACATGAACTCTAACCATTGTTTTCCTCACTGGATTTATGTAAGAGGATGTTTATGTTTTCCTGCCATTGCATTGTACTCTGCATCTCAATTACATTTGAAATATTACATGTTCATCAGTTACTGGGAGGTGGTATATGTGAAAGAGGTAGAGACTAAACCAGTAAAGATTGGACCGGGATATTGCTGAGCCTATGGGTTTGAAAGGCCGAAGTGGACCCTAATGAGCCTTCTTTATTCTCTACAAGAAAAACGCTCTTTTTAATTTCCCATACCAATTTAAATGCAATATGCTTTTCACAGATGGACATTTAGGCGACTGCATTTTTTATTCGTACTTGGATATATTTATTGTTTATACTAAATTTAATTTTGTAGTTGTTTTCTTTTAATTTAGATTACTTTTTAAGGCCGATTTAACTTTTGTTTCCATGATTTAGGAGCGGTCAACAGGCCGGTCTCGCGGTTTTGGATATGTAACATTTGTATCAGTTGAAGATGCTAAGGTAAGTGCAAATTTAGATTCATTGGAATTCAGGTTCTGTTCTTTACTTCTCATGTTATTTTGGGATGTTGTTGTCTGATTAGATAAGTATTGGATTTTTACAAATTTGATTACGTACTATATAGTTGATAATATCTGATGTATGACATCTTTCTTGCTATAGAATGCATTGTCAAGCGAGCACTTCCTTGGCAGCAGAATGCTGGAAGTTAAAGTGGCTACTCCGAAGGTTATGTTGCAATATTATAAATCAGTACTATTTATTGGTCCATTTCATTATTTTGTTGCAATTTTCTGACTTTCACTTCTGTTCCATGAAATTAAATGTTAATATTCTGCTGACAATATATGTAATTTTTATCTATTGCAGGAGGAAATGAGAGCACCTGCAAAAAAAGTTACTAGGATCTTTGTTGCCAGGATCCCTCAACCTGTGACTGAAGAATCCTTCCGAAGGTAATAGAGATAATTTCAAGATTATCAGAATATTCTTTTCTTTTCTTTTTCTTTTTTTTTTTTATACATTTGATAATATCTATCATAAATCAATGATGAGGAATGAACAAGGTTGTCTGTAATGTTCCTTCTCTCCTTTTTTGGTTTTTCAGTCATTTTGAGCAATATGGCGATATAACAGATTTGTACATGCCTAAGGTTCTCTCTCTCTCTCTCTCTCTCTGAGATTGATATTGCATATTTTATGTGCTTGTACGGATATAGGTACGCACGTCCGCATGTACACATTTAACATAGATGAATACATGCACAAATACAAAACCGTATTTTTCTATGCAACTATTGCTTTGGTTGGAAATAACATGATTTAGTTGTTCTCTTTGTTGTGAAGGATCAAGGCTCAAAAATGCATCGTGGAATTGGGTTTATCACCTTTGCAAGTGCAGGTGGGATCATTTTACTTTGACTTGGTGCAATGCAGCTATCTTTTGCATGAAATTGGCAATCTGGATGTCATCATCAGATGTTTCTCTTTCCAATAACAGCTGTCTTGTAGAGGAGATGCTTTTTATCTATCATTTTGTTTTCTTTCTGAATCCATCATATAAGCATCCCATGAATATTTATCAGCTTGATCTATACATATAAAGTTCAATTTGTCTATATGTGAAATCCTCAAAAACTTGGGCTATGTTTTCTAACTTACTCTTTTGTTTTCTGTTTTCGATTTGAATTTTCTACTCATCTCAAATACATTAAACAAATAACTCAAAACTCAAAACACTTTTTAAAGCACGAAGTTTTTATAAAACTTTTCACATATTCTTGTAGGAATATTTTGACAAAACATGTGCTTAACTTTTGCAGGGATAGAGCTAACTTATTATTTAAAAATTAAAAAAGGGATTAGAGTGGTCGTGTGGCCACCCTCAATGGAGGAGAGGGGTGGCCGCGCAGCTGCTCCAACTACGACATTTCTTTAAACTTCTAATATTTAAGAAATCAGGATTGCCAATAAAAATTACTCAAAAACTTCATATGTTTAATCTATTCACAATCAAGAAAAAGAACAGAGAGCTTTTCTTATCCTGTTTGCGTTCTCTTTAAGGGAAAAAAAAAAGAAACAAATTGAAGCCAAGATCATTGATAAACTAATTGGAATCATCTGTTTCTGATCTTGCAGATTCCGTGGACACTTTGATGGCAGAAACTCATGAATTGGGAGGTTCCACCGTAGTTGTTGATCGAGCAACACCAAAGGCAAGTTACAGCATAACTAGCCTTTTTCTCTTTTGATTGCACCCTTTTTTTTCTCTGCTCCAAAAAAAGTTATCTCTTTTGATTAGAATTGAATTATATTCAAAGTGATTTTTTTTTCTCTCTAAATTTAAGCTATATAATGTAATATTCTCAGGAAGATGACTTTAGGCCAATAGGCAGAATGCCACAGGTTGGATATGGTGCATACAGTGCTTATATTTCTGCAGCAACTAGATATGCAGCAATTGGTGCTCCTACTTTATATGATCATCCAGGCCCAGTTTATGGCAGTAAGTACCTTTGAGACTATGCGCGTCAATTGTATGCCAGTTGTATTAATTGATGCAGTCAATTTTCCTTATTATATTGGATCAGGGGGTGAGTCCTCTCGAGGGATGGGCAAAAAGATTTTCATTGGCAGGCTTCCTCAGGAGGCAAGCGCTGAAGATCTTCGCCAGTATTTTGGTAGATTTGGCCGCATATTAGATGTCTACGTTCCAAGGGTAAGCTAGCTACATGTTATCTGGCTAGAAGTTTGATTTAAGGTAACTGACAGTCTCGCGAAATGCTTATAAATACAGGACCCTAAGAGAACTGGCCACCGAGGTTTTGGTTTTGTAACTTTTGCTGATGACGGTGTAGCAGATCGTGTATCTCGAAGGTCTCATGAAATTTGTGGACATCAGGTATTAAATTAAATTCCTTTGTCATCTTGCAATTCTAACTATTGTTCATGCCAACCCCCTGACATCCGACTACTTTTGGGACTTCAACAGTCCACACTTCATGGCTCAATGAATTTTGTGGTTTTTATTGTGCCAAGATTAGTTGGTTGAGCTTTTCCATCTTTTCTGGGTTTTATGATGTGAGCTAGGTTAGGGAATTGGGCTTTTTCAACAGTACCCACTTCTGAGTCTACTTGATGTACTGTGACCATTTTTCAACCTTGAAAGTTTGTAAAAGTTAGAAGTTTTTAATTTATTAAATTGCTCTGCAGGTTGCAATAGACTCAGCCACACCTCTTGAAGATGTTGGTCCCAGTGGAAATTTTATGATGAATAGTGCAGAACCACCCTTTGGAGGCTACGGTGGTCCCATGCGGACATATGGCAGGATGTATGGAAGCCTGGACTTTGATGATGTGAGTATATGTATAATGTTTTCCTAATGTGGCAAGAATTGCAATGGCAGTCGAGTAATTGATTTCTGTTGTTACTTTTGTAATCTTTGGAATGATAATATTAATGTCGTATGAGGAGTAGGTTCTTTTCTGTCTTGAGATAATTTGTTGCTCGATGTAGTTTTAGTTCTTCATGTCATCTGCAATTAAGAAATGGATTGTTGCTTCTCTTATGTGTCTGTTCTTGATAACGAGTTCGTGATGTCTACTAATTTTTCACATGATGCCATCTCTGTTTTGCAGTGGGGTTATGGAATTAGCAGTGGGCGACCATCAAGAGGAGATTGGAGGTATAGGCCATACTAATGAGTTTTGGCCTCAGAGAGATTGGCATTGCTTCTCAATCTTTTAGGGATGTCAACAAAATGCTTTGCAGTCTTTGTTAATTGAATCACTTAAATTTATTAGTAGAATGTATTGTCGAAATTGACCTATTACGATGGAAGTATGGATTTGTGTGTACTTCTTGATTTTATTGATACTTTTTTTTGGTTTGCACAATAAACCTTTCATTAAGTTATGTTTCCTTGAACATAGAAAGCCGGCCCTCAGGTTTTTAGCCATTGTCCTATAATTAGTGGTAACTTGTGGCATGGTGCCTCCTTGTTCACTGATTGCTAATTGTTTTCTTCATTGTGGCTAAGGACAATGTACAATCAATCCAGTGAACCCTTGCTAGAAAAAATGTGCAGAAAAGCTATTGTTGTGAATTTCGTTTCAGCCATGGCCGGATATTTCACACTGGCTATCAAACCGGTAAAAATCTAACCCACATCACATGTTCCATATTGGCTACAAATAATGTTGGCCTTAATTGTAGTCTATGAGGATTTAGAACGCATCGGAGGTAAAGCAACAACTGAAGGAACCCATACGCACATACTTTCTGAAGGAAACAAACTTGCGGGAAGTCTTTGGGACCTGATGGCCTTGACGGACTAACTCTTTGCTTCTCATTGTGTGCGCTTTCCTCTCTGCCATTCTCAGCTTGTTTAAGATCCTATCCATAGATGCCGATCTCTTCTTTTCTAATCTCATCTGAACCAAGGTTTGTAGTCAGTGAAGGCCACTGAATGATCTCAGTAAAATTAAAAAAAAAAAAAAAAAAATGGAACTACAAAAGAATTGCAAATGTTTTCCAGAAAATAACTTGTTTTCCCAAAAAAGAATTTTGCAATGCTGAAAATCAATTTACCTCAAGTTTTCGTATTGCTGCTTCAGCGTTTGCCTGCTGCAAGTTTTCCCATGCAGTGATCTTGGCTTCCTCTCTTTGCAACCTGCACAATTGCTAGGGACTATATATGCGCAACCAACTGAATGCTTCAATTATGGTGACAACCAATGCGATGAGGAGGAAAATAAGTTTATAGGTTTTAAAAGATTGTCGTTCCTCCAAAAACTTTGCCCAGAAACAGAAGGTTTTTTTTTTATGTTCAAGTTGTTGGTTCTGGGATATACTACTTCTAATGGATGATCCAGGAGAGTTACAAGAAAACTGTAGAGAAAACATACTTGGAAAGGTTCATTTCTGCCTCTGCAATATCCCAAGATGAAGCTTGGGCTTCCTTGGCATCTTTATTGAAGTCTTCAACATGTGGCAACCCTTTCTTAGCCACATTGGTTTTATGTCTTTTAGACCACCTAATAACAGTGGCTCGTTTGTCAACCTGCACATCCCTGACTTCTAATTTAGGAGAATTGTCACCTTGTGTTTCCATAATAGACGGGAAAGATGGAGGAGTTGCAGAAAATGAAGACTTCCCTCTTGGAGATGAGTTGAAGCTACCCTCAGGGCTCATTTGGGTTGCCATATCTCGTCTTGAAACAGCATGAGAATCCATAGTTTCCTCAGTTCCATCCAGTATCTCATCTGTACATATAATCCAGCAGAGACAAGCTAGCATGTAAAGACTTTTTGAGTTTACATATATTCAGAGAAACAGATCAACTTTATCTCCTCCACAAAGCATATTCAGAAACAGATCAATTTTATCTCAAACCTATATGGTCTGTTTGGCAACAGAATTTTGGAACATAATATGATTCTGATCAACAAATCATATTTAATTCAACTTTTTTTAAAAAGTCAAACTTCGAAATTCGCAAACAGAATAAGAATTCAATTCTGATTTCAAAAATTCAGCACTCAAATAGACCTTAGTAATGCAGGATTCCTTAATAAATCAATCCTCTTTAGCTGATTTCTGCATGAATCTATGAATTTGTCTAAGAGTTGATCCTAGAAAGTTGAATTAGATAGCTAAAGGGAAGAGTAATGCTATTTAATAAATTGTTGTACGATTGCCATACAACTTGATGATGTGGTAGTAAAAATCAACATTTGGATAAGCACTTGCAAAAAAAAAACTTATTTTTAATGTTTCGCCATCTCAATTACTAAATAGCATTACTTTAATGGAAAATTTGCAATGCAAATACGATAATGAGAAAATGAAAACCTTTCTTCTCATTCTATGTAACGACCCAGGAAAAGGGTTAATCACATCTACCCTATCACTCCAAAAGGACCAATGAAGTTGCAATTGGAGCACCCTATAATCGCTTATAAAATCCAATCTTATCTAGTAAGGAACTAATGTGAGTCCACTTATGAGTACCTTTATAATCTACTCACTTTATGTGAGCTAATCATCTTCCTAATATGGGACTTAAGTGTCATAATCTTCCCCCTTAAATCATTGACATACCATTTGTAACTACCCAGTGTTATCAAACCAAAATGACTAGTCAAGTTGCAATTGAAGTTTCCTAGAATTGCTTATAAAACCCAAATTTCATCCAGTAAGGAACCAATGTGAGACTACTCATGAGTGCCTTTATAATCTACCCACTTTGTGAGCTAATCATCTTTCTAATATGAGACTTAGGTGTTACAATCTCTCCCTGTAAATCATTGACTATACCATTTGTAACGACCTGATGCTATCAATCTAAAATGACTTGTCAAATTGCAATTGAAGTTCCTTTGAATCGCTTATAAAGTTTAGTCTCACATAATAGTAAGATATCAATGCGAGACTTAACACCCATAAGCTCCTTTATATTCTACCTTTTCTATATATCATATGCATTTCCCCAAGCACATGACACAAAATCCTGGTGTTTGAGTCCGTTAGGTGGTAATTATTCACAGTGGCTTCCAATACTGTTTGAATGAATTAACCATGATAGCCTAATATCAAAATCAGGTTGGATTAACTCTTCTTTCTAACGTGCCTGTGAAAGAAAAAGAAAGGGTAAAAGTAAAAGCATCATACCTTGAGAGCTGGGCAATGAAAGCTCACTCAACATCTCCGACCATACGGGGAAACTTGCCGATTGTACCACCAAATTGTTCTCAGCAGGTAGTAGATAAGATTTTCCTCCATCGGCACTACCATAATGAACAAAGAGACCATCGGCAGCCAATACTCCAGCTGATAAAGGAGAACCCGCCAAGAAATTCGCCACACCGCCACCTTCAAGCACCTGCATTGCAGGCGAATAATTCGAATAGCAAGCAACCTCCGGAGGCACAATTGGACCGCTCTTAGACTTGGGCCGGTTAGGAGGCTGGGAATGTGAATTTTTTCCAATGCCGGAAACCGGGCTACAAATCCACCTCTCAGCGTCCTCCCACTTTGAAGGCAGTGTCCTTCCGCCATTGAATGGCATCAAAGAAGCAGCACTTAAATGCCTCCGGCTCCGAGTACTGCTCTTTCTTGGCAATGGTAGTCGTTCTGAGCTCCAACCCTTTTGGCTTCCAACACTTTCATCCCGGTAAACAGGAACTCCCGGGCTTTGCAATGTACCCAAGTTGTGGGACGAAACAGAACCTTTCTTCATGGTTTTCCGATTACAGCAGCGGTTGTCCGTCCAAGGCTTAACAGTGAAACAAAAAGAAGGCAACTTTAATAAGCATATTTGTCTCTCAACTCTGATCCAGCTGTAGCTTTTTACATATTTTTGGCTTTAGTTGTGTTGGGGGAGGCAATCCTTTTGTACTGAGATTTGATTGGCTTTGGACCATTGGAACGCTGTTGAAGGTCCCTTAGTACTGCCAGATTTTGGATCAAATCAAGGAATCAGACAACGAAATCTGCGAGCTTGGCATACAAACTGCTTGGACACTTTCCTTTTTACGATCTTTGTTATCCTTCCAAGAACCTCACGCCTAGATATGACCAAACCAAAAAATCAATAGTTTACTACTCGGGTAGTGAATAGTGATACATGTTTCGATGATTGTCATTTACATGGCTTGTCGGGAAAGGTTCGCGTACCTCACTAAGATGTCAGGGGTACCCAGTACATCAGGTTGGGAAGGCTACGGTTTCGTCTTTTTATGTTGAGGCGGAGATATGAGTATAAAATTAATTATCTGGTTCAATCATAACTAGATCTATTTAATTAAATAAGTTAAATTTTTCAACCTTAATCTTATAATTTTGTATTTGATTCATGTCAGATTTGTAAGTTATATCAAAAATTGCTTATCATTATGTCATGAGTCGAGTTTGGTTCATAACCCGACTCATTTAATTAAACGAGTCAGACTCTTCAACTCGATCCAACCCTTTAATTTAATATCGAGTTTAAATAAAATTCGCGAGTCGTGTAAAAAATTATTAGTTCTAACCTACGGTAATGTAATTCATTTCATAGGTTTTCTTAATAAAAGCATAAAGGCTATTATTATTAAAGCAGACTCGTACATGGCCTACCATCAGTTCACAAGAGATGAGTATGCATGTAGAGCCCAAGACTACCCATGTGAGCTCTGAATAAAGATTGGGAGTTGGGATAAATGTTTGTGAGGGGAAGGAGAAAATGAATGGGATGCAGGAAGACTTTGGATGCTGAAGATCAGTTGGTCTTTTACCCATCTGTTACCCTCGAAACAGCCAGGCAATGGGACGGAAGGACCATTTGGATTATACAACAGAGGGCTGGTGTTCTAAAAGCTATTCAATTATTGCCATCATTTTAGCTATCTTTTTCCACTTTTGAGGATAATCTGATCATTAGTGTAAAGAACCCACTAATAGTGTTACCATTATTGTTCGGATACATGGACTTTCCTCCATTAAATTTTGATTACCCTAAAGTTAGGGATTTGACAATGATTTAATAAGAATGAATCTTAATTAAGAAATTCTGATCAAGATTATATTTTATATGTAAGCGTAAGTTTTATAAATAGAGCCTTTTGTATTGTAAAATTATTAAGAAATAAGAGCAAAATGTAGCCCTTTCGGCTTTTAACACGAGACCGAACAACGTAAAATTTTTTTGTATCTATTCTCTTTATTCCGCATTATCTATAATTTTTTTTACAATTATATTTTCTTTGAGCTCCAATTAAACAAAGGTATAAAAACATGTACTCAAAATGTATGTAATTTGTACGTGCATTTTGAATACAGGCAATGTCTAATTTGAGAAGAACATACATGCCCAATGATATTAATTAACTTTGATTCAGAATGGAGGAATGCTAGACATCCAAACACTTTTTTTTTTTTTCTCCAGAATTTAATTCCAACTTGATGTGTCACAATTTCATGAAATCTATTGTTTTGAAAAATGTACTACAATTTTATCGGATTATGACACTTTATATTGAAACCAAAATCTTAAAAAAATTATTAAAAGGAAAATGATTGTTATACTTCACCTGCACAACTTGTGCACTCACACCAGACACAAGGAAGTGGGACCCTACACACTGGACCCCGCTTCCTTGTGTTTGATGTGAGTGCAGGAATTGTGCAGCATGAGTGTAACGATCACTCCTCTTATTAAAATGTCTAACATTACTCTTAAGAACGAGAAGCATTATTGCAAATGCAATGTATGTTGATAGTAAAGCAGGCCACCAGGGTTATAATGATAACGTGCAATGTTTCTTGTTCTAAAAGATAAGAACAAATTAAGATCACGTGGACTTCAACATGCGTAGCCGCTTATGGAAGCACCCCATGGCCTATTGCCTACTCATGTGATCGATCAACATGCATGCCTCACTATATCCTTAATTTACTTATAGCGACAACAATTATCTCCTATTTTCGTCAACTTATAATCTTTTTTCTTCTTTTGGTGGGATTTAATTACCAAGTCAATTTCTACTCCAATCCCTCATCGATCTAAACCAAATAATCACCTCGTCCATTGGATTATCTACCCATGGTCATCTTGTTATATATATACACCATTTTGGATATAACGTAGTTGGCTAACGGGTTTGTTTATTTATTTTTTTTTGAGAAAAACGTGTTCAAGAATTCTCTATAACTTTTTGAATTACAGTGAGTGATTTGTAATTTAGGTCAATCTAAAAACTAATGGTACAATTATTCCTTAAAATAAAAGCTTTCCATTAAATTCGTTACAGTGAAAAGTTCATGTAGTATCTTCCTACTAATATAATAATAATTTTTTCAACAATACGTATCATTTTTTTGTTAGTTTCTATAAATCTCTTTCTCTTCTTCCTCTTTTCTCTGATCTTCACTTAAACCCTAATTTTTTTTATTTTTTTTTTATAGAAATTTCCTACAAACTGATTTGTACGAAACTTCACACAACTCACATATAAGATTGACATGTGTCATTTAAACATGTGAGAAACACATTTTTTTTTTTATTAATGCTATTAAAAAAGCATATGAAAAGTACATTATATTAAAATACATGCGCTCCTCAAATGCTAAAGGACACATGTTAATCTTATATATGGGTTTAATGAAATTTCCTATACAAACTGGTTTATAAAAAATTCCTGTCTTCTTTTTTGCTCTCTTTCTCACCGAAACTTGTTTCTCTCTCTCCCACACAACACAGCAACAGGAAGAAAAAAAGAAAAGAAAAGGCGTGCATGGAAGAAAAAAGAAAAGGGAAGAGGACAAGAGGTGCGTGAAAAGAGAAAGTGCAAGAAAAAAATGAAACAAGAAGGATGGAGAGAGAAAGGAAGAAAACAATAATTATATAAAATAGAAAGTAAAATAGATAGTTTTGTACAAAAAATTAATAAATAAAATAGAAATAATAATATTTTGAGTATTTAAATTAAAAGTCACTGCTGAAGATACTCTTAAGTAACGTAACATTTTCAACTTGTATCAGTTGTACACGCAGGTACATAACACAAATTAAATCAACTAATAATAATCTTAATTTTAATATATAAATCACTGTCATAGAAACCTTTCCCTGTCGAGTAGACATCAGTTTTGCTTCATATATCAAAAGATCTCTCCAAAAACAGAAATATCTGATATTTTTGTGTGATAAGTGAATGTTGCTTGTTGAGCTCGCTTCCAGCAGCCCTGAAAATTCGAAGTGATGGTCAAGTTTGGGCCTGTGTAGAGCTGACAAAGTAGTAAGCCCAGGCCCATAGCTCCTAGACTCCAAGAAGGAGGAGTAGACACGTGTGCGTACAAGCATCAACATTAATGGAGGAAATTAGGCAAAGGGTCTTCCACACGTCAAGCCAGACCGGCCCTGACGGCCACCGGAATTTGGGTAAGGTGGGGCAGGCTGTTCTGCCCAGCACATGCCACGTGCAGATTATTGTGCCCCACCTGCAACCAATCAGATTATTGTCAACAAAGCCGTTAATGGCACTCCCACCACCGCCCTCACAAACCATTGGTATTTTTTTTTTAATTTTTAGGAAACCTTAATCATTTGCCTTTGGTCTGGTCAGCTTCCTTTTCTTTTTCTTTTTTTAATTTTTGACTGTCTAGTCAGCTTCCTAAGATAAGAAGTACCGCAATCATTTATTAATTGACCGACATGAATCGTTCTCTGTCGGAATCTTTATTCTTTTTTGTCAGATTCCGTGAAATAAGGCAGGCAATTTGTGAAGTTTTATCAAGTAAATCTTTTTTTCCTTTTTTAAATATAGAAAAAATTCATAAAAATTTCTAAATATTATATCCCTTACAAATATTGAGTAACAACGCTGTTACTCTCGGTAACACCTTTGTTTTTTTTTTTTTTTAAGCTTTTTATATAGACAAAAAATTTTATTTTCTAACGCAATCTTAAACAGGTGGTATGGATCTCGTACCAAATATGAGTGTGTACAATATATATACAAAAAAAAAAAATGTGTACAAATAACATATCTCTAAACATGTTATTATATGTGAAGATTTTTTATGCAATAAAGACAATGAACATAAAAATTTATTCAAATTTAAATAAGTCACTTATTCAAGTAAGTGTCCAGACAATTTAAACGTGTAAGCTCTTCCAATGAAAAGCCTCTAGCTATGCTTAATTCCACTTGATCTCTTTTTTTTTTTTTCAAGGGTTAAATACCCTATTGGTACCTGAGTTTTACGTGATTTTAAATTTAGTACCTCAGTTTTGTTTTGTATCATAGGTGGTACCTGAATTAAAGGTAAAAACCAATTTGGTACCTCTGTTAGATTTTCCGTCTGAATTTTAACGTCTCGCCATGTGTCAACAGCTGAGGTTGACACGTGGCACTACATAAAAAAAAAATTAAAAAAAAAATTGAAATCTTTAAAAAATGATTAAAAATAATAAAATTTTAAAAAAGAAGATTAAAAAAAGAAAAAAGAAGAGGGGTGGCTGAGCCACCCCCTTGGCCGGTCTGGTCAGTCTAGGGTGGCCGAACCACCCCCCATGGGGTGGCTTACCCCATGGTAGAAAAAGAGAAAAAAAGAAAAGAAAAAATTATGGGTTTTGGCCCTTGGGGGTGGCCGAACCACCCCCTAGGGCCACGAGGGTGGATTGGCCACCCCCAGTCCGGTTGGTATGGGGGTGGCCGAACCACCCCCATGGCCCTAGGGGGTGGTTCGGCCACCCCCAAGGGCCAAAACCCATCAAAATAAATTGAGGGTTTGTCCTTGGGGGTGGCCGAACCACCCTCTAGGGCCACGAGGGTGGTTCGGCCACCCCCATACCGGCCGGCCTGGGGTGGCCGAACCACTCCCATGGCCCTAGGGGGTGGTTTGGCCACCCCCAATGGCCAAAACCCATCAAAATAAATTGAGGGTTTGTCCTTGGGGGTGGTCGAACCACCCTCTAGGCCCACGAGGGTGGTTCGGCCACCCCCATACCGGCCGGCCTGGGGTGGCCGAACCACTCCCATGGCCCTAGGGGGTGGTTCGGCCACCCCCAAGGACCAAAACCCATCCAAAAAGAAATTGAGGGTTTGCCATTTGAGGTGGCCGAACCACCCCCATGGGCCACGGGGGTGGTTCGGCCACCCCCAAAGGCCAAAACTTATCAAAAAAAAATTGAGGGTTTGCCTTTGGGGGTGGTTCGGCCACCCCCAAGGGCCAAAATGCATAATTTTTTTTTTCTTTTTTTCTACCATGGGGTGGCCGAACCACCCCCCACCCCAGACCAGCCAAGGGGGTGGCTGGGCCACCTCCTTGGCCAAAATGGGGGTGGCCGGCCACCCACATGGTGGCCAAGGGGGGTGGCTCAGCCACCCCTCTTCTTTTTTCTTTTTTTAATTTTCTTTTTTAAAATTTTATTATTTTTTATCATTTTTTAAAGATTTCAATTTTTGATTTTTTTTTTTATGTAGTGCCACGTGTCAACCTCAGCGGTTGACACGTGGCGAGACGTTAAAATTTGGATGGAAAATCTAATGGAGGTACCAAATGTGTTTTTATCCTTAATTCAGGTACCACCTATGATACAAAACAAAAGTGAGGTACTAAATTTAAAATCACGTAAAACTCAGATACCAATAGGGTATTTAACCATTTTTTTCAAATAATGCTATTAACTTAATTGAGTAGACCACACAAATTTAGATGGCTATTGTTAATTTTAATGTCATAATTTGTTATTGTTTAATGGTGGTCCCAAAATGTGACATAGGCAGACCACATTTCTCCAGATCATGAATCCACTTTGTTTTGTTTATCTAGGCATTATTGCTATCTATTAGTCTTCCATTTGTAGTCTCATAGAAAATAAGAGGAAAATAGTTTCTTAATGCCATTAAACAACTCTCTTTCCATATTTCTTTTCCTATATATAAAATTCAAGCTAGACATACACATCTTTTCTTTTCTTTTTAAAAAAATAATTAAAATAATTATTTTTTTAAAAAAATAATTTAAAAAATTGAAAAGAGTGATAATTTAAAATGGACCATTTTTAGTTTATTTTTCTTTCTTTTCCGAAAATCAGAAAAAAAAAAAAAAAAATGGGTTAGTACTACTAATTGTATGTTTTATCTGACAGTCACTATCCATTAGATATTGCGACTTTAAAAAACATTAGACAGCACTCCACCACAGAAATCTGGTAAAGATTTTTCTCTGTAAGAAAATGCTGCAGGGGCGTGAGGGGCGCCATAGGATGGATGCCACATGGCTTTGGAATCGTCCACGATTTGGCGCACCACAATCCTTTTGCTTGCTTCAGATTCTTGGATTGGCTCCTATTGTTGCACGCACGCACACAGAGACACACAACATTCTTAATTAGTCTCTTTCCTTCCATAGGAGGAAAGCTTCATCTTTTACTACTCAAAACAACCAAAGCACAAGTCCTTCCCAAGAAACAATGGCTTCCACTTTGCTCTGCAACTCAGTAAACTCCTCCACGACAGTTTTCTCAAGAACCCACTTCCCAGCTCTGGTTTCCAAGGACTTACCAGTAGAATTCTCACCTTATATTGCCTCTAACTATTACTGCAAAACCACAAGGCAGAAGAAGAAACTGGCACGGGTTGAAGCCAAACTGGCTGAGGCCAGCCCCACAGTGTCACAGCCAACGCAAAGCGGTGGCGAGCCACTAAAGAAGCTTCGGATATTGGTGGCCGGAGGTGGGATCGGCGGGCTGGTTTTTGCGTTGGCGGCAAAGAGGAAGGGGTTTGAGGTTGTGGTGTTTGAGAAGGATATGAGTGCTATAAGAGGGGAGGGACAGTACAGGGGTCCAATTCAAATACAGAGTAATGCATTGGCTGCTTTGGAAGCTATTGATTTGGAGGTTGCAGATGAGGTTATGAAGGCTGGCTGTATTACTGGGGATAGGATTAATGGGCTCGTCGATGGGGTTTCTGGGACTTGGTAAGTTTTTGACTTGCTCTTGTTTTATGTTTGATTCTTTAAGTTATGATGTGCATGAATCATATATGTTTCGTTTTGATTTTAAAAGTATGGTACTGGTAGTTGGTTATTGTCTTTGCAAAAGAATTTGTAGTTGTTTCAAATTTGTGAACTTCTTTTGAATTTTGAAAATTAACTTCTTAGCTATTTTCCATAACTGTCTGGTTTCATAAACTTATAAAACAGGGGATTCACAGATGTGGGTCTGTGCCAGAAGTAGAGTAGTATATTCTATGTCAAAGTTTGAGGAAGCTACTGCAATTTTTTTTTTTTTTTTTTTGTAGAGTTCCTAATACAGTACTGAGAATCAGCCTAATTTTTATTTTTTATTTCTCTCTTTAAGGTTTTAAGTAGATAAAAACTGCTTAAAGTTACTTAGATCTTGTGAGGCAGTTCAAATGGCTTTGGGTTTGATGCACCAAATAGTGATGTTGTAGCCTGCACTTGTGGTTTGAAGTGATCGTGGACCGTGTATAGTATAGATATCGTGATTAGAAAACCTTTTTCATGAGTATTTTATGTGATTCGGGGTTTTGCCTGTCTCATGCCATATTCTGATAACATAGGTATGCTCACAAGTATAATTGATGAGGCTACGTAACTGAAGTTCATGCCACAGATCAGTAAGCTGGAATTGCATCAGTTCATATGGAAAGGCCTTTCATGGATAAATAATTGAATCTATGCTAATATAATACAGCAAATTAGGTATGTGGGTGAGCCCTAATGGTTATTTAACAGTCAGAAAGGGTTTCCATGGATTTGTTGTCCATCTTGGTGATTTTAAAAAAACCTGTAATTTCTCATGACTAATTGACTATGGCAGCAGCCAGCAGGTATGTGTCCCAGGAGAACTAATTTAGTGTTTTCCTCCCGTACTGTTTGATATTCAATCACCCATATCCCAGATAAAAAGGAAACATAATTTTTACCTCAGAGGAGTGGCCCTCATGATATGAGTTAGTCGAACAACATGCTAGAAAATAATACTCACATCTGCAAGTATGAACAGGCGATAGCAGTATAATTATTCCCGCTAAGGTAGGCCAATCCAAGACAGATATCTAAAGTAGTTCAAAGCTTTTTATACCTAGTACACAGACATATTTGTTTGCTTCAATGATGAATCAAATTGTTGATCAGTTCAATTGTTTATAACACAATATCTTGTATGTTTAGTATAATTGTAGTTTTTAAGATTCCTATCGCAAGAAGCTTCTAAGAATCATCATCTAGTCACATAAATTGATATGTAGTTGGGTATCAGGTACGTCAAGTTTGACACATTCACTCCCGCAGCGGAAAGGGGGCTTCCTGTGACAAGAGTTATAAGCCGAATGACCTTGCAACAAATTCTTGCCCGTGCGGTTGGGGAAGATATCATTATAAATGAAAGTAATGTTGTTGAATTTGAGGATAAGGGAGATAAGGTAATTAGCTTTTAACTTGTTGGAGATTGTTCTTTGATTGTCTTCTTCTCAAGGAGTGTGTTTAATAGAAAGTTCTTCTCCACTTTTTTGTTTTGTTGTGTTTTTTTAAAATGCATCTGATAGATTGACGCGCTAAATACTAGTGTTTCACCTACATCTTAGATGTTGACATTTTATTCTTTTCTCTCTGGAATCCTATGTGTAGGTTACTGTGATGCTTGAGAATGGACAGAGTTATGCAGGTGATCTTCTGGTTGGAGCTGATGGCATATGGTCAAAGGTAACATTCTATACTCTGTATGTAAAGAAAAGCTTTTCCTTTATCCGACCTTTTTTTTTTTTTAATTTTTAATTTTTTTATATTTATAATGCAATTTCTCTTTGCTTCATATATAGTATTTTGTTGAAATGTAACAAAAGAAAATGTATGAAAACTTGGTCTGACCAATTGTCCACAATATCTGGTCCATAAAATATTTCCTATTATTTTGGAGGTGCTCACAAATATCTTTACCCAACATCCCAAATAAAAAAAGTTATATCAACTCAAAATATTTGATATTGCCAGCCACTGGTAGGAAGCCCTATGGTCAAACAAATTTCCTCTAGTACTAACATCTTAGAATGCTATTTTTCTTCTCAATAGGTGAGGAAGAACTTATTTGGACCGAGTGAAGCTATTTACTCAGGCTACACTTGTTATACTGGTATTGCAGATTTTGTGCCTCCTGACATTGAGTCTGTTGGGTATGTTCTTTTTATTTTTGAGTTTACATGCTTGCTTTTCATCTTCATTGGCTTGGTTACACCATGGGCTACTTAAAACAGGCATTTCAACCATTGTTTTTTATTTATATATAAATCTGTATCATGTGTAGAGGCTTATATACGTACTTCTCTTCTGAAGGTACCGAGTATTTCTGGGACACAAACAATACTTTGTTTCTTCAGACGTGGGTGCAGGAAAGATGCAATGGTATGCATTTCACAAGGAGCCAGCTGGTGGCCTTGATAGTCCTCATGGTATTATGTTCTTCAGATGCTTAAGCTCTTCAGAAAAATCAAGTAGCAGAAATGAAAATAATGCCAGGACAACACAGCAATATGTGTGGCTGCGAGTGTCTCTCTGGGTGAACGGGAAATTCATGAATATATGTAAATAAAACAGAGTTTACAGAAAATAGATAAATTAGGAATAAATTTTTAAAAATGAAACCATTCATCCATTTGACTTCATATTACATTTAAATTCAAAACTATCCTTTTTCAAGCTTTAAATCTTTCTTTCTTTCTTTGTTTTCCTTTTTTTTTTTTTTTTTTTTTTAAATTTTTTTTTTTAAATTTAATTTGAGTCATTTATTACTTCCTCCTTGTCCCACAATAGATTATATGTTTTTTTTTTTTTTTTTTTCCAGTCCCCAAGGGGTAGCTCAATCGGCTGGAGACCACGCCTCCTGAAGCGGAGGTCACTAGTTCGAATACCCCCTCCCCCTCTTATGTGGACATGTCAAAAAAGAAGAAGATTATATGTTTTTCTTTACGGGCTGTTTTAAAATAGATGAAAGTTTTCAAGGATGAATATCCATTTTAAGTTTCCATATTACCCTTAAAGTCAAAACATCCTTTTTAAAAAACTTGAAAACTACCTTTCTTGGCTCATCTAAGACATTTTAGGAAGAGTGCTTTATTAAAATACGTGTTATTTGACTTTCATCTATAATGGATTAGAGGAAATATTTATCAAGTACTTAGTAAAGAAGTAAAAAATGTTTTACTTATCACTTGTTAATGTTTTACAACTTGACAGGTAAAAAGGAAAGGTTGCTTAAAATATTTGAGGGTTGGTGCGATAATGCGATAGATCTGATACTTGCCACAGATGAAGATACCATTCTTCGACGTGACATATATGATCGCACGCCAATTTTAACTTGGGGTAAAGGTCGTGTGACCTTGCTTGGGGACTCTGTCCATGCTATGCAGCCAAATTTGGGTCAAGGGGGATGTATGGCCATTGAGGTATACCTAGCATCTTTTGGTTTGATACATTTTGATCCCATTTCATGCTAATGATTGTTATGGATAAGAGCTTTATCACTATTCATCAACTAGAGCTATGCATGGGATGTGATGAGCATTATTTTCTTCTTCTTAATCTTCTTTCTTCATTTTGTTTTCCTTTGGTGAAATCTTGTAGATAAAACTATTCTTTTTTTCTTCATTGTTTTATGCATAAATATGCAAGCATTTTCTTCTTCTTCTTAATATTCTTTCTTCATCTTGTTTTCAGATTTTTCCATTCTTGTAGATAAAATTGTTCTTTCCTTCACTCCATTATCCATAAATAAGCAAATATCATCTCAGCTTTTTATTAGCTGCTCGAATGGACATGGGGCCACTAATTATGCAAAATCCACTTCAAGAGTGAGCTAAGATGTGTTTGAACCATTCATGTCATTATGACAGGATAGTTATCAACTTGCATTGGAACTCGAAAAAGCTTGGAAACAAAGCATTGAAGAAGGAACTCCTACTGATATTGTTTCTTCTCTAAAGAGGTAATGCGCCATTTATCTAGCAAATTTTCCTAAAGTGAATTGAATTTCAAGGTTAAAATTGCATATTTACCTGGTAATTGTCTAATTGTATAACACTCTAAAACAAATAAGGGGGAAAAATAGCTTTTATAGAAAATACTTGGGTGGGACCCATTTTTTGTTTTCTTTTAATAAGTGAATGACTAACACTTAAGGGTAAGGAGGAAAGGAGGAAAGTCAAATCAATTATCTCCACTTCATAAGGTGTTGTCTTTAGCCACTGTGCACCCGTTGAGTTAAACCCCGAAACTTTGGAAATAACATTACTGTGTTTAGTTGAGTTGGCTTGACTTGACAAATCTTGTGTTAAATAAGATTATTCATTATGGTCAGTTTTACTGGCCTTAAATAGATCTTGTTTAAATTTTGAGTGCCCTGCAGTTTCTTAGATCACATTTAAATTGGCTGATTTATTACTCTCTTTGATGTCACAATGTCCTTTTTCTTGTTCCCCAGATATGAGAATGCTAGAAGATTACGAGTTGCCATTATTCATGGAATGGCAAGAATGGCTGCATTAATGGCTTCAACCTACAAGGCTTATCTGGGTGTAGGACTTGGTCCATTATCGGTAGGATTTTGGTCAATTTCACTGTTAGATTAATGATGTGTATTGTGTGAATGTTTTAGAAGGTGTGTGATGTGTCCATATTCTAGAAGGGGTGTGATGTGTCCCTAATGAGCTGTCCTATTGTGAGGTGTTTTTTTATTTTTTTTCAATAGCGAAAAAAAATCATGATGCCTCACAAACCTAATTGCAGTTTTTGACGAAGTTTAAGATACCGCATCCAGGGAGAGTTGGTGGAAGAGTTTTTATTGACTTGGGGATGCCCTTGATGCTAAGTTGGGTCTTAGGTGGTAACAGGTAAGATCTGCAGAACCCCGGTTTCTACAGTGTTCAAGCTATTATCTTGATTTTCTTCTAAGCTTTTGTTCTGGATAATATGACAGTTATGAAAGTTCATTGATTTCCATGTGTTTAAGCTATTTTCTGTGGATTCTTCTGAAGTTTTAGATCTCAGAAAATGATTTATTGAGGATTTTAGATTTTGTTCAATGTTTTGGAAATTTTCCGACATTATAAAATGCTTATGAGTACTTGTTCCACTTTTAAACTCCCATTCATCAATGCAAATATTGAATGTGCATGTTATAAATCAAGGCCAGTGGTAAGCTGAAGGGACTATTAACTGTAATAAGCACTGAAAAAAGGTGTATTTCAAAACATTCTTAGTTCAAAATTTGAATTAAGTGGAGGGATCTGAAATATGATAAAAAAAAATGACCCTGCTGTTGTTGTAGTGGATCTTTTTCTGTATCAGATCTTTTGTATCAACAATGGAAACTAAATTTTCTTTTGCAGCTCTGAACTTGAAGGGAGGTCACCATCTTGCAGACTCTCAGACAAAGTATGTTGTTTAAGTAATAATACCTTTATATTTTGTAAATTCAGAAACAAATGTAGCTTATTCCATTTTGTGATCATGGATTCTATTATGATCTGGATGCTGATATGTTGTCAATCTTTTGTGAAGGCAAGTGACCAGTTACGCCAATGGTTTCAAGACGATGATGCATTGGAGCGTACTATTAGTGGAGAGTAAGTCCATAACACTAATATTTATGAATGTCATCCCTTGGCATATCTCCTT
The DNA here is from genome assembly GCF_958979055.1 of Alnus glutinosa. Classification (NCBI taxonomy): domain Eukaryota; kingdom Viridiplantae; phylum Streptophyta; class Magnoliopsida; order Fagales; family Betulaceae; genus Alnus; species Alnus glutinosa. The sequence goes on from NC_084888.1 coordinate 4,476,792, forward strand.
GTTGATATATACATGCTGAGATAATTGGTGTTCATATCTATCTTCGCTGTTTGTAGGTGGTTTTTGTTACCATGTGGAAATGAAACTGGTGCTTTGCAACCTATTTGTTTAAGCAGAGATGAGAGCAAACCCTGCATTATTGGGTATGAGGATTTTGATGAAACCTATATATTTGTAGTTTGATAAAGCCTGATTTTCAGATGTATCAAATGATTCAAATACAAATCCCCACCTGTTAAGCAGTTTTTATGATTCTTAAATAAAATATGGATCATTATCTATTTATTTACAGTCCTATCCAGTGGACCAATTGGTCTGTTCTCATCTACCTTCTATCCCCCATGATTTACTAATCTTTTCTCCTCATGAAACAACACTTTTTCTGATGTATTATTCTTAATGCAGGAGCATAGCACATCAGGACTCTCCAGGGATGTCAATAGCAATACCTTTGCCACAGGTGACATGGCCAGTTGCCTAGTTCACTTTTTCACTTCATTAGCTGGAATAAACCAATTCCTCCGCTTTTGTGTTCAAGGTTAGATAACAAGTTCTTTTTACTGTTTCAGATTTCTGAAATGCATGCACGAATTAGCTATAAGGAAGGCGCCTTGTTCTTGACTGACTTGCGAAGTGAGCATGGTACCTGGATCACCGAGTAAGTTAGTAACGGAAAGCAAGGTATATTAGTTTTGGTCGTTGAGTTTACAACCTCTTTTATAATTTTATTTGCTGTAAAATGTGCAGTAATGAGGAGAGACGGTATCGGTTGCCTCCAAATTTTCCTACTCGTTTCCGTCCATCAGATGTTATTGAGTTTGGTCCTGATAAGAAGGTGGTATATAATCCCTACGTTGGAGTTTACTGCATGAATCTCAATGAATAAAATATAATGTCTAATGTGTTTAAGCTCTGCCAAGCCAGCATTGAAAATAATTTGTCAAGGCACTTATTGTCTTTCTTTGGCATATGATTCTATTTCCATTCCAAATGTGCTCTTGTTTTCTTAGTTGTTATGATTTGCTTCTTCAGTTATTGTTATCTTCTAAGCAACCAAGTCATGTACAGGTGGCATTTCGGGTTAAGGTGATGAGGTCTTCTCCAAAGACTGCAGAGGAGAGTGGAATCCTCCAGACAGTGTGAAAAATCTTGAGTTACTTTTCTCAGTTTACACAGGAATTGTACAGCATTTATTCGGACTGGCACAGCAATGTAAATCTGCTGCATTTTGCAGAGCTTAAAGAATTATACATGAAATTTATACCCCCTTTTTGTTTCACTCAAGAGTTGGAACATGCTATATGTTAACTTCATATTCTTTTGAGAGAGTGCAAATAGATCTGTTAATAAATCAAAACTGTTCATTGGTTTCACATTATCATTATTGTTTTCCTTTCTAACCTTTATGAATTTTATTTAAATTTCTATGATTGATTCATGCTCGCTTGCTAAGTAAACTACTTGTAGCAGAGAGCTTTGCAGCCTTTGCTCCCGCTAGACAGGGCATGTGTATTGAGTCAAAGGCTCTCTTTTACCCAAAGCTGACATGCATTGTTAATACAGAGATTGCAATTGTAATGTGTCTGCAAGACTGCACCTATTTCGATATAGGTATATTTGTTTTGGCTGAAAATATTTTCTGTAGGAAAATGTTTTTATTTGAAAACATTTAATTGGGAAAAAAAAAAAGAAATTGTTATTTTTTGCTATTTGTTTGCCTCCTTGAAAATTGTTTGAAAATCATTTGTTGGTTTTTGGCTTGTATGAAAAATCGTTAAGATATTTTTTATATTTTTATATAATCTGAGAAATTGCAAATAAGAGAGACGGCGAAAATGAGTTGCGAGGAAGAGAGTGAGAATAGAAGGCATTTAGAGGTGGGATTAAAATTCAGTACAATTTTCTTCTCTAAAGTGTGAGAGCAGCCTAAATCATTTTACGTCTCGTAAATATTATGTTTAGTAAAATGAAAATATTTTTAAGTTGGCCAAATATTTTTACAATGCATCAAACACTCAAAAATAATAATAAATTAAAAAAAAAAAAAAAAAAAGAGATTTTTTAAAAAATATTTTGCTCGGAAATAAACGTCCTCAATTCCGTTGAGTCTTTCAAAGTGGTACAGGGCCTTGCTCACCGTTGTTTGACAAAATTTCATTTCACAAACATAGAGTCCCTAGCCTCATCATTTTTCTTTCCAAGGCTAGTGATTGGACCTAAGTACTGTTTGTATTGGGGTAGAATGTAATGAACCTTTCTTTTCTTTTCTTTTCTTTTCTTTTTGTGTAATTCTCAAAAATTATTTGATTGTAAATGGAACGAATGGACACGATTGATGGATTATAGGATTAAATGAGATACTGTATGAATTAATACTCAAACCTGAACTTTCAATTGTGTAACAATTCACTTTCAATGATACAATATTGTTTATTTTGGCTCTTTCGAGTCAGACTTTTCACAGAAGCACGTATAACTGCAAAATTTTGATAAATTTATGGCCATCACGACTTTAAAATACGTTGTGTTAAGAAGGGTACAAATATACACATAAGACGAATATACACATAAACACATACCTATTTTCATACCCAGACAACGTGAAACGTCACAAATTGATTGATTCGAACTCGGCCAAGCTCCAAGAAAAATGAAATGATAAAAGGGTTCTTTGATCTCCGATGACCACTCCGTTTCCCTCTTTGGGCTTTATAACCCCCTAACTTCCTAACTAGTTTTACAATTTGCCAGTTGGGCCCAACAAAAGTAAGAAGGAATTAAAACTAATAAAACGCATAGCAGTAATACACAGCAAAACTCACCAGACTTGTCAAAGCCCACTAATCTAATAGACCTGTTACAATTAAAGGCCCACGGCCACTAACCTAACAGATCCATTACACTAAAAATTTGTTTCATTTATTTTTATTTTTTTTATTTTTATTTATTTTTTTGTATAAAGTTACATTATGGAGCTGTGAATTAATAGGTTTGACAATAATTTGGCGGGACCCCGGGTGCAATGGCACGACATATCACCAAAATGTTCTTGTCAGTTGTCACTAATATCACTTGCCTTTACTTTACAAATGATGATTGTACACAAATCATGCATTAGCCAAACAACATCGTTAAAGTATATCAGCAGATCAAAAATTCAAGCTATCGTTATCCACAGTTAAAGACTATGAAACATAATTATTAAGCCAAAAACCACTATTAGTATGAACACAATCCAACAAAACATAAAATAAAATCAATACAAAGATTTGGTGACGAAGTAGAAACCTAATAAAAAGTTCTTCGAAAGTAAAATTATTTTGGAGGTATCTACCATATAGAATATAGTGAAGACTTGTATTACAAATTTATCTTACTTACAAAACTTTTTGTTACTCATAAAACTTAATTAATAATCCCGACAAACGGCCTGTTTATCTCTTATTAAAGTGGCTCAAAAACCTCTTACCCTTCTTTTATATGGACCGCATTTCCGAAAACTAAAGTTTGTTACAAAATGACAAAGAGGAAGGTCACATTTAAGACAATAGAAACCAACAAAGCCAATTATGAAAATGCATTAATGCTGCTAAACAACCAACACATTGACCTGTACGTTGCCTTAAAGTCCATTATGTGTTATGAAACTCTTGGACTCGCATCAAACTTTTGATGAATACACGTGTACAGTGAATGCATCAAGTAAATGAGATGTATCAAAAGGAGGTTCTCCACCTAACTTAATTACCAATTTTAATTAAAAAAAAAAAATGTTAAATGCACCACATCAACTTTCGATACTTAATATTTTGATGCTCAAGTAAAATGCACATGAGTAATATAAATGAGGAGGTCCAAAAATTTTGATCTAATTTTCAAAACATGGTGCCATGCCATCATAGTATATAAACTATAAATAATGCTTACGCGACGTGTGTAAGTGATCGTCAACAAATGAGTTTAAAACCTTAAATTTGTGAGAATGTTAGGAAGGTACCATGCACCATGTTGGTGACCTTTTTGGATTTGAATTTAGATCCAGGTTCCTAAATAGATGAGAGAGCCAAGTTCCGTACTCACGCCAATATGATGGATTGACGGACTACTAAGGCAACAAGACTTGCAATCAAGTCAACGGGGAATTCTTCTATTTTTTCTTGTTGGTCTTTTGCAAATTGTATTTATGACATTAGTTTAGTTTTATCCTCATTTCAAGGCTAGAATGCTTTGAATTAAAGTCTCGTTGTGCGCATTGTTTAGCTAAGTGTGTCGCTTCCAATTTTTTTTTTTTTGGAAGTTAAATCTCCTATTTTCTCTTTCATTCGGATTAGAAGGGGGGAAAGATGATTCTTCGATCCCCAGTAGTCTTTTCCCTTATTCAATTATTAAAAAAAAAAAAAAAAAAAAGTAGCCAGCACGGATTCTCGCCATGCCATGCCATTTTTTATCTCCATAATTTGATTTGAAATAAGTGGTGGTTGGCTCTAAAAAATGCCGAACTTTTCTACTCTTTTGTTGGTCAGACAGCAAACAGTTCCTGGAAATTTAGCAGAACGAGCGAAGAAAGGCACATGCATCTAAACCCGGCCCACTTGAGCATTTCTGTGGTTGAGCTTCAGCTCGCCCGGATTCCACATAAGGTGGGCCGTTCTTTCCACCCTCGCTTACTGAATACAATCATAGCCAAGAATTGTAAAGGATAAAGTACAAACTCATATAATATTGCTCAGAAAAAAAAAGAAAAGAAAAGAAAAGGTACAACTCATATACAACTCAAATTCTGCGTGATTGTACATAACTCATAACAACTCAAATGTCCCCTACCAAAAGAAATTTGTCCAGAATGCTGTCCAACAGAAAAATGGTCGTGTGTAATAAGTCATGAACAAAAAATGCAGCTTAGTATTGAGTACAATTTATGATATTTAGGCTGCATCTTAATAGGAGACCGCAAACATCTAATGGGGAATTCACTCCACCCTTTATAGAGAAATTCTAACCATAATAGAGTCCTTTTTTCCTTCACATCTAGCTAAAGTTACTCGAAACTAGGGTGGGGCGCGAGGGGCGGATTTTCACCATTTTGGCCCTCGCCCCGAACCCTGCGGGTGCAAAAAATCATACCCTTGGCCACAGGGTTTTACAATGTAGTCGTATGGTTGCGGGTTATGCAAGGCGGGGCCAGGCGAGTATTCCCGATTCAACCTCATTCGGGCCAAAGTTTCAGAATTAAATGAAAGGAAAGAAAGATTGAGAGAAACGAAAAATACGTAATGTGCCGTGTGTGCCTCCTGGGGCTGTGTTGTTGGTGGTCGTGTGTCGTGGGTGTGTGAGCTTAGCCGTAAGTTGTGATCCAGGTGTAAGTGGTGAACGCGGTGGTGAGATTGCTGTGCGAATCCATCGTTGTTGGTGGAGAGGAATGCAGGTCTTGGACTCTTGGCATAGGGAAGGCAAGAGTGAGGGAGGGTGAAGATTGAAGAAGACGAAGAGTGGTGCAGCCTCTAAAAAGAAAATGAAGAACTGGAAAACCCTAGCCCTAAGTGTGTTGTGTACGGGGTGAAGAATAGGGGGAGGCTGAAGAGAAAAATGAAAATGAAGAGGGCAGAGGCTGCGGCGCAAAGGGTAATATGTTAGGGTTTTTTACGTTTATTTGGTTTTGTGCGGGGCGAGACAGGGCGAGTCCCCGGGGTATTTTAAAAACACAACCTAAGACCCACCCCGCTTCGCACGATTTTACAAAAACCCAACCCATGCCCGCAGATTTGAAGGCAAAAATCGACCTATGCGCGTCGAATTAGGGCTTGCGATTTTTGCCTACCTCTACTCGAAACTATTGAACCATTTCTTATAAATATTTGGTTTCAATCTCTTGTCCATTTTTGTACAAAAAATATGCAAATTTACAATTGAATTTATTGGACCATATGTGGATTTTACAGATTCAACGTTGGATTTGCAAAAAAGAAATGCAAGAGAATGACACCAAAAACATCTATTTATTCAAAGTCAGTGACAGAGCTAAGATTTTTATCTAGTGGGGGAGGGAAGGGGGGTAATTAATAAAATAATTTACTGAAAAACTATTAGTTTTTTCAGTAAATTATTTCATCTTTTGCAATTAATATAACTTATTCTTCCTATAAGTTCTGCAACTAATCAGAATTTTTTTTCTTATGAACAAATAACTGATTCTCTGTTTTATTTTGCCAATATATATATATATATATATGAACTAGTAACCAAAAAAAAAGAAAAAAGAAAAGGAAAAGGTTCATCAAAATTATTGCATCAACAATAAATATATTGATATTAGAACCAAAAAAAAAAATCGACATCATGAATGAATGAGAAATCTCACTAAAACAAAATATCCATATGAGGATCTCTGTCACTGTCCAAAGATCTCAATTTTTTTTTTTATCAACGTACGTGACAGCATGTACACAGTGAAATGCAGTAAAACAAAATCTTAGCTATGAAATAGGTCATTGAGAAGATTTTAGTTCTACTCACTAATAAGTAAGAATTTGTAGTGACAAAGTTATGGTGAGAAATGACGGTAGAAGAAGCTTGTTTTATTTCGGAAATATTAATCATGATTGTTATAATTTACCATGTGATAAAGACTGAAAACCCATGACATGACTACATTTGACAATGTAACACCTAGCCCTCCCTTCCCTATTATAATGTACAAAACAAGTAGAGTAATGGCACAAAAGTCCAAGTCACGATCCTCACCTAATTAATTTCGAAGTGTGGTCGCCATCTCAAGCCTTGTGAAAATGTCCTCAAACTTGAATGACCACCCGTTATCTATCACATTAGATTCCAAAGCAGCTGCTTCTGTCTCCCCCTCGCCATAACATGAGTGCCACCCCCTTCCCTGATTGAGAGACTGAGATGACCCTTTCTCGACAAGGATGGCCACCACTATCCCTTTCACCCGGACAAAAATACACTACTTTGATTAATCCTCACCGTCCTCACTCTTATCAACTCTTTCGCCCAAATATTTTGACTTCGTTTGACGATGCTTTTTGAATAAGGTTTTAATTTTTAATTTTTTTTAAAAGTACTAACAAATGTTGCATGGTTGATGGTTCTGTATAATTTCTCATACGCATGGTTGAGATATGGCTTGCACGTGCGAGAGGTGACGACATCTTACATGAGGTAGAACCATGGGGTGGCACTGGCACGTGAAGGAGGTGAATGAGGGAGGTAGATTTGCACGTGACCAGAGCAACGATTGGTTCAGACTCCAGAGGGGGTGGTGGCAATGACCGTTGGAGCATTTATTGTCTGCATGCTTTATTTTTGTTAGTGGTTTTGTGGCATTGATTTTTTTTTTTTTTCAACCTTTTTGGACTTTTGATTAATGTTGTAAGAGGACAACAATTGTGGAAGAAGAGAGCCTTTGAATGAATTATTGAAAAATTGATATGTTTTTTTTGGTTTAGTTTGCTTTTTCTATACTATTTGTTAGGCAAATTTCGCATTCCGAACTGATTGAGAACTTAACTCAAACACCTCAAAACTCCGCATCTCCTCTCTCATTTTAAAGAATTTCGATAGAGAATTTCAAAGATTTCAATCCATTGTGTATGGAGATGGGAAGAATCCATGTGTGAATAGGGTTATCCGATTAAGGCTGCCTCAAAAAGAACATCATATTATGTATTGTATCACAAAGTTTCATGTTATATGTGTTTGTAAAAGTTTGGATCCACCGCACGTCATTATCGTTGTTCCAATATCATGGGCTTCCAAATTCATAGCCGTAACTAAATGATTTACCTTTTCTTTTTACTGTTGGAGCAAATTGGTTTTTCAAGAATGGTCCATACCACGGATGGACTGTTCTCAAACTTTATTATATACATGACTTTATGAACTAATATAAATATAAGTTCTCTGGAACCAATAAATCTTAGCTCAATCATTGAGATCAGGTAAGGATGTGGAGAGGTGATTGCCTTCATGTGTCTTTGTACTGAAGTTGCTATCACTACTCGAAAAGGGCAACTTATTGTGTATAGGATTAAACCCAGCCTAATTTGCAAGCTAGGTTGCATATGGACCACTAACCCAGTTAACTATGATGCTGCAATTTTATAGATAAAAGTGCGATTTCCAATTGAATTGCTAAAAACATAGTTTTAGACGTACATTTTTACAAAATTATGGTTTGAAAACATTAAAAAGAAAATGTGTTTTTTAAATTGCATGCAAGAATGTGTATTTTTTTAGTATTAAAGGTTAAAATGCAATTTTACTAAATACTTGACGAGTAAGCTACACAGAAATGGATCCTCTCCTTTTCACTTGAAATGGAGAGGAGCCGGTCCCTTGTTTTACATGGGGCAAAATTGTCATTTCAATGTTTTGGACAATTTTGCCCCTTGTAAAACAAGGGACCGGCTTCTTGAGGATCATGGACTTGAGGATCCTATTCCATGCTACATACTCCCACTTTTCCATATTTTTAGGTAGCTTTTAAAACCATTATTAGCTTTGATATGGATCTTTATTGGATTTTTAATCCGATGGTAATTTTAAAAGCCACTTAAAAGTGTGGAAAAATGAGTGTGGAAAAGTGAAAGTATGTGTAATATGAGTAATGCTACATATCACCCTTGTGTCTCTCTTTTGTCTAGGGCTGAGTATGGGGCGGGAGGGCGAGGATGGCCTTTTTTTTTGCCCTCCACCCCGCCAAAAACGCCTTGCAACTGTGCGGGACGGTTGGGGGTGGAGAGGGGATGCAAGGGGCGGGGATCCACGGGTATGCGGGAATCCCCGCGGGAAAGTACCTTTCACGTGGGTGTGGGCGTGGCCATGGAGCAGACGCAGCACGTAGGATTCGGCAAGAAATCTTGAAGAAGAAGAAGAAGAAGATGCGAAGGGGTGCGGCGCTAGAGTTTAGGAAGAAAAGAAAGGAAAAAATGTGAAGGGGGGTGCGGCACTGTTAGTCTGCTAGGGTTTTTTTCTTTTTCTTTTTAATTGGGCGGGGCGGGTCCCCATGGTTTTTAAAAACCCCAACTTGCAACCCACCCCACCTCACTTGGGTATATAATTTTTGGACCCGTACCCGCAAAAAATCAACTAAAACCCGAGATTTTAGGGTTGGGGCATGCGGGTTATACGGGTATTTGATTAGTCCTACTTTTGTCCCCCCATAATTGATGCGATTCTTAAAATTACCATTGAATTTATGATAGACCACTATTAAATTTTGATCCAATGGTAATTTTAAGAGCCACATCAATTATGAAGGATATGTAGCATCACTCGTGTAATATCATTTATACTTGTCTGTATTTTTAAAAATTATATTTTCAAATTACAAGTTTTAAAATTACAAATTCAAACTGTTGGTTGTGGACTCCCAAAGTTCAGATTTTGAACCAATAAATATTTGAAATTGTGGAGATTCAACGCTCTCTCTCTCTCACACAATCCGTACCCTCTCCTCACGCTCCATCACATGCGGACCTGCGGTAGATGCTCACCCAAACGTTTAAAAAATGAGCATTGTGACGACACAATCCAAATCAAAACAAAATAAACCCCAAAGTAGTCCCAATACCCAAACAAATCCGGAAAGGATAAAAAAAAAAAAAAGAAGGTGTGAAAGCTGCGAAAGCCTCCACACTTTTGCAGCTCCGGGCTCCCCCCGTAGGCCGTAACTATCCCTTCTCATGTACGAACCTCTCCTTTGGACCCACCCAGTGCGATTTCACATCCACCACTCCACTGTACACATCCAAAACCACTTTCCCCACCCTCAAAATGGCAGTGTACCTCGTTGTTCTGTCTCTTAAAAGCTAAACGGCGAGGATTGAGAGGAGGGTTTTGTGTCAGATTTCCTCTGATAAAATATATACATATCTCTTTTCCCCAATTCCAATGAAAAGGAAATGGAGAGTGAACAGTTTAAAAGAAGAGATTTCTACCTCCCACTTGCAGTTTCCTCCCAAACACAAAAAAAAAAAAACCCATTTTCCCATACAATATACTTCGGTGGCAGAGCACGACGCCGTTTACTTGGTTCCTCCAAACACCACCGCACCAAGGCCGAGGCTCTCATTGGAGCTCAGCTTCCAACCCAAAAACACACACACGTGCGCTGGGCGTGATTTTTAGAAGCAAGATCCGGTTCAGCCAAACCAACAAATCAATCTAAAAACTCTGAGCTGTGTAAACACATAATTAAGAAGGAATATAAAAGTAAAATACAAAGTATACATTAATTTTTATTAAGTATTTAAATATATATATATAAAAAAAAAAGATTTAACAATGCAGTTTGAACTTTTATACGCTATGTTTCATAGTATTACACAACAAGTTCCCACGTATTTTTTCCAATTTTTTTTTAACCCCGCAAGAGGGAAAATTCAAACCACAAGGCTTTGAAATTTTTAAAAAATTAAAAACCCAAAAAAATAAAGAAAAAAGAAAGAGGAAGAGAATCTCGATGCCTCATGACCGGGAAACCGATTCAGCCAGTTTCCCTATTCTTTCGACGAGCTCCGGTGACAGCTTCTTAACCGGTTTCCGCTCCTTCTCCGGTCGAAAATCGAAGCCCAACGCGTCTGATACCTCCTCGGAGCTCCACCCGGCCTTTCGGAGCGAGTCCGAGAACCGATCCACTTTGAGAAGAAGAGCGTCCAAAACCGCTTGATTGTCTAACAAAACCATATCTCCCCCTTCAAAGAACCCGGAGGCCGAGACTTGGATGATTTCGGAAATATCAGACTCGCTCCAACCGCCCATTCTCAAAACGGATCCGATTTGCTCGATGTACTCCTCAACCCATTTCGGGATTTCGGACCTGGGCATCTCGAAGAACCGCTCCGGCGACGACGATGCCGACGCCGACGAGTTCCTCCGACGCCGGTCAACGGCGGCGTCGCTCCAGAACTCTACCCATCTTGGCGTCCTCGCTCCGGCGGATCCCAGACCCGTGTCCAGGCTTCTCCGCGAGAAATTCGAGGACGACCCGGCCGATTTCTCGCTGACTGATCTTTGCCTCTTCAAAACTTGGGGATCGGACTCGGAGCTCCTGAAGAGAGACTCGCGCTCGAAGAAATCGGAAAGATCCAACCCGCAACAGAAGATCCGATTCTCGTCGACGAAGAATATCGGGTTTCCGGCCAACGACGGGTTGCAAGGAATGTAGCAATGGTTGAAGATGGGAATCAAAAGCGGAGCTCTCTTCAGTGCATTCCGGGCAACCCGTAAGGCCTTTTCCGGGTCGGACGGTCTCGGGCCCCAAGACTTAGACCAGAGAGTGTTTCGAGCGATCTGGAAGGATATCGCAGCGATCGGAAGGTCCAGCGAGGCGCGGAGGTGGAGCCGAGCGCCGGCTGCACGCCAGGCGGGGAAGCCAGGGCCGACAGGCAAGCCAGCAGAGAGGACCGCTCGGAGGTCAGGTGGGAAAACGAAGCCGAACTCCGCCTCGGCCCTTGCGAACTCAGCGTCCGAGAGCCCAGGTTGTACTTGAATACCCGAATTCCGAAGATGGATCATGACCTTGTCGGCCAGAGAAGCGAAGGAAGCAAGACCGTTACGAACGGGGAGTGACGTGGCGCCCGAAGACGCCGCGGCTCGAGCCGAGAGCCGGCGCAGGCCGGCTACGTGGGCCGGGTTCAGACCGGTCATTCTCCGGTCGACGTCGACCATTGTCGTTCAACTAGAGATTACTTGTTTACCTTTTTCTGCTTCTGCTACTGCTAAGGATTCGGTGCCGGAACTTTTGGGTTTGTTTGTGAATTGTGAGTGTGAGATGGAAATAGGGTAAGTGTGGTAGCGAAGTGCTTTTGGAGAAGGAAGGAAGGAAGAAAGGAAGGGACTTTAGCATGTAAAGGAAGCTTGGCATATTTATAGCTGGTGGAAGAGTGGAGCCCACTCTGAGATTTTGTTTATTGGAAACCTTCTTTTTTTTTTTTTTTTTTTTTTTTTTTTTTTTTTTTTTTTTGAGAAATTATTGGAAACCTTCTATTTGGTTTACTTCCTCACTATTCCGGGTTTTTTTTGGGAGCTGGGAGCTACACTTTATGCTTTGAATTAACACCGTTAATAATTTACTAAAAAAAAAACACCGTTAGTAATCACCTCAATCAACTTTAAAAAATGATAATTTATTTCTTAAACTACCCGATACTTTCAGGTTGCCTTATCTGTTAACTTAGACTAAAAATTACCCAAAAGTGATTAAAATTATTTATTTTACTCCTTATTAGATGTATAAAAATATAAATGTGCGCCTTGAAATAAAAATAAAAAGTAAAAAAGGTCTTTCATAGATATTAATATATGAAAAAGAATTAAATACTTGAAATATCTTTAAAGTAATTCAGACATTGATTAGGAAGAGGTGTTTTTGACTAAAGTACAAGAGACTGTACAGCCGTTGAGCAACGGCTCTTTCGCGGTAAAAAAGTGTGGCGGTGACTGGGAGGTGACAGTAATACGCGCTGATTACCATTTGTCTTAAATTCCTTAATCTAAATAACCCCAAAACTTTTGGTTTATTTTAGTGTTAGGTTTTGTGCCTTTTGTGTCTGGTATGAGCAATCTGTGGCCCAGTATGCAATCATGAATTTGATCGACAGCGGAGATAAAGCAAAGCACACAACCATCATAGCACATAGTTGTACTCTAACGTTAACTACTACCTTTTTCTTTTTTTTTTTCTTTTTTTTTTTCTTCTTTTTCCTTTTTCTCTTTACGATATTTTTAATATAAGATGAGAAATCTAATCAATTAATTATTGGTTGTAAAAAATGAGGTTTCCTCAATGTGAGGGTACACTTGGCTTGGTTGATTAGCCTCCCAAGTACTACCTTAATGAATAGCATGTCGGTTTTTCATGTTCACTTCCCTTTTTTGTTGAAAAATAGGGCATATCATAGTATTGCCAAAATGGGACTAAGATATGTAACCATTTTGTTTAAGGAAAGCTAAGAAATGGCATTGAAAAATAATAATTTGGCCAATATTTATTTTTCTGAGCTAATAATAGTTTGGCAAATTATAAGGGCATTATCGTATATGTTCCTTATTGGAGGTGGAGTTCGTCTTTATATTTGTATCACTTCAACATGAAATAAATACTCAGGTGAGAGTCGGTGTCTTGCGGGAATATTAATGCATCTACCAACACCTAACCACCAATTGTTGAGGAGGGGTGCTACACATGCACCCCTCATCCACCTTTCATCCTCCATTTATTATAAAAAAATTGATTTTAAGCAAAAAGGTGTCTCTGATGTCACATCAGAGACACCTTTTTGCTTAAAATCAATTTTTTTAAGCAAAAGAGATGGACAAAGGGAGGATGAAGGGAGGATTTTTAGCATTTCCCATTGTTGAGTTGACAACTAATAGTAACATTCTTCTTGCACAAATGATCCAAGAAATTAATTATTTCCTTTTCTTTTCTTTTTTTTTTTTTAAAAAAAAATATTTTAAAATGGCAAGTTATTGTTTTAGGCCTTTTCTTTTAGAAAAAATATAAAATTTGTCGGTAGAGTATGAGGTTGTGACAAATAATTTGTTAGGGTTTAAAAATGACAAATAACCCTCATTTGATATGCATGTGTAACAAATAACTCACTCCATACAAATTTTGGCCATTGTTCTTTTGTCGAGGTTATTATGAAATTACATATATATCCTTACAATTGTTAAAAATTAAAAAAATAAAAAATAAAAATGTTAAAAGATAAAACAAGTGCTAACCTTGAGAATGGTTTGGCCACTCTGAGGCCGGAGCCAATTTTTATTTTATTTTTTATTATTTTTATATTTTTTAAGTTTAAATATGTAATTTCACAATTACCCTGATGGAAAAATTGCTGAAATTTACACTAAAAGAGTAATTTGTTACACAAGCATACCGTGACACATAGAGTTATTTATCACTTTCTAAACCCTAAAGCGTTGTTAGTCACGACCTCAAATCCCAGCCACTTATCTTGTAATTTTTCCTTTTCATTTTGAGAAAATCAAGGGAAAAATTTATTTTAAATTAAACAGAAAAAGAACAAAGAACAAAGTATAGCAAACACCATTAATTTTTCTGCTAGAAACTTAAATGATATTCACGAGCTGCCCGAGCTTCCATCCTGAAGATGATGGTGGAGAGGTTCTTGACCTACACCACCCACAAATTAATGTTCAAGCAAAGCATTCGAGAATGGAAGCATAATTGGAGCAGTAACCTCACATACTTTAATTTATGAAAGAGTTGCTGCACTCACATGCATAGCTTTTTTTTTTTTTTTTGAAGGGAACTCACATGCATAGCTCAGCTGAGGCAAGGGATATATATATTTTAGTGTATTATTTTCCCTTGTGATCCCCTGAAAAAAAGTTCTAGCTATAATTCCATTTATTATCTATTTCTATTTTTCCAAATAATTTTGTGAGTTTTATTAAATTAGATATATTTTTTGGAAAATTCATTTCTAAAATATAAAATTAACATGTATACAATTAGTATAAATAATTTTTTGAGTACAAATCAAATAGCTAGACTATATCAAATATTAAAATTTTCTTTCTCAATATTTTATTTAAGCTTAATTAATGTGTACAATTTGCTATATATACGTTTGTAAAGATGTAGCGGTGGCACCTCATTGACATTTTTAAATGTAATATCCAGTTGGAAAAAAAAAAAAATACCAGTAAGTTCAAAAAAATTATAAAAAAAAGAAAAAGAAAAAGAAGACTTTTCATAGTTTTGTTTCAACGAACATGATTGGGAGCCACATCAAATTAATTGATTGTACATATAGAACAAAGTTGTACAAACTATGTGAATAAATGTAATTGAGAAATGGGTAGTAGCTAGCTAGCCCTTTGATAAGTCTCTTTTTTTAAAAATAAAAAATAAAATTGTAAGGCCTACTAACCCGTGCCGCGTCAGCAAAGTGCGATGATTGCGGAATGAAATACAGCATTACTCAATATAATTATTGTTTCAATTAAAGCTCTGGTATTATATGTATATTCATATGGTTGTAGTTTAATTATTCTTCTGCTGCCATTTTAATGTAAAGTCTTAGTAATAATAGCATCTCATAAATTTTACGGATATATATAAATATAAAGTAGGTAAAAATGTTGGAGGGTTAGAGTAAAGTAGGTAAGCAAGTAAAATCCAACGTCTCTTTTAACATTGGATGCACATGGTGGCCCTAGCTGCTCTACGTATCCTCCGATCTTGTTTTTACGCTTTATTTTCTTCTAGTTGAGACATTAGTTGGATGTTAACGGTTATACTTCCTGGGCGAAGCACGTGATTAGAAAAATGCATGATATTCCGGCCGAAAAAATACAATTTACAATTCTTACAATTTTCTCAGATGTCGGATTGACCAACAATCTTAAGACGCGCAGCTAACATGTGACATGTGGGAGTTGCCCTGTACTTCGCTCTTTCATCACACAAAATATATATTGATCATTTTTCTTTAATTAATTGGGTTTATGGTCATAATCATTAGGTCTGTAATATATAATGGGTCAACGCGGTTTATATGCCAAATTAAGTTTTGTTTAAAAACTTCAATCTAGCTATTAAATTAATATAGTTAACGTGATTTTTACGTACAATTTTATTAGCATATATGCACATACATTTTGAACACATGTCAGTTTATAATTAGTCATGTGGTGATACCGAGAAATGCTATATAGCATGCACCTCGCATGGATACTACTAAACCTTCACATAAGTATATTAGGATATTGGCGATAATGCGACTTAATCTGCCATAATCAATTTAGCTCATTAAGCAAACTATCTACTTGCAACATCTTAGTTTGGAAGTAACTTGGACGCCAATCATATAGACGAATAGTTAGACATTTTGAGGTTTGCGTGGGCCACATGCCATGGAAATTTATTAATTATTAAGCAAAGAGAAATATATGCATCCTTTCAAAGTCAATGAAGGAGGATCTTGAGAGAGGGAAAGAGAGGTTGGGTTTAGATTTGTGGGACTCTTTGGATGGACCAAGCTAGCGTGGTCTCTCTTCACTCAACACAAAGCTACAAACGTTAGATTAGATCTGTTGGGTGCATGAACAAAATAGCGCTGTCGCCAATCCAAATCAGAAGCAGCAAAAGCATAGGAAAGGTCACCCGTGGTTGTGTCAATGAGGAACCACTTGGGCACTCTCCATTGAAGCATTTGGAGGAAGCGGTTGTCTCTGTACGTGTTTGGAAAACGGAACCAGTAGACAAGGTGGGGTTCCATATTTAACAAGGAAAGAAAATCGCCCGATCAATATTCGCTTCGTGGACGTAGTGGCCCTAGTGGGCAACATTGCTTGCTTGTCTTCCTCGATACTACAACTGTGTTCCCCTAA
Source organism: Alnus glutinosa (assembly GCF_958979055.1). NCBI lineage: Eukaryota > Viridiplantae > Streptophyta > Magnoliopsida > Fagales > Betulaceae > Alnus > Alnus glutinosa. Next base: position 4,493,181 of record NC_084888.1, read on the forward strand.
ACACTGATTAGTCAAGCTATTGGTCCTCTTCCTTTGTCCATTAATTGCCTGCAGAATAGGGGACGTCTAGAAAATGTCCGGGTCGGTCAGGATTCGTTACAATGCCTAAGTTTTCATAACAAATTTATGAGATTTACCTCTCTTAATTAACAAGTGAGCGGACAGCTCAAGATCTGTATAATATGGACCGTGAGAGTGGAGAAAATTTTGATTGGAGCTTCCATATATATATAGAATCAAATATCAAAGGGAATTGTGGCCTATAAAGTTCATTCTACTTCTTGGCCATTCTTATAGCTCTAGTGGAACACGTACAGAATTGATGGTTGGTCCCATGATCTAGGGAATATTCCAAAAGATATCATCTAACAAATAAAATTCAAATTTTTTCCTCTATTTTTTTTTTTTTTTTTTCATCTTTCAAGTTGACTCAATTTTTTTTGCATATGACTCGAGAACAAAAGGTGATGTCACAATGATGTTGAAGAGAGAGGGAGAGAGATCATACTAAAATTTTATGTTTTAGTTAAGATATATCTATCCTTAAAGATAGTCTAGGACAAAGAAATCAAGAGAATTTGAATTATTTAGTCGAGATTATGATGATAATCTAATATAGAAGCGGGTTATAAAGAGAAAACGCATGCTTAGAAGTTAGAAGAATAAAATCATTTTGTAGGGTAAGGATCTACTCTACATATAATCCTATTATATAGACTCTTGGATTGAACACTGTATATAATAACCAGGAGGGGTACCCCAATACCATGTGCTTCACTTGCCTTCTAACATATTTAATTCTTTGTTCAAAAATATTGGGTAGGTAAAGCTTAAAACAAGTGAAATTAAGAAGAAAAAAATGATTCATTTCTTCATTTTATATCCACAAATAAGAAAGGCTTCATCATTTACTAATTGAAAAAAATTAAAAGGGCTAAAAGAGGCAACCAATTGTTGGCGGTTCTTTTCTAAAAGATTGATGCTACAAACATGTAGTTTGAGATTAGGGAGAATAGAGCAAAAGAAGATGAATCTTTCGGCTTTGTGATTTTATTTAGAGAGGAGAGGTCCACTGTAATATATGCCTAGCCTTAGCCATTATCAAGCTATTGACCCATGAGTACCACACCAACGGTTCACATTAGGGCTAATACTTTTTTATACAAACCCAACACGACATTAGCGAGTTAAGATTAAGGAGTTTAATCTGTTTAATTAAATAGATCAGATTAGCATTGACCTATCTAGTCTTATACTAATGTCTTGACACGACCCGAATCCAGCAGATGACATTTATGATTGCCAATGCGAACCCATCAGATGAAATGTTTGACTTATATAGTTTCATATACATTTCTTAACACGACCCGAATCCGACACATGAATACAAATTGAAATCCTAGTTCACACATCCTCCGACTCGGAACCAGGTTGGCTGAGTTTCATTTCAATAAACATTACTTTAGCATCCCACTTTTTTAAGTTAAAGTGAGCTTTAAAGTCGATCACCGATCACCGATCACCGGCCCCTCGTGTGTTGGTCACATTTTTAATTTGATTACTTTCTCTCTCGACATGAAATAGGTAGGCAGGTATAAGTAAAAGCGAATAGAAGGCTATCGCTTTCATGGAGCCATGAGATGCGTGCGGGCAATAAGGATGGAATAAAGTGAGCTTCTTCGATGAAACTTTGATGGGTTTGCTTTTCAAGAATCCAGATCAAATCCCTTGCAGTTCAAGTGATGCCAAAAGATGAAAAAGGCCTCAAAAAGTAGGGTGTTTCCATAGCAACTTGCGTTCATCTGCAGCTTTTTTTGTAGATTTTTATTGAAGTTTCCGTCTCTGTCAGTTTCTCTTTATAGTCGATCTTGAACTATTCATGGAGTGGTAGGAATATCTTACCTAAATGGCAGCTTCATTCAGAAGCCCTCCATGGTCAGAAAGGGTCTACCAATTAAGCTCAAGCAGAATCTAGAAAACAATTATTACTCGAGTATATGTGGTTTGACTAGGATACCATATTACTTTGCTCAGGGGAAAAATATCGTGGGCCGTCACATCCTAAAACAGTTGCTTTGAGGTCCGCCAAGTGCTAAATCTGCAGCAGCCGGCCTTTGCAACATCTAATTCTTCAACGTTTGTGCTCGATCAACCAATAAGACCAAACAAAAAAAGAAAAATCGTTCTTTATCAATCATTACTTTTAGTACCACTGCAGTGTATTTTGTCTTTATATTTTCAGTTTGTTTTTTTCTTTTGGCACGTTGATGTCCTTGTCAATCGGTACATGTTGAACAAATGGGAATTTCCCATAATTCTTTGATGAACATGATCGAGATAGAAAATTACATTTTGAAGCGAGAGAGGTTGTCTTAATCAAATGTGGATGATGAGTTCAATAACATTCTTGCTTTTATATGTTCTTCAATGCAGGCATTAAGTGTCTACGGATTTTATTTGTATTTGCTTTTAACCAGATTCCAGATGCCACCCTATTTTAAGCACCCTCTGCCACCATTAACAAGTAGTGCTAGTGGATGTCCAATTAAGACAGAAGACTGTGTCAGAAAACAAATTAAGCTCCTCTTGACTCTTGAGTTAATCCAAAGATCATAAAAGGTGCTAGTTTGAGAACTTTTCTGAGTTGTCAAACGGGAATTCGGATTAGGTGCAATTAGCTGCCTGTATTGCACCCGATCCTGGTCCACCAATCAATATCCCTATTAGTCATCCAGACCTCAAAAGTCAAATCGTAAATTTTCTTCAATTTATTTCCCCTTTTTGAGGCTATCTTGCCTGTGCTTAAGTACAGGATTACATACAAAATCCTGCATATTCAACAGCTGGGAATGATGAATTTCCACAACACTGTTAACTGAAGCACCACCACAGGTCCACAATGCGTTTCTCGTTCTAGGCTAACACATGAGGGGCGGGCTCTATGAGGTTGATAATGCTCTCCAGCTGCAAGACATCATTAGAATGAGTTTCCTAGACCTCTATTATATCAACTTCTGCTTTATGATGCTGCATTACTCAAAGAAAAAAACTGCCACTAGATCTGCTATATAGATTGCTCACCAATGTAACCAAGGGTCAGAGGTAAGACACACTTAGCGTACAAGGAGAAAGGCTGGTTAGAAGCCCCGCCCCAAAGATAACTGCCAAACTGTTACTAGGAATAAGTTGCAAAAGTCACAGAAAATACAGAATGCTGAGTAAAATCTTCAAAAACACCAATGCAAACAGGAAGGACAAAGTGTAGGACTGAATCTAGTGAAACTGAGAGCTGATAACTGGTCTTGAACAGCTGAATATATATAGGAAGCCTCCAAACCAATCTCCAAGTCACAAAGGAATATAATTCTAGTTCTTGAGATTATTATTCATATATAACAAGCATAACTTGGACGCTGACTTTGGAAGATGGCATGATCTTTATGCAGACCAATTTTAACCTTCTGAGACAATAATCTTAATTCTTAGACATTGATATCAGATGGGGATAGGTTGATATAAAAGCAAATTTGACAATTAAGCAATAATTAGAATTAGAATTGAAAAAATCAATGAAACTATTTTACATTCTAGACTACTGCCAAAGAAATGGCAAGTCACACATGATACCCAGTGTTAAACGCACGAATGCAATGCAAGGGTAAGCCCACCAACTATTGTTAGGAGGTCAATTTGAGGTGGGCTTGCCCTCAAATTTGGCTCATAGAAACTTGAGGCCAAAATCCTCCCCAAGGTACAGCAGCAGAGAACTAAAGAGCCATCAGCCATGCTTGCACTTATCCTATGTCTCTTATCTGTTATATAGCATAAAATATTCAAGGCCCATCAAACTGTCAGTGGGGTAATCAAACTGTACTTTCCGGAAATATAATTGGCAAAAAAAAAAAATCATTAAAATAACTTCCAGGTCAAATAATATGGTCCATATGGAGCATCCTGAACATCGAAAATGTAAAAATCAATTAAGGAAAAAAAAATGTTCATAAAGAGGATGGGGAGGGAACTCATGAGATTAGAGCCCTCTCTTTGGAAGGTGATTCTTTGGTAATAATTCTTGCAATCAACAAAGCCAGAGTTTTATTGGATTGGAATTTTGCTCCAATCATTGAAGAGATACACCAACAGCTTCAGCATCTCCACTCTCCAGAGTCGAATCGCTTTGAAAATCTCCCGCATGGCTAATTATAGAAGACATCTTTTAGTTAAATGGGCTGCTTTCAATAGAATTTTTGAAAGCATTCTCAATTATACTCCTTTTATCCTACCATAAATAAAAATTGAATCAGTGTGGGCGCTACATAAAATATATATATATATATATATTTTATTTGTATTTATATTTATATTTTTTATTATTATTATGCATTACACATATCTTAATATGATTGATTAGATCTGACATGACGCGTTAACGAATGATCAAGATTTTAGTTTTCAAAAAAATTTAATGCTACATGTAGAGCACTGATTTTTTGTTTGTTTGTGTTTTTTTTTTTTTTTTTTTTTTTTTTTAATATTAATAAAGTATTGAGTGACTGAAAAAAACAAAAGGAAAATATAATTGCCCTTTACTCGTATGATATAAATTGTAATAGCAGGACAAAGTGAAACCCTAAAAAGAGGTCCTCAGAGTCCGAAGCTGCGGAGGTGCCCTTAGCGTGGACCTCGGAAAGCTCTCTCTCTCTACTGGTAGAGGATCTGATAGAAACAAGGGCATCTCAGCAAGCCAGTGTTGTGGTACTATGGGCTCTAGCCGCCCCGATCGATCGCGCCGCTGTCTCTCACTCTCTCTCAGCTTCACATAAGACCCAACTCACAGCCCACACCCTCAAGCCACCGTCTTTGGCTCTCATTTCAGCCTCTTCACTGCTATATCCAAGAGGTAATGTTCTCCATTTCTTCTCTTTTTGTCTTTTTTCTGAAAATAATTGGTGTTTGAGAATTTTGGGGGTTTTTCGGATTGTAATTTGTTTGAATTTCTCTGTTGTCGAAAGTTTGAACCAAGCATGACTTTAATTTGTCGTAAAAAATTGATATTTTTCACGTAGAGTTCAAACGCTTTGTTGCTTAAATATTGGAATTTTGTGAATTATCAGAGTGGTTATGGCAAGGAATTTAGGATTACTTTGAAAGAAGAAAAAGATGTTGATTTGATAGGTTTAGCACAAAACCCAGAACTTGAGCAGACAGACAAGGTACTTGTGTGCAAGTGTTGTTTGGTCTACTTGTTTGTGAATGTGATCGTAGGATAAGGAAAGTGAAAGATTCAAACTGTAATTATGTTAAAAGAAATTGTAATTAGGTCAAATTTGGCAGCTGATTTTTTTCTGTATTAAAAACTGGAATGTGCATTTACTTGAAGGTTGTTTTGGGTAGGTTATTGGAGAATAGCTATGTTTTGTGATGACAAATTCATAATCTTTGTAGGTCATTTGTATCTCGAGGATTGGAAAGAAAATGGACAAAATCTTATTTTATTTTTTTCAAAAAAAAAAAAATCAACGAAATTGATTGAGTGGGAAATATGATGATGTGTATTTATACCCAAAGCTTAAGTATTTTGAAAGGATAAAAAATTGCTGCAAGAAGAGTGTCTTTTTAAAAAGGTTATTTGAGGAAGCAAATGTATGCAAGTTCTTTTCATTTTTTGTTAAGTCGATTTCCTTCCCCTGAAGCTCCCAGTTTTAAATGGAGTGTGGACCTGAAAATTCAGGAATCTCTATAAATTCTGACATTATGCAATAATGGACTCTATAAAATCACTGTGCAGATGAAGAAAAAGAAGCATAATCCTGTAACTGATTCCAGACCTGATGCTGATTTGAAGTCTATCATTCATCAGCATTCTCTGTTCTTTGACAAGTTAGTTGAGTTAATCCCTGCAAAGTTCTATCTACCCAATGACGATAAGGATAGGCCATGGTTTCAGGGCCTCAGCAAGGCCAAAAAAGCTTCTGCAAAGAAGGAATCAAGGGAGAACATTAAGAAAGCTCGAAGAGATCGTTTGGATCCAGAAAAGTCTTCCACGACAACCCTTGATTTGCTAAAGCAAAGCTTGGAGAAGGAAAAATTGAATGAGAGCGACGATGAGGAAATAGAGATTAAACCTATGCTGTCCAGCCTTGAAGGTAATGATCGACAGGTGACGTTAGAAGAACTTCGGCAACGGCTGCATCAAAAAATCGAACAGTCCCGAGCAAATCGGGATCCTGGAGTTTCAAACAGAGCAAAGAAGCGGAATGAGAGAGAGAACAAGAGAGGAATTCAGCAGAAGAAGCGCAAGAGAGACTCTGTTTCCGAAGAAAAGATACCAACAACTAGTAGTTCTGCAGATAAAGTGGAGAAGGATGTAATAGAAGCTTCAAGGGGACTCGCATTTGGTCATGTCAAACTTGGTAGTGAGGAAGAGCATGGAAAGAAGAAAAAGATGAAACTTTCAAAGTTTAAGGAGCTTGAAAGGGCAAAGAAATTGGAAGAAGCAAAGAAAGATCCTGAGAAAGGCGAGATTATCTCAAAGAAGCATTCATGGAAAGCAGCAACAAGTAGAGCAGCCGGGATGAAGGTTCATGATGATCCAAGCCTGTTGAAAAGGAGCATACAGAAGGAGAAGAAGAGGCATCAGAAGAATGCTGAGAAATGGAAGGAGAGGCGGCAGACCACAGATAAGATGAAAGGAGAGAAGCAGCAAAAGAGATCAGAAAATATAGCACATAGGATTCAAGACAAGAAAATGCGGCGAATTGCAAAAAGAGAGAAAAAGCTAATGCGTCCAGGATTTGAGGGTCGTAAGGAAGGTTTTATTAATGAAGGTGCCTCCTCCTAAACATTATATGAGCTTCTGCCTCTTTTATTGCCTTTTCTCCTTTGCTTTTAAATGAGTTGGCATAAACCCCATTTCATAATTCATGGAAAATTTTACTTTGTGGGATTCTGCTATATAGATCCCCCACACTACCCCTTTCTTTCCCCTCTTCGCCTCTTCAACTTGGTAGACGAATGTTGTTGAAGAATTGACTTTCAGTTGATAGCTGCAAATGTTTGTCGCTGATATTAGGTCTTTTTAGCCCAGAGGAAGTTATCTTCTCTAGATTTCAACTTTTGTATGTTACTTTAGATTTCAATGCTGCTAATGAATGAAATTAATATTGATGCTTTAAATAAACCAACGTTGAGAAACCTACACTTTTTTAGGGTGGTGGTAAGGTCATAAATAAACCTATATGTTCGACAACCTACTCGATACAAGCCCATTTAAGCTCGATCAGAACTTAGACTCGTGGCTAAAGAAACTCACTCTTGACTATAGAAACTCGTTTGGTTATAAAGTGACACATTTAAGTCACTCGACAAAACTTGATTAAGGCTCATGAGCTTAGCTTGTATAAGACTCGACTCGACTTGCTCACCCGATTCAACCAAGGCTCGCAAGCTTAACCCGTATACATATGTGATATGTTTATAGGTGTGTATAAACATATATTAACTAACATATTAAGTTATTAACTAGTTGGTTAATATATACAAACTTAATATTACTAAGCAATTAACTAATTATGTAAGCATAGTTAAGTAATTAACTATAATCTGTAAGTCACTTTGATAAAATTAAAAATTAAAAAAAAAACAAAAACAAAAACAAAAGTATATACTAAATAAGCATGGCATTGTTAGTTAGTTAGTAAATACTCGATGTATATATGTGACATATTACACATAGTTAACAATAGTTATATATTATATTTCTACAATAATTAATTAGTTATATATAGTATACTAGACTTAATATTTGCTCACATTATACATATCGCTACATATGCTATAGTTTCTACTCTCTAGTTTTATATAATAACATATTGTTAATTTGTTATATACTATATTGTATAATATGCCTTATATAGTTACATATTATATATATTTACGCTATAGATAAATGTATAGAAGTTGTTCACAAAGTTGAGCTTGAACTCTGTTCATGTTACACATTAAAAAAATTTAATAATCTAGTTTGAGCTCGAGTTAAGCCGAGCTTATTGAGTACCTGACTTAGCTCGAATAACATTTTCAACAAGCTTAAATTTGAGCTCAAGCTCACTTGAGCTTCCAACAAACCACGTTTTTTCTACTTATCAAAAAAAAACAAACCACGTTTTTTCTCTTTCTTCTTCTTTTTTTTTTTTTTTTTTAATTACAACGAACTGCACTTAAAGACACATTTTATAACTCCGCTCGAATAGGCATCCTCATAGACGAGTGAGTCTTAAAATATTAAAGTTCAACTCGACTTGCTGAAGGGGTAGAAGAAGCATGAATACTCACCAAAGTATCATATAAAAGGTACTCAAGTAGTGGCTTATAAAAACACAAAAGGGCATATGTATTCAATTTCAAAACAGTGGTTGTGATTTGAAAAATCTAGTCGGTATAAGAGTATCCCCAACAATCTCTGCATTTCAATGTTTTTCACTAAATTTTGGTGAATATCTCAACAAAAACTCATTTCAGCAAACTCTATAATTTTTATAGTCTATTGTTAGAATTCCACCCCAAATTTGACTTTCAAATTTTATGAGCTATTCAATTTTATTTTATTTTTTCTTTCACTTTTCCTCTTTCCTCATTTGTTAGAAGTGATTGCTTAAAACTAATACCTAGTTAAAAATAAAGAAATATTTGAAGAATTTGGTGAAAAATATTTCTTAAAAATAATAATTAAAATATCAGAAGTAATTTTTTTAAGCCAAAATTTGGTTAAAGATCGGAGAGCTTACCGAGGATGCTCTATCATTATCAATCTATCATTTTCCTACCTATTCCTAAGCACCCACCAAAAAACAGGTACGGGATGCCGCCCACTCAGAAAGCCGCTTTTCTTTCCATTAGCGCAATCCAATATTTCAAGTCCATGCCCATATAACCCAAACTGTCGTAATCAAAATCTCTCATCTCATCAGCAAGATAATCAAAATTTTGAGCAGTATGAAGCAAAGAGAATGTGATTATGGTGTCTCAAAGGCCTGAATAAAATTGAGCACCCAGATGGGATTTGTTTCAAATACCATGATCTGGAGGTTTGGAATGACTAAAACGTACACAAAAACGTTCAATTCTAATCAATATCAAGCACATACCAATGCTCATTAATATATTACAAAAGCATATAAGTAAACCAATTAATAATAGTCTCAAACAGGGAGAGATTGCAACTGAATTAAACAAAGGATTCATACTAAATCTTCCCTCACAACGACACGACCTTACTAATTGAAGCAACTGTGTGATGCTGCCCACTGTTACATTCTGATAATACAAAAGACTCGATACACAAGATAAGACACCTGACTGCCAATTTTACAGCAATATCAGTTATCGATACCTTGAATGGCTTCTTACCCTGCAATATCAGCTGTCTGAATCAGTCTCCAGTAATTTGATATATATGGATAGTCACAAGGAAAAAGGAAAACAGTAATAACCTTGGGGAACGGGAGCAGGAGCGAGAAGGGGAACGAGTGCGAGAATGAGAGCGAGAGCGAGATCGAGATCGGGAATAATATCTTCGGGAACTCCTGCTTCTACTTGGACTTCTACTATGTCGGTGTCTTCTGCAGTAAACACAGCATTTGTCCATTTCAATACTTGGATATGCATATCCAAAATGACCAGAAGTAAAAAACATAAAGCATATCGCTCCTCAAATGAAACATGGAAATATACAATTGCTAATTTCCCTTGGTTGCCGGAAACTACAAGGTCGGGCATCTTCATCAACGCTAACAGACACATTTCGTTATTTAATCTCCGGTGAATTTACGAAGTTTGAGCTAAGTTTGACATAAGGAGACGAGTTTGTGCTTTATTGTACTTAAAACATTTGGCAGACTCTCCATGAGTGGCAATACAAATTAAAAGAAAACCACTAAGTTCCACATGCACAGCGCACTATTAACTACCTTGGAGGAGACCGGCTGTTGCTCTCGCTGCGGCTGTGGCTGCGGCTCCGATGCCTATATCGACTTAAGCGGCTTGTTTCTGCAAGCTTTTCAAGCCTCTGGCGCTCCTGTTCTCGTTTTTTAGCCATCTCAGTAGCAGTATCCTTTTTAACTGCAAAAGAAAACAGTTAAGCAATCATTAGTACCAAGAACTTAAAATAGTCCCCAATCCCCCCCCCCCCCCCCTCCTACAAATAAAGCAAATAATAAAATTTAAAAAGGCAAAAATTAAAAAAAGGGGGAATATCTATTTATGCCAATGTCTGATAACATAGATTAAGAAAACTGCTACACCACCGATATACTTGTGTACTAAGCCATACTCTGTTTGTTCAGCTGTCTGCTCATAATCCTTTTAAGTCGTTCTTGAGGAGTTTCCTTCTTCTCCACCGGTTGTTTATTTAAGGGCCCCCCAGAAGTACTTGCCTTAGTTAACTTTGCAATTGCCGAAGTTGTGCTGTGAAAAAAGATTGACAATTATAAAATCATATATAAAAAGAAGAAAAAAAATAACTAACAGATAAATTAATATTAATTTTAAAAATAATGGAGAAGAGGTTTTCAGGTGGTAAGAGCAATGAACAGAAAGAAGCAAGAAGTTATGAAACCTCCTATCCAGACATGCTTACCCACTTGAATAAGACAATACCAAAGCATGAAAATAAGGATTTTGAATGTTAGACACCAAGAGATACCTCACTGATGGTTTCAACACTTTAGCACTCTTTTCCTTATCAAGGGATACACCAGATGCAGGATCAACATGCAGTGCCTCAAGTATACGACCAGATGACGGCCTGCACAAAAGGAGAAACATTAGAGATACCCAAGTCATTGGCTCCAGCCAAGTCAGAAGCTTTCTATAAAACTCTATTTCAGGGAAACAATAAGCTTCAGAAAGGAAGCTCCCTTCTTTCTTCCTCTGGCAGTACGCTGATAACCCTAAGCCTCATCTAAGCCTCATCTATTCTAAACCAGAAAAGTTTGCCTCAGGTAACAAAATGGGGGATAAGCTGCAGCAGAGTAAAGATTGTCGAATCTATCTTTGCAAGAATTAAAGGTCGAGTGCGCCGACCGGTTTAACAAGTCAGCCTGAGATTGTGGAGATGGTGGTGGAGAAAATCGTTCAAGCTTTGGTTCATCCCCATCACCAGAACCCCCAAATTCAGTAATGAATTCGATTTTAGGTGTCCTTGGCTTGCTTCTATGAACATCATCATAATGCCCTCCACGAGGATAACGCCTTGAATATGATGGGGAGTATGACCGTGATCTCGATCTGCATATAAGATTACATTAAACAAGCAGCAAATAATCTACTCCTTCCACAAAAAAAAAAAAAAAAAACACAGATATAACAGCTTCCAAAACAACCTATAAGAGCATACCTTCTAGAACGTGGATAAGCTTCATATGTTGGGCTTCGCCTAGGTTCCCTGCATTTATATATCGAAGGCACTACAATCATAAGCATAACAGCATAATAATTTCTAACATCTGGAAATGGAAGCAAAGGTGTAAAAACAGGGGGAAATAGGTCTTCTTCTACCTGTACGGATCATGATGGAGCACTCTGGCTCCAGTTACCCGTGCAACTTCTCTTTCTCTCTCCCTTTCTATTTGAGAAACTTTCCTTCTTTCCTTACGACTCAGCTTCCTCTATAAAAAAAAAAAAAAAAAAAAAAAAAAAAAAAAAAAAAAAAAAAAAATCAGAATTTTAGATCCAGGACTATAAAATGCATGTATTGTTGAACATAATAAAACAAAGGATACCCCTTCAACCAGCCATTGTGACAGACTTACAATTGCAGGATCGCCTTTGATAACTTCCTTTTGCCTTTTCTCTTCCTCCTTGGCCTTTTTATCCATGTAAACAAGCCATCCATACCTTTTTACACCAAATTCTTTTGCTATAATATCCATCTCTTCATCATTGCTATCATCACTGTTGAAATCCTCATCATCATCTTCGTCGCCGTCATCATCATTATCATCAGCATCAGAAAGATGGGCTTCCTCTTTCCCATCCCCTTCATAGGAAAAGCCCACCTGCGAATAAGAACCCTTGCTTGCAGGAGGCTGTGGCTGAAATCTACAAGGAATGCATGAAAAAGATAAGTATCTCATTTATTGCATTTATCGTTGTAGTAAATATATGTAATCTACAACGCCCTCCTCCATACGCATACACATACACATACAATATAGACACAAACGTGTGTGTGTGCGCGCGCATGTATATACAAGTAAACCCCCAAAAAAAACAACTATGCAATTTTAGTATATCTTGCAAAGCAAACCCAACCACAGTCCTGATCAACACTAGAAATAAAACACATTTTGACAAACTGAAAAAAGCCACACAAATGGATTATGCATGACTAGGCTTAAGAAATAATTTTTTTTTTTTGATGAGTGCAAATTTTATAAATAACAGCGTAAGGAGCCCCTAGTACACACGAGGCATACAAAAAAAAACACCTCAACACCGACCCGCCCCAGACAACATCCCACAAAACAAATCAACTCCTAACCCCTACAGCTCACAACCCACATGCTTATCCTCCCGAATATGCTCCTCATCAAGGGCAGAGAGGAAAGCCAGAGTCTTATCCTCTTGCCCCTTGGACCCGAACCCCACCTTGGAGCATAACAGAGACCACTTCAAAGGAGAGAAAGATTGGACACCACCCGCAGACTCAACCGCTGAAGGAGCATCAAGCAACGAGCTAGAGAAGTGGGACGACGCAGAATGACCACGATCTGCCAGGAAATGAGAGGACGAGCTCGACTTGAGAAACTCCTGCCTGAGAAAGCCCACATCATCGTGTTCTCCTTGACCCGCAACCAGCTTCAACTTCCTCATGTCCTTGCATTTGCGCTTATACTGAATCAAGGTCTTGGGCGTGGAGTCTTCCAAGGATAATTTTGGAGGAACCCTTCCTTCCGGCGAGCCCACCTCAGGTGAAGATTGAGGAAAATAAAACTCTCAACCAGCAAAACGAGCACCCAGAACCAGCCCTACTTCCTTCCTCTTCCACCACCCAGAATCAACGTTCTCCAACACTAGCCTCCTGAGCTACGGGAGTGGGCAAACCTGTGAGGCCAAGAGTATCTGACAACCACTCTTTAGCAGCGACACTGACCCTCTTAGCCTTAGACTTGCATAAGTAGAAGTTCAGAGGCTTAGACATTGCCGGCCCACGCCCCAAATCCACATGACCTTGAACATGGGGGTTAAATACCGTCTAATTAGTGAGAACCTTCTTCTGTTCAGCTGCCAAGGATGCCACAAAAGTAACCGGAAAATGAAAAGGAAGATAATCGATGCTCGGATCTGAACCCAGGTCCGAAACCGCATCTAGACATGTACCCGGATTCAAAGTCGTACCCGAATCCGAATCCGAACCCGAACCCAAGCAGGACTCTAACACTGCAGAAGTGACCACACGCCCTGCAATAATCAACCCTTTATCCTTCTTTCGAATGGGCTTAAACCCAACCCGAGCACACTTGACACCTAAAGAGCGCTTGGGCTTCAAAACAAGCCCAAAGAACCAAGCGCTTCAGAACAAGCCCAAAGAACTAAGCCACAGTCGATGAAACCCGGTCCAAGTCTGACCTGAGGAGCCCGAGAAGCTTCTTCCAGAATCTAGGAAACTCTAGACTCCGAATCTTCAGTTTCTTCTCCATTAACCCCGATGACTTCTCCTCCAAATCAAAGCAGTTCACCGCCACTCAAAAATCCTCTTCATCTCTAAACAGCGACATCGGCAGCAGATCCAACTCGGGCATCTCCGCCATCAGCACCGACGTAGCCAAGATCTTAACAGAAGAACCAACCGCCCCCCACACCACCTCCGCGTAAGATGAAATCACCCCACCCTTCTCGGGGCTAACCCCAAAGAAATGCCCACCAGAGGAAATCTACAACTTCTTCCCATCCGAAGAACCCATTGCAACCACCATCGACCCAGACGCGGACTCTAGAAACGCCACCATCTTGCTAAGCTCACCCGCAACTCGCCTCCAACCCCACCCTTCTTGGCCCTCAGGGAGCCAAATAAACCCTTTCCGACCACCAAAGAGGCCACCTCCAGAAACCTACCTGCCTAATTTTCACCTCTCCGAACAATCAGCACCTTTGAATCCTCCCGTAAAGACTTAACAAAGTCCCCAACCCTTGGCAACTTCAGCGCCTCCTTCACCGTGGCCACCAACCAAGCGGAACACAGTGAGCCCAAAACCACCACACTTGCGAAAGACTTCCTTTTTTCCTCCAAGCGAAGCTCTAAAGAACCAAACTTCGCCAAAGAGAAGAAATCTTTAGCTTCCACGACAAATCTGCGCTCCATGACTTGCCTCAAACGTCAAGCTCCAAAAAAGGGCAACATGGATGACGAACTCAGAAAAACAAGAAGGGGGAAAAAAAGCCTAGCTAAACGAAGAAAAAAAGAATGGAGAGAATGGCGATCTGAAGCTGAAAGCTAGTAGGACGCACCTACACGCGCCACCGCTAGCGCAAGGAGGGAGAGAGGAAATGAGAGAGAGGAGAGAGAGTGGTTTCGAATACGTCTGAAAAAGATGTATTTGTGTTTAATGTGATGTATTTGGAGAGATCAGAACACAAGGAGCTTTGAAGATCGTGAGATTATGATGTTCAAAGGCTTAAGAAATAAATAAAAACAACTAGACCATGAATCTTGTGACAACTCACATCATCAAGTTCTTTTTCAAAAAAGAAAAAAGCCTTTAAAACGCTGTCCTCGAACAATGAACACCATGTAAGCAACTCCAAATCTCTGCCTAGAAAACCATGCTAGACAGAGAACAAAGAAACGTTTAGGAGCTTAAAAAGGAAAAAATTAAGCCATTGCTACATTCTTTAAGCTTCTACAAAAGTATCCAAGTTATTCATTTAAAATGATTCAGGGGGCCTGACCACACAGAAAGGCAAAAGACAGAAATTCAAAGGAAAACATAAAGAAATACCTCCCAAGAAATTAGTCCTTAGCAAAACTCAGTTTCAAAAAGTCCCCAAAAACTTGAATGCAAAGAAAACTTGAATTTTGCTAACATGTTTACATATGTTTATCAAACCAAAGACAAAACACTACACTAATCACAGCACATGTTTAGCATCAAACTATTTGAATAACACAAGAATTAGCTAGAAACCTATTCTACATAGTTAAATGTTTGCCACCAAAACATTTGTCTCACATGAATCTCACAATTTATTCAGTAGTGTCAACTCTGATATCACTTTAGTTACGAAATATAGAAGAAAGAAGTAAGTAAGAACCAAACGAGGAGGAGGAGGGGGAAGGGGGGAGGGGGGGGAGAGAGAGAGAGAGAGAGAGAGAGAAAGTAGAAACAAACCTGTCTGATATAAAAGGAGCAACGGCCTTTGCTTCCATCTCTTGGTTTACATGTTGCAAACCTTCCTCATCAGTAACTGTTAATGTACAGAGTTTAGCTTGTAAAACTAAGTTCAAACTAACCCCCTAACCAAATGATTGGCTCCAAAGGTGGATAACCTTTGTCTTGTAATGCTTTGTCATGAATAAGAGAAGGATAAAGAGAAAAGTACATTTATAATGTTCAAGAATTTAAGACACTATCCAAAAAATTAAAGAAAAGTACCGACATCCTCTACGTCGATGCTTAATTAAATCCCGATAACGCTCAAAACTAACAAACTCTTCTAGTTCTTCTTCTTCTTCTGACTTCTCCGGGACCCGAAAATGCCGGGATCCAGGATCCCGAATGAAATCAAGAAGGGCACGGCCATCAAATCTGCTTAGACAAAGAAAAAAGTCCCCTAATCTTAAGCGACCGGTCAGAAAGTGGAATATAATTTGAATAATCCAAGTTACAACCCTTTAAAAAAATAAAAACACCATACCTATCAATCAAAATATCCTGTTTACCATTCCACGGTATCCTGATATAGAAGGCACAAGATTATATCAGATATAGATGGAACTAAACGACAATTAACCAAAAAAAATGTAACATTATACCGCTAATGCAAACAAAACGTGCTTTAACACTGGTTCTGCTTTCATCAAACAGAAACCGATGTTAATGTTCTTTATTCTAAGATGGTGATTATGTCAAATAGAAAATTTACATTAAACCCACAATTGACTGATAAAATCCACATAAGGTTTGCGCTTTTCTGATCAGTTGAGACAAAAATCTCGATGGTTATAAATCCGAAAAAATAAATTTGTGCCTTGTACTTGGTCTTAGAATCCAAATCGTCAGATTAAAATTCTAAATATTGCCATAACAAACACACAACAATTGGATTTTGAAGAGTCCAGTTGCTGATCAGAAATTACAACATAATCATCGTCATCTAGGAGAGTATACGAATCTTACAGGCCTTGCTGATCCTGAGTGGCTTGGTAGAGGGCGTCGTCGCGGTACACGCGGGAGCGAGCGCCGATGGCCTGGATCGACTGCTGAGGATCGCCGCGCCGCTTGGCCAAGAACACGGCTCGTCTCTGAGCTCGCTTTCGAGCCGCGTCCATCATGTCGTGGACCTTCCTCTCCGACCTTCTCGCCTCGTGCCACATCTTCTCTCTCTCCCTCTCTCTCTCTCTCTCTCTGATCGATTCGATTGTTTGCTCAGAAGGACTGAAACCCTAGCGCCCTTTCCTGAGTGAGAGCGATAAATGGCTTAGTTTACTTCCATCGTAATTCGTACACGACTACACGCCGGAATTGGGTTTTGGTTTGGTCTATCTTATGTGGCGTACGGGAAAGTCAACAGAATCCTCTCCCTTGCATAGTTGTTTTTTCTCATTTTTATGAAATATAAAAGGATAATTATATCCCTACTTTATAACTAAATAGAGAGAAATTAAGAAGATCTGAATGGAGTGAATCCAAATTCATAGCCCAAGTGGTGGCCATCAAATTAGAGTCATTTTCAGATTAAAAAATTAAGTAATTTTAAATGTCATTTGTTCTCTTTGGGTCTCAAAATTGATCTGGTGGTTAAAATCATTATTAAATTAATAATTAATAATGATATATCATTAATTTAATAGTAATTTTAAAAATTACATTAATTTTTAAGATATAAGAGAGACATGAAATGATATATAACATTATTCATTAAAATCAGGACATAAATCTCATTGAATGCGGTTTATGAAATTGATATGTGTGTAGAGTATGTGATTCTCACGTGCTTAGAAGCAACACATGACAATTTTATAGTGGAAATTTCTATCATTAAATTAATTATCTTAATGATCTTATCTTTTCTTTTCTTTTCTTTTTGTGAAAATGTATGCAACCCCCTCAAATTAACACTCATTTGCATAACCATTTGGTGGAGGGGACCATTTGTCTGGGGATTGTAGCAAGAGATTGTACATGACAATTCTTAGGGAGATGCAGCAAAGGTTGTCTCAGAGATTGATTCTTCTCCCCCTTATCTCTCTCCCTCGGGTCAGTTTGTTGAGAGTATCATCCAAGAACTTCATGGTCTTTGGGAGGCAAAATTCACTCATGTTCACAGGGAGTTAAATGGTGCAACTCACTCTTTAGCTAAGGAGGTGGCTGAACGTGTGAGGACTGTGGTTTGGTTTAATGAAAGTCCATAATGTATTTCCAGTATTATTGTTAGGGAACTCTTTTATACCTAGATCCCCTGAGTTGGGATCATATGTTTTCTTGGCAGTTTTGCTCTTTAATATGATGAGATATTCCGTTAAAAATAAATAAAAAACATTCAATTTACAATATTCCTGATGCAGGACGAGACAAGAATAAATATGTCATTTAATTTAATTAAATTATTAGTTTTTATTTGTAATTCAATAATGTGATTGACCCACAGTTAGTCATTTAAGTTTAAGTTATTTGTCATTTTAAAAGTAGGCTTGACCTTTGGCCCAAAGTCGGTCACATTAGGTTATAGTTAGAGTGTTTATTTAATTTGACGCAACAGGAATAACAAAATAACATAAAATAAAAATAAATCTACGTTAATTCAGAGTCTCACCAAATTAACAAAGATGAAAAAACAAACCAGCGTCTCACCACCAAAAAATAAGAGAGGAGTCACACTTCATAGAAACAAACATAATTTTCATTCATCATAATCTGTCTTATTACAAGAGAATATTATGCTTAAATAAACACTCTAACTCTAACCCTAATGTGACCGACTTTGGGCCAAAGGACAAGCCCACTTTTAAAATGACAAATAACTTAAACTTAAATAACTAATTGTGGTCAATCTCATTATTGAATTACAAACAAAAACTAATAATTTAATTAAACTAAATGACATATTTATTATTGTCTCATCCTGCATTAATTCCCTTTCTCTATTCTCTAGCCTTTTTTTTTTTTTTTTTTTGGCATGATGTATAATATATTTCAAAGCAACATGTAAGATACTAGCATATTCTATTATCTTTCCCTAAGAAAACCCATTGAATCAAGTTCCCTCATTATTCCTTACATTAAATAAATATCAAAAAACCAAAAGTTGTATTCTTCGCATTATTTTTAAAAAATAAATAAATTTTTTTTATCATTTATCTTATTGTAAAGTGCATTTAAATAAAATAGTAAAAT
Source organism: Alnus glutinosa (assembly GCF_958979055.1). Lineage (NCBI taxonomy): Eukaryota > Viridiplantae > Streptophyta > Magnoliopsida > Fagales > Betulaceae > Alnus > Alnus glutinosa. Next base: position 4,511,795 of record NC_084888.1, read on the forward strand.
ATGGTTTAATTTTTTAAATTAAGGACAAATTTAACGGAAGAGGATCCGGCTTGTGTGCTGTAGTTTAAACTACAGCACACATGCTGTAAAAACAGTGAACGGCTCAGATTTAACTAAATAATTGAAGGGTTCAGATCTCTTCCAAAAATTCTGTCCACGTCTCTTCCCTCTATCACTATCACTGCTTCTCCTTCATTTTCTCGTCTGTAAAACCTCTCTTTCTTCCGTCTATCATTTTCCTCACTAGCAAAGCCCAAAGAAAATGAAGTAAAAAAATATTAGATTTTGCAAAGAACCACCAGATGGGTATGGGATTTTGTAAAAAGAAGTTTGAAATTTTGTGACCCTAACGGCCATGGACCATGTTCTTGCCTTCATCAACCAATCTTTATGCCTTCATCAACTCTAACAATCACAAAATTTCGGGTTAAGACTGAAAACTGCAGAGAGGAAGTGAAATAACAGAGGATTAGACTGTTTTAAGGAGGTAAAGAATTGTGTCTATGAGAGAGAGACTCTTCAAGCTTTTGAAGAAGTCTTGGACTGAGGCCCAGACTTTTGAAGAAGTTTTGCAGCGTTGATGTGATTAACATCTCCATGGGATTTGATGATATGCCATTAGAAACCAATCCAATCGCAATAGCGTCATTTTGTGCTGTGAAGAAGGGTGTGGTGGTTTCAACTTCAGCAGGAAATAATGGTTCAGCCCTTGGGACAGTACACACTGGGTTTCCTTGGGTCTTGACCATCACAGCTGGCTCCGTTGATGATGGATGGAGGAGAGAGACGTTTTACAGAGGAGAAAATGAAGGAGTAGCAGTGATAGAGAGAAGAGAGGTGGATAAAATTTTTGAAAGATATCTGAACCCTTCAATTATTTAGTTAAATCTGAGCCGTTCACTGTTTTTACAGCATGTGTGCTGTAGTTTAAACTACAGCACACAAGCCGGATCCAACGGAAGATGATGCTAGTATTTTAATGTCAAATATCCATGAAGTCTTAATAAAAGACATTACTTCAAAATAACACGTGTCAAGGTCAATAAATGAGATTATGAGAGTAGTTGGTAAATAACCCCCAGACCAATAGTTAAGGCTCCTAATAACCAACCCATATCGGTCAGTACTTTTAAACACCGAACAATTATATATATATATTTAATTTTTTATTTATTTTTTAATAAGTAAGATTTAACATCTAAAATATTTAATTGAAATGAATAGTAAATTAGGAAGACATGGTTCAAATTCATCACTTATGTTTTATTATCATGTTAAATAATCACTTTAAAAAATTATATTTATATAAAAATAATAATTATTATTTTATTAATTTTCTATTAATAAAGCAGTCTATTACTCTATGTTCCTCTCTCTCTTTTGACCCAATTGCATTATCTTATAAAGAATCTCCATTAAATCATTTAGACCTCGTTTGATTTGCGGAATGAGTATTCTATTGAAAAATAAAATAGTTATTATCAGGAATAAAAGATAGTGGAATGGAATAACTATTTTTACTCTTTAGTTTGGTAATAACTCGTATACTTTAATCGTAATCCAATCAAAATTCCTTTAAAAAAAAACACCCATATTATTTTTATTTTTTTAAAAAAAAAGGTTAAAAAAGCTCAAATTTAAAAAAATGAAATAAAAAATAAAAACAAATAATAATAATAAAATTGAAAACTAGTGGGTGGCCTGGCCACTCCCAAATAACCGAGGGTAGTGCATAGGTGGTCAGCCAGCCACTATAAAGGTAGATTTTGTTTTAGTTTTAGTTTTTTCTTTTTTATTTTTTTAAAAAGAAAATTGAGAGAAAATTGTCCCAAAACATATCCAATAAACACTTTTTTAGCCCAAAAAACAACCATTTGCACCCCAAAACAACTAATTTTGGCCTATAAAAATAGGTTCGGCCCAATATAAAAAGCCCACGACTAACCGACTTAACAAAAATAATTGAAATTTATTCTTGTCGATATGGGGTTGGTTAATTAACCGATATAACCGACTTTTTCTGTTGGGTAGGTAAAAATATTCTTACTGTCACCGATTTAACCGATACCCGGCCCTACCACAAGCAACAGAAGACCAAAACGACAGAGCTAGAATTGGATCACCTTCATCCTTGTCAACAGCGATACTATACCAACGCTAAAGTAGCCGAAATGGAAAATTATTTTGATCTCTTTTTCTCCCATTTAGGTTTGAGCAGAGTGAGAGATTAGCCCAATCAAGGCATCCTGGCGCAGGGCACAGGCACAGGCACAAACAGAGAAATTAGGAATCCAATAGCTACAACATCCAACAGGATTAGATTAGCATAAACAGTATCTATTCAATGGTTCAGGTTTAATGGCTCTCCAACAAAGTGACTTACTTTAATTTGAATAAGGAACCGTAGATTTACACCAAGAGAGGGAGTTACCAGCTAGAAGACCCAAACTCCAACTAAATTTCCAGCCATAGATACCAATTTAATGGCAGATTATTTTCAGAAACTACAAAGATTGTCAAGAGATGAATCAAAAAACTTTCATCATTAGTTATGCTAGTAAGCTATTCTCCAAACAGCTAAGTATTGGAAGATGATGAGAAAGGACAGTAACTGACCAAAGCATTACCAGCTATCAGTTCAAAAAATTTTACCCCCATGGACATGGTTATTAACACTACCAAGAAAGTATAAGTCATGCTTAATTGACTGTCTTACCTCTAAATAAACCAGTCCTAAACACCCAAAAGATAATAATTCTCAAAAGACAGAGAGTGCCTTAAGCCATGGCAATGAAAGTTAGTGAGTTCGTTGAGTGAGAACAAGTGGTTCGGGCTATGTACACAAGCTCTGGTCAAATTACATTCAACTACTGACCAATAGAAACTAATAAGCAGCCACAAATTCAACTTATTAATAAGCAGGGAGACTTCAATTGCTCTCATCTGTGCTGTTTAGCTTGCAAGTTTTTTAGGCTAGAGTGTTTATCCCCCCAAAGAAAATTATTCGGTTGCTGGAACAGAAATTCAACCGTTTCTTGTGGTGTGGCCAAAACACTAAGGCCAAAGCTAAAGTAGCTTGGGAGAAAGTTTGTGTTCCAAAAAGGGAAGGAGGTTTGGGGATTAAAAGATTGAAAGTGTCGATCATTCTGCTATGCTGAATCATATTTGGAACCTGTTTGAACAAGCAGGATCTCTTTGGGTGGCTTGGGTGGAAGATAATTGGAACCTGTTTGCACAAGCAGGATCTCTTTGGGTGGCTTGGGTGGAAGATAATTGGTTGAAGGGAAAGAGCTTTTTGCAAGTGTCTATCCCTCAATATTGTTCTTGGAGTTGGAAGAAAACTCTGAAATCATGGCTGAGTGTTCTTTTTACAATGTGCCTTTGGATTGGGATGATATTGTAGTCTGGAGCTTGAAGGTGATGCAGGGGAAAAGTTTAAGAGCAGTTTTGGGTCGACTGTGTTTTGGAGCTACTGTATACCATATATGGAAGCAGAGGAACGACCTTTTGCACAATAACACTCCACGCACGGAGGAAGCAATTTTGACTCGTGTTAGGTGGGAAGCTCGAGTGAAGATTGTAGCAAAAGGGAAGATCAGCCATTTCAGGAAGAATATGAACCTTGTTGCTAAATGGAATTTGCATTTTCTGGAGTGATGGGATGTTGTGAGTCCTATGTGTCTTTGAGGATTGATGGGGGTTTGATTTCTCTGTTTTGATCTTGTAGATGTTTGCTTTGTTTTATGCTGTTGTTTACTGTGTTCTTGGAAGCAGTAGGGTTGTCGTTGATGGGTTTTTTTCTCTCTTGGTTTCCTAGCTAGGGGTTTGTTGTCCCTATGCAGGAGTTGTTTCCAGTTTTCACTGGAGTGTATTGGTTGCTGAGTTGAGCCTTATAAAATCTTTTATTCATCCAAAAAAAAAAAGACTCTGAAGCTTCGTGAGGTGGCAAAGAGTTTTATTAGGTTTAAAGTTGGAGATGGAAGCCGGATTTTCTTGTGGTATGATAATTGGCATCCTGCTGGTTGTCTTCTTGATAAACATGGTTTTAGGACTATCTATGATGCAGGAAGTTCTGCAGGGGCTAAACTCTCATCCATCATTTATGATAGGGATTGGTTCTGGCCTTGTGCTAGATCTGAAAGTTTAGTTGAGATTCAAAGTAGGCTCCCTGAAGTTGACATTGGCGTTGCAGACTTGCCAATTTGGAATTCCAGAAATGGAGTCTATTCTTGTTCTGAAACTTGGGAGACTTTAAGGGAGAAGAAACCTGCTATGGATTGGTGGAAAGTAGTTTGGTTTTCTTTGGCTATTCCACGCCATTCTTTCCTGCTTTGGTTGGTTTTAGAGATGCTCTAGTAACTAAGGAAAGAATGTGAAAGTGGGGTTATGCAGGGGATAGTTTGTGTCTTTTTTGTCACGGATGGCAGGAAGGCAGGGAGCATCTATTTTTCCAATGCAGCTTCAGTAGACGGGTATGGAGAGAATTAATGTCTTCTTGTTTGATCTTTGATCCACTTGAGGACTGGGAAGATGTTGTTAAGTGGAGTGTTGAAGTTTTGCATGGTAAAAGTCTGAAAATCAGCTTGTGCAAACTCAGTATTGGAGCAGCTGTGTATCACCTTTGGAAGCAAAGAAATTATCTGTTGCGTGTAAATACTCCTAGGACAGAGGAAGCTCTAGTGGCTCAGATCAAATGGAGATGCGATCGAGAATTATGACTAAGGGTTCTGTTAAAAGTTCTACTGAGAACTTAGCTCTTGTGCATATTTGGAATCTGCATAATCTGGTGTAATGTAGTTTCCTGTTTTGTTGTTGTTTTAGGTGCTGGATGCTGCTGATTTGTAGCAGTAGGTGTTTGTTTTTCCCTGTTATTGGGTACTTGTTCCAGTTTTTACTGGAGTGTATGTTTTGATTGAGTTTGGTTTATAAAGGCTTAATTCATCCAAAAAAAAAAAAAATTGAAAATAATTACACTGGGAAATGTTAATCAACATCAGAATAGCACTCATATTAATATATGGAACAAATTAACATATGATTCAAAAGTTTAGTTTTCAAGTAGTGAAGAACAAAGGAAACAGAAAATTTTCTAACCACAGAAACTTTAATAAAGACAAATATAGCTTTTCAATGGTTGAAACCTACTCACTATGATGAAAAATGAAAAAGGCATACTTCGAGAGATTGTCAAGGACAGTCGTTCAAGTCTATTTGAAAACCAGCACGCATGCCTCAGAATCAAGAAAGAAATGTATCCCCCAACAATTTCTGCATCAGTTCTGAGATTTACAGCTTCAAATCTATATTCAATTGCCCATATTCTGTCTTAACTTCCCACAGTGCCTCCTCTACCATGCATAAACTGCCAGACAACAAAAGCTTCGAAGAGCATTTAAAACAAGTATTTATTAATGAGTTGAAGCGGCAACATTACTTCCAAGCCCCATCTTATGCCCCAGAAATGCAAGCTGCTCAACAAACTCTGCTCCTGTGAGAATTTCTGTTGTTCCATATATAACATGCTTGACAGGCTGCTGACGCTGTGCAAATTCTTGCAAGCTCCCGTACTCAACATAGTTACCACCACCAATCATAAACACAATAGCTTCCTTAAATGGTCCTCTCAAATGACTACTACCGGAACTTGACTTGGGAGAACGAGGATCAAATACAAGGTAACCATCAATTTCAGGATTTGGCTTCCCTTCCATCAAGAGTTCCACCGTCCTTGTCAATGCCAGTTGCCTATCACTAGACAAGAGATTCTTCACACCTGCTGTCACAGCATAGATTTTCTCAGCCCAGTCAACTATGTTGTTTCTGCTAGCTGAATTTGCTGAGGCCATTGAAGCATTCAACGACTTCAATTTTTTCACATACTGAAATGCACTAGTATCAACCTCGGATTCCCTAAGTGCTGCTTCCACTGATTCCACTTCTGACTGATTAATGCTTTCTGAAGAGATCAGATACATGATAGCAAACCGCAGCTTATCCATCTTCGTCCCTTTCCCTTTGAGCGCACCAAGGAGCTCATTTCGGTCAATGCTTCCTCTGACCAGCATGTCATTCTCCTTTTTCGCATAAGAATCAAGCAACCTCTCCTTGATCTCACCCAACAAAACAGTGGCAATATTGGTGTGCTTATCTATCACCTGCTTCCGCTCTGTCAACTCAGGCAAAGAGTTCACTGCATTCATCAAATGCTTTGTGTTCCCCGTCAAGTCTGTCCCATCAAACTCAGCCCCGTCAGTTCCACCAGTCCTCCTGTTCACCTCATCAACATCTTTCTTATATTTATTCAATTGAGTCTCAATCTCCACCGCAACTTCAGGAAATTCTAGCGACCCATTTGACACCCAGAATGGGTCCGAACTATCCAACTCATACGACCTCATCCCACCCTTTTCACCCTGCACACTCAACCTATTCAGCCTCAATCCAAGAACATCGTGAACAAGCGGCCGGTACCTAAAATCATGCTGTATCCCTACTGACAACTCGAAATTCCTATCAAATATACACAAAATTGGCCGCTGAAAAGAGCTCACGAAACTCCCACCTTCTGTAAACAAATTGTTCTTCGACAACAAATGGTCTCGCAATCTCTGATCCAATGCGGAAGCAACCATCTCAGCCGGCCCACCACGAGGGCACCTAATTACTGGCACCACAGCTAGCGTAGCCAAAATACAAAACAATCCATTGACAATCCTCTCCACAATCTCCTCAATCTCTCGATCCCCAGCCGACGGATCATTCAATTGCACGTAAGTAGACTTCTGTGCCAACGAAAACAAACCATCCTCCAATGTCACAAACTCCAAATACTGATCGTGCACCTTAGAAATCCGATGGATCGAATCAGAACTCAACGTCCCAGATGCAAGATCCTCGAGCAGCGGGCGGGGAATAGAGGACGAGAAATTGAGGTGGAAGCTATCATAGAGCGAGCGAGACGTGTCGGCTATGATCCGCTGAATGTTAGCTTGACTGGGTTGGACAAAATACACGGCGGGCACGTCGTGGACCGGTTTTCGATCCTTATCAATCAGAAAGTAGAGGGTCACGCCATGTTTTCGAAGGTCCTTGACGTGGATCAATGGTGATAGGATGTTTTGGCAAAACTTATCATAGATTAAAATCTTGTAAACCTCTTCGTTTGCAGTACCCGTTGCGTTAACGGGTTGGTTTAGATTCAACATTCGGGTAATACATTCTGAAGAAAAAAGAAAACAAAGTTACAGGGATCGAAATTCAGTAAAGCATACGCACTAAATTCACACCCATAACAAATGGGTTATAGTTTAATTGTGAGAATATCCTTCTCAACCAAATTTCATACTGGAATTTAATAACTTTATAGAAATATCCCATTTCAGTTTGGTTTTCTTATTCAAACCATACAAGATGAAGGATAAAATTAGGCGAATATGAGCCAAAAACCAGAGAAACGAAATGGGTTTTCGATCTAAAGCAAGACGAAGATCCAGAGAGAGATACCTGTTTGCTTTTGACGGAGATTGAGAGCCATGACCGTGAAACTCTGTTCCGGGTGAGTATTTTTGGTTTCTTCGTAAGTAAAATAATTTTCTGAGCTCTTCAATTTTGAGGTCTCGGATCCAACCGTGTAGGGGTTAGCGAAAAGAAAACAAAAGGTGAAAATGAGCTTCTTCTCTCTTTTCTTTTCTTTTTTTCTTTCTTTCTTTCTTTCTTCTTCTTTTTTTTTTTTTTTTTTTTTTAAGTAATTGAAAATGAACTTTTAAATGCGGTTTATGTGCTCTATCGTATTTAATAAATGGATAATTGTATAATGGTTTATATAATTTACAATAATTATTTTTTATTCTTTATAGTTCAAAAAGCTTATGATAAATCATAATGGTAAGCAATAATTACAAATCGATCTCTGAAGTCAAATTTTGTTAAAAAATTTGACAAATTCTGTTAAATGCCATGTCAGCGCCACATTAAACCAATAAGATGACGACACGTGTCCATCTAAATAAAAAAATATGTAAATTTATTAAAAAATAAATAAATAAACCTTTAAAAAAAAAAAAGAGAAAAATTCAAAAAAACCAAAAACAAAAAAGGCAAAGGGGTGGCCGCACGCCACCCCCGGCCACCTCTAGGGGTGGCCACGACCTCCCCAGAGTTCAATGGCCACCCCCAGGGCCCAGCCACCACTTTGCCTTTTTTTTTTTAATAATTTTTTTTTATTATTATTCATATGGACACGTGTTGCCATCTTATTGGTTTGATGTGGCGCTGACGTGGCATTTAACATAATCTGTCAAATTTTTTAACAGAATTTGGCTTCAGGGATCGATTTGTAATTATTGCTTACCAAAATGACCTCTCATTTAATTTTGTAAATCATAGAGAGTAAAAAATAATTATGACAAAACACAGGAACTAACGGTGTAATTATCTCTTTAATAAAAAACTAATTTGTTATAGGGAAATGATAATTCATTTCTCCATCCCATATTTTACCATCTCCGTGGATGAGTGAACTTATCATTAAATTTGTGAAATCACATATCTAATAATAATGAATTTTCTAAAATGATGGTTAAAAGATGGGATAAAGAATATTGTATAACATTGCTATTTGATGTAACATACAATAAGAATTAAAATGGTACCATTAGCCTCGTGATGTTCACAATAAACAAGAATGCAAACAATAGTTCTTCATCCAAACTGACATCATTTAATGTATAAACTAGGAAACCATAATTCAAGATAGAAAGACTGAGATAGAGAATGTAAGACCACATAATTTATAAAAAAAAAAAAAAAAACAAAAAAAAACAAAAAATTAGAACAAGAAAGATAAATACAGAAAATTAAGGTGGTTCGGTCTATGGCCTATATTTACACATCAAATTTTTTTTCTTTGGCTACATCTTTACTTGATTCATTTGATTGTATACAAAACCCTATTTATTGAGAAATAGTCTAAACCTTACAAGTCTCTTATACTTCTACATTAATAACAATAAAATCTAATTTATATCTTATAACTCTTGTCTCTTGAGTATTTGTAACTCTTGTGACCTTATTTCTTGAATTCTTGTAACTCTTGTCTCAATACTCCCATGCAAACCTAACGGTAAATCACGGATGTTGATGTTTGATCTTAAACATCAAAGGGCTATAACAAAAATGGCTACTATAGCCTGAACTGGAACATCGATTTTGTTGGGGGCGTTTCCAATAAGATCGGCCCACAATGGAAAGTAAAATAATAGCCCATCTCTCGGGGCCGGCCCGTCTTCAATGTATCTATAGCCTCTCAAGAGAAGAGTGTGAAGGCCATATTAGAAAGCCAAAAATCACGTGGACAAAATTATAGGCCTAACACCATAGGTGCCACCCTTACTTCCTAGTATAATCCTGGGGATATACAGTAAGGGCGCCAGAATGCCGCCCTTATGAGGAGACAATCCGGATAGCCCTGCTACAGCTGAGATTCCGGATGTACGCAGAAGAGTGACAACAGCAAGTACAGAGGCACTCATGCGAGTGCAAAGAAATAATAGCAGGAGGATAGGTTTTCCTTGACGGGAAGGAATGGTAACAGAAGAGGGGCGGCGTCGAGCAAGAAAAGACTATAAATACAACCCTTAGTCAAGTAAAAGGGGACTCTCTCTCTTTTCTCTGGATCTTTTATTGATTCCTCACTTTCCTAAAAAAAAAGACACTAAGACTGATTTAATCATCGGAGGAGGTTCTAACAAACAAGCCCCGATATTTCTTAACTATTTTGCAGGCTGGCAAATAGCCAAAGGAGAAATCAACCAAGAGCTGACGTGTCACTGACCCGAAAACTGTCTTAACAGGTTTCTATGATCGGAACTTGAAATGCGACAACTCTGGCCAGCATTGGTTACTATGGCCGAGACTTGGACATTGGCGACTTTGGCCGGCTTCGGCTACTATGGTCAGAATTTAAACATCGGCAATTATGGCCAGAAACGGCTATTATGGCTAGAATTGGGCCAACTATGGGTACAAAACCTCTTTGATCTCTCTTTTTTTTTTAAAAAAAAAAAAAAGAAAAAAAGAAGAAGAGATAATTGGGTGTGTGGTATTTGTTTGTAGAGTAAACAATGACAGTGCGACATGTCATCTTGACAAATAAAGACTCGCGTGAGTGTGGGAAGAGAAATAGCTCCGACACAAGATGATAAAATGTGGAAGGATGAGAAAACCTAAGAAAAAAAGATTGGCACACGATGGATTTTTGTTGGCATTTTGACTTTGGTTATGATATAAGATGCAAAAGGATGAGTGAATAAAAAAAATATATTAAAAAAGAAGAAGAAGGAATTGGCACAGGATCGAATATTGGCTAATAGCCTACAATTAAAAGCTCATAATTTAGGGAAGAGTTGAGAATATAAATAGAGATAGAGATAATTAAGGTAGTTCAGCCTATGACCAACATCCATCTATCAAATTTGGTTGGGCTGGATGTGATAGTTCGTGATGTTGGTGGACTACCACTACTAGTGGAATTAGACTCGATATTGACCAAAAAACAATAAATTTAATTCATCATCTTCTAACTTTTGTCTCTTGAATACTTGTAACTTTTGTGATATTATCGCTTGAGTTCTCGTAACTATTGTCTCAATAGAAAACATCAAAATATACAAAACTATCAAATTTGACATCAAATCATAGCGATGGCAATACAACTAATTATAACCAAAGTCCATGCCAACCAAACAACAAATTTACTACAAACCTTAAGAGCACTGAAACGTTTGAGGAATGATGATAAACACCGTTATCTCGAACCCCTCCCCCAAATGTGCCCCAAAATTATCTCCCTCCTCCATTCTTCATTTGCTTTAGTATTTGGTTTCCTCCACTACTTCAAATAGAAAGTAAAACTTAGAGGAAAAAAAAATCGCATGCCTTTTACTCATAAGTACCAATTAATCCCACATATAATCTCAATGACTTGTTTGAATAATGCTTCCCATTTTCATATTCACTTTAATGTAAAGTGATACAAAATTGTCATTTACATATGGGATAATTGCGTCACTGGTCATTGAAGTTGGCCTAAATTACAAATCATTCAATGTGATACAAAAAGTTCATGAAGAATTCATGTGGTAAACTAAAATTATGATTACTATCTGAACCCGTTTTCGATCCACAAAATTAACATATTCTGTTAGTTTGTCACGTCATACCTAATAGGAAATCGACACGTGGCCGCCCCAAGCCCCCCTAGATGTGACCGAGCCACCCTAGGCAACCACCCGTTTGCTTTTTTTTAAAAAAAATTTAAATAATTTTTTTTTAAAGTTTTATTTATTTATATTTTTTTTTATTGTAATTGACACGTGTCGATTTCTTATTGGGTATATCGTAGCAAACTAACGGAATCTGTTAACTTGGTAGACGAAAACGGGTTCAGGAGTGATTCGTAATTATAGTTTACCACATAGACCCTCCATGAACTTTTTGTACTACAGTGAATGATTTGTAATTTAGACCAACCCCAGTGATCAATGATGCAATTATCCATTTACATATTACACACGACTTTTGCTTGTTAGGTAAATTATATTTCATGATATATCCATGGAGTATTCTTGATTGGATCAATTCAAAACTTGGTATGTAATTAATTAAAAAAAACTTAAAATTTACATATTAATGCATCTTGGCAGGGCTGGCTCAACCCCTAAGCAACTTAAGTGGTTGCTCAGGGACCCCAATTAATAATTGTAAGTTTTTTTCTAAAAAAAAGTAAGGCTCCAATATGCTAATTTTTTTATTTTTTATTTTTTAAAGAAAAAAATAGTCGATAGTTATGGCCTCTAATTAATAATTGTACAATAAATATTCTTAAAAAAAAAATTTAAAATTCTAATATGGAAAAAAGTTAATAAATAATCTCTAATAAGGCCATCAATTATAGGGAGATTTTTTTTTTTTTAACAATATTGGAGCCTTAAAAAATCTCTAGACATGAAAATGATAATTTATTGACATGTAGTCATTCCATTTATTCTGTGTACTATTCGTTGCTTTTGTGGCATAGATAGAGTTTTGTTTTAAATTGAATTGATTTTTTTTTTTTTAAAAAAAAAAAATTATATTGATTATATTAACACGTGTTTTTAAAATACATATTTCCCACGTGCAATTAGCGTACTTTTTTTTTTTTTTTTTTTTTTTTTTTTTCTTTTTAACAAATAGCATGTGTTATCACTAATGCTAAAAAGGCTGGAAAGCATACATCTTGAAGTCAGAATGATCCGACTTAAAAAACAGCTGCTTAGGCAGAAACACAAACCCTACAAGAAACAATATTTGAGCATCTCTTTACAATAATGCACCATCTAAAATGAAAAGAGGGTTCATCTAGCTACAAGCCAATAGATATTCCAGTAAAATTTGAATAATATAAAAGCAAACTATGACCAGAGAAACATAGGGAAAAACACAAACAAACAGAAAAGCTCAACTCCAGCCAACGGCAGGGACTGTCTTCACCGGAAATCAGCACATGTCTCCATGAATTCGACGGACATGTGTAGATTTGGCATAAAAAATATAAATGAAGTTGAAAGTCCTGCCATGCACTTCATCGACGACATAGATTAGATCAGCATCTCTCTTACTAGTCGTCTTGAAACTTCCTGCCTGAACAAAATAAAAGAAAAGGAAAAGTAATAAACATAAACCACCATAGCCCTGAGAGGGCTAGGGGAAGATCAACCACTACTGGATCTATCGGAGGGAACAAAACTCCACAGTCCTAATAACTGAGAGAGACTTAACCTTCTCTCTATGAATGAGAGAACGAGAGAGAGGCGGCTAATTAACGTACTTTATAAACCTTAATAAAATGCATTAAAAAAATTTGCTCAAAACCAATTTGACAAAAAAATAAAATAAAATAAAATAAAATCACCCAATCATGTCTTTCAATTTTTATTTTTATTTTTAACAAAAGATTCGAATATTTCATTAATAAAAAATTATGAGCATACAATTTTTACATCACAAACTTTGCAAAATTATAGCCACATGCTATGATGTTACATAGTCATAGATATAAACAAAATTCTTACAATAAAGTGTTATATATGACTTTTATCTTCCGCTAACTCATGTACAAAAATAGTTAAAGAGCGGATCTGTTCCGAGCAGACTAGATCTAAGACAATGGTAGCCAAATATCCTAAGAAAGTTAATTTAAACTGGCCGTGAGAGATAACCTTTTACACGGAACTATCCAAGTCGTGAAAGCTAACCCTTCACACCTGACTAATCTCCATCTCATAGATTACTCATGTTATGAGGGCAGATCTAAAGAATAAAACACTCTATAACTCAAAACAAAAATACAACCAACAACCACGCATTAATCAAATTCCAAAATTTATTTTGCAATAAAATAAAGCAGCCGCCAGCTCTTGTAGCACGTCGCCCACCTGAAATTTGGATACTGAGGTTTGCTTATTGGCGATGGCGATGGCGATGGCGATGTTGAATTTTTAGTAACATGATAAGAAAACTCGTGACGCCATCACCTATCAATTAATTATCATCTCGTATTATTTTGTACATGGATCTTAGCATCACCACGGCATATACTTACCATAGATTAATTATAGTGCAAAAAACCTCATTTCTTTGTATATTCTCCGATTTATATTTTTTACAAATTTACTATTAAATTTAGAGAAATACTAGACTTTTTAATTTTTAATTTTTTTAAAAAAAATTTAGTTCACAAATGATGTGTCACAATCTCATGAGATGGTGATAAATTTCTCAAAATAATATATCACATGAGATTATAAAATATTATTTGAGAATTAAATTTTGGAAAAAAAAAAAAAAATCTGAGATGCGTAGCATTGCTCTTAAATTTAAGAAATTTACAACGAAATGATTTCTATCATATTTCATAAACCCGACTTCCAAATTGAAGTGACTTAATAATCTGCCTTTTTGATTTTAATTTTGATTTTGATTATTTTGTAAGTTTGATGCTTTTAATTTGATCGATCAGCCACCAACTGCACAAAGTCATGTTCTACAAGAGTACTACTTCACAAAAGTCTCTTTAAAGGGAATTGAAGGTGGTGTAAAATTTTATCTAAAAAAAAAAAAAAGGTGGTTTAAAATTTTGTTATGACATTTCTTGAGCTATTTTCTCGGAGATTCTGAACTTAAGGCGTGATTTATAAGATATGTTTGTTAATGTATTTTGAATGATATTTTTCTTGTGGGTTTGATTTGGCATAAAAGTGAAAGTTGTTTTTAGGAGTGTTTTGATTTTTGAATTTGTTTGTTAATATATTTTTCTTAAAAACAGAGAAAAAAAAAATAGCCTAAATTATTCAAATAATTCAATCTGTCAGACCTTATATAATAAATAACATAAAGATTTGTTTAATTTTTTTTTTCCTGAGCAAATAGAACAAGCTAGAAGATAGTTATTGAAAGACAACAAGTTGATAGATATTATTATGTGAATCAATTAGATATTCTCAAACTCAGTTGCTCCATATACCATATATATATATATATATATATATGGTGACTTGAGATCAAATCATACTGATGGCAATACAACTAATTATAAACCAAAGTCTGCCAACTAAACAACAAATTTAATACAAACTTTGAAGGCACTCAAACGTTTGAAGAATGGTGATAAACACCGTTATCTTGAACCCCTCTCCCCAAATTTGCCCCAAAATTCTCCCCTCCACCATTCTTCATTTGCTTCATTTGTTTTAATATTTGGTTTCCTCCACTACTTCAAATAGAAAGTAAAACTTAGGGGTAAAAAAAATCGCATGTCTTTTACTCTTAATTACCGATTAATCTCACATATAATCTCAATGAATTGTTTGAATAATGCTTCCCATTTTCATATTCACTTTAATGCAAAGTGACACAAAATTGTCATTTAATTACATATTACACACGACTTTTGCTTGTTAGGTAAATTTTATTTCATGATATATCCTTGGATTATTCATGATTGGATCAGTTCAAAACTTGATATGTAATAAATAAAAAATTTAAAATTTTTTTAAAAAAAAACTCAAAATTTATATATTAATGCATTTTGGCAGGCCCAATTCAATCCCTAAGCAATTTAGGTGGTTGCTTAGGACCCCAATTAATTATTGTACAATACAAGTTTTTTTCTAAAAAAAAAAAAGTACGGGTCAAATATGCTAAAAAGCTTTTTTTAAAAAAATAGTCTCTAATTATGGCCTCTAATTAATAATTGTACAAGCTTTTAAAATTCTAATTTGGAAACAAGTTAATAAATAATCTCTAATAAGGCCATCAATTATAGGGATTTTAAAATTTTTTTTTTTTTTTTACAATATTGGGCCCTTAAAAAAATCTCTAGACATTAAAAAGAGAATTTATTGACATGTAGTCATTCCATTTCTTTTGTGTGTACTATTCATGTTTTATAAAAAAAAATAGACTTTTCATGAAAGTTAGTGATTAAGGCCCTCAATGTCATAAGTTTTTCAATGTATATAAATTCTTGGAATATCTATTTGTTTAGTGTCTCATTTTCACGTTCATGAAAGTCCAATGTGCATAAATTTCTCCAAGGTGGGATTGACATTGTTGTATGGGATCATATGAGAGATGTTCTGCCCGCTTGCATCACTACAAAAAATCTATTAGTAAAGGTTGTGGTGGTTGAAGTTTTGGCAGCTTTACATGTTGTGGAGTTTTGTATGGAAATGAGTCTTTTTTTATATCATTTTAAAATGTGATGCTTTACATATTATCAATGAGGTTAAAGCGAAGGGTCAAAATTGGAGCAAAATTGGTCATATAATAGATAGAGTCAATAAGGTTTGATATAGTGGGGTATTGAACATGTCAAGAGAGATGCAAATTTCACCGCTCATGTCTTAGCTCGAGAGGTGAATTTTTGTGACATAGATAGAGTTTCAGTTGAAGAAATTTCAAATTGTATATATGGTATCGTAATTAGGGAGCAATTGCCTCTAGTTGATTGATTTTATCAATAAAGAATTTGTTCAAAAAAAAAAAAAAAGAACTTTCTCCAAGGTGGCAACCTTGAGAGGAATATGGAAAGTCAATAATATAAAAACTTAATTAGTAATTTTTCATTTCAAAAAATGAAAAGAATGATTTTAAAATAAAAATATAATATTAACATTAAAATAAATATTATTCATTCATCCAAAAAACCATAGGTTGTGATGCATAGTTCTAACATTTGTTCTCTTCAGTTAGAAAGAAAAAACAAAAGTTTCTAAAATTTGTTGATTCGTAATTGTTTTAGAATTTTTCTTTATAACATGAATTATCAAAATGTTGGACGCCCTATTATATAGATAGAGAATTTTTGCAACATCAATTTAAAAAATAAAAATCTAAGTTGTTATTAACGGCTAAGCAACGTAATTAGCTAGCTTTTGAGCACCAAAAATTAAATTATTGCAATGGTGTCAAATGTACATAAAAGAATTTTCACACACACACACATATACATACATATATATATATATATATATATATATATATATATATATATATATATATATATATATATATATATATATATATATATATATATATATATATATATATTCAGCAAATATTTTTACATGCATTGATATCAACCGATCGAACAAAATATACTAATAATAATAATAATAATTATTATTATTATTTTTCATTTAATTGCCTGAACAAAATATAGGTTTTCTTAAGGGTTAATCCATGTTCAATTCCGAGTTCCACGTACAAGCATCAGCTTGATCCCAATACACTACTGTAACGACTAAAACTCAATTTGCATTGGCACCTTAAAACAATGAGAAATAATATCCTACAAGCAAAATAAAAACTATATTGAAACAATCTGTGGCGCATCTATATAAGATCGGGATTTAAAACAATTAGCTACTCAAATTATTAGCAATTTAAATAGTTAGTTATTATGAAAAACATCATATAGATCAAATTGTTTAAATAAATTTTGAATTGTTTGGCTGCTTAACCGGACAGCTAGATCCTATATTAACTCTCTCATAACAATTTGGACAGTTAATTAGTGTGAATGCCAGTTCATCTGTATTAAGTGGCTTCCCCCTCTAAATTGGACTCTCCTTTAACTTCTCGTATGTTGCTTTGATATAGATGTAAGTTTTTCAATTCGCACTTAACGCATATCAAATAATTATAAATAAAATTTTGTTTTAACCAGAATTGAATTTTTTTTTTTTTGTTAAGTCAATTTATTAAATTAACATGTATTTTGAGAATATATAATTCCCATGTGCAATTAACATACTTTATAAACCTTAATAAAATGCATTAAAAAAAAAATTGCTCAAAACCAACTTGACCAAAAAAAAAAAAAAATGTCACCCAATCATGTCTTTCCGTTGAATAAGAAAGAAATAGCCCGGCAGCCGGCATTCACGCATCAATCAAATTCCAAAATTTATTTTGCTATAAAATAAAGCAGCCGCCAGCTCTTCTCTAGCAAGACGCCTACCTGAAATTTGCTTATTGGCGATGGCGATGGCGATGGCGATGGCGACGGCGATGTTGAATTTTTAGTGCATGATAAGAAAACTCGTGACGCCATTACCTATCAGTTAATTTAATTATCATCTCATATTATTTTGTACATGGATCTGGGCATCACTACAGCATATACTCTTCCTTTTTTTTTTTCTTTTTTTTTTTTTTTAAATTAATATTATTGATCAAATATCTGAAAGAAAAGATAATTACATAGAAAATAAAGATAATAACGGAAGTAATAAAATGGAGAGAAAGAGAATTTTACGTGGTTCTGTCTATGATTTTTTTTTTGACTTGGTTTGGTCTATGATCTACGTTTATATGATAAAGCTCAAAAGGTTACATTATGCTTTTATTCCTTAATTGTTTTACAATACAAAGTATTTTTATTTATAGGAAAATTGAGATAGGTAAGAATGATAATTAAATCAAACCTAATTACAATCAACTTTATGAAAGGAAAGTAACGTATAATATATATCAATATAATATATTTCATTTCAATATGGGAAATATATTCTCTAACAAGATCAACATCGTAGAACATTTAGTTCTAACATACAGTGTCATAGATATAGGTTTCATTACGGATATATGTATTGAAGTGTCTCCTTTGTCAAAATATGAGCTGCTCAATTACACTCCCGTTTGACATGACCAATCTGTCAACTGAAAAACAAAGAAATCACCCTTCAAATATCCTCTACTAGTTGCCCAAATTTGTTCCAAATACACTGTGTATACTTAATTGCATTGCCAATTGTAAATACTTACCATAAATTCTCGTTTGACATGACCAATTTGTTAACTGGAAAATAAAGTAAACATCCTTCAAATATCCTCTACTAGTTGCCCAAGTCTGTTCCAAATACAATTAGAGAAATTCATTGCATTGACCACTTGTAAATACTTACCATAGATTAGAGTGCAAAACACCTCATTCGGTTGTATATTCTCCGATTTATTTTTTTTAACAAATTCATTATTAAATTTAAGAAATTTACAACGAAATGATTTCTATCATATTTCATAAACCCGACTTCCAAATTGAAGTACTGACTTCGTAATCTGGCTCTTTTGCTTTTTATTATTATTATTATTATTATTATTATTATTATTATTATTATTATTATGTAAGTTTGATGCTTTTAATTTGATCAGCCACGTACCAAATGCACAAAGTCATGTTCTACAAGATATTCTCTGCATTTGTTGACTGGAGTCTCTTTAAAGGGATTTGAAGTTTGTGTAAAATTTTGTTATGACATTTCTTGAGCTATTTTCTCGGGAGATTCTGAACTTAAGTATTTTGACCAAATCACCGTTGACAAACCTCAGGATTTTGGCGTGATTTATAAGATATGTTTGTTAATATATTTTGAACCATTTGGCATAAAAGTGGAAGTCGTTTTTAAGAGTGGTTTGAATTTTGAATTGTTTGTTAATATATTTTTCTTAAAAAAGAAAAAAAAAAAACATAGCCAAAATTATTCAAATAACTCAATTTGTCAGACATTATATAAAGATCAGCTAGCTCGTACGTTTATTGGATGCATGGACTAAAAACAACTTAATAATATCTTATAACAAACAAAAGATTTTTTTTCAATTTTTTTTTTTTGTTTCCAAGCAAATAAAAGCTAGAAGATAACAAGTTGATAGATATATATTCTGCGAATCAATTAGAAAAAGTCATCCTTATGATAGATATCATAGTAGTAGTAGACATCATGGTAGTTGAACTGGCCGTTACTCCGTCAGTGCAAGCACTACGGCTTGTGTTTGGCAAGATTGACAAAGCCATGCATGCATGATGAACCATAAGGCTCCATACGACCATACCATATATATATATATATATATATATATATGGTGCGAAGATATTGTCATTGCAATGGGTACGTATCTCTTTGGATAACAAAAATGTTGGTGACCAACTTGATGTTAATCTCTACCAATATAATATTTTATTAATTCTTCCTGACTTCATAATTAATTAACAAAGTAATTATTGTTTTTGTTGCTTTTAAAAATTACAATTGTTCTGTGCTCGATCGAGTTGGAGATGTGCCTTCAGACCAGATTGTAAACATATATGGTATATACATAAGATTTTTTTTTTTTGGATGAATATATACATAGGATTACGGGTCTCAAGTTACGTACGTACTTGTAATTTATAGTTTCATAGTAAAATCGATTCTATAATTACGAATTTATTTCATACCTAGATGTACCATAACAGAATTAGATTATATATATTCTAATCATGAGAAAGGTTTATTGGAGCGTATCTAAATATATTTAGATATAGATTTTTATGTTTCATTACTCTGTTTAAAATTAGAAGTAATTATTTGTTACTTCAATTATTAACAAATAACTTAAAACACAATACTTAAAATTATTTTCATATCTATGTCATATCAAAATAAAAGTAATAATAATAATAAAAAAAAAACCCTAAAAAGCATTAACAATCCATTATCTAGCTCCTCGATCTCTCTTTCTCTCTCTCCCATTCATGAAAGGAAAAAAAAAATAAGATTTTTTTTTTTTTTTTTCAAACAATAAATAAATCTCAAGAGCTGGCCATTCAATTATCGTCACCCATGGCCTAAAAAGTCATTAATCATAATTATGTAATGAATTTAGTATGAGAACTAGTCATTAAAATATCTATCCATCCTAACCCAATACAAGTGGTGGGATATATACAACTGTATTTGATATCGAAAGGGAGTATCAAATTAAATGTATAATAATTTTTATAGCCCCAAAATTTTTTCCACAAGCAAACATTAACTTTCTAGGAAAACAACTTAAAGAAAACTCAAGGAAAAGCCAAAGAACAGGTCATGATGACGCGGACCAACCACAGCTAGGTGAAGGTCCTTCCCGGATTGACCCTCCACCTTCCCTTAATAATCCAATATCTCCTTCCATTTATAACCCAAAGCATTTCACCAAGAAACAAACAAAAGCAATAGCGCTCTCAGACCCAGCGCGTGAGGTCCTCCGACCTCCGCACATGCCCACCCTAGGGGCTGTGCTCGAGGTCTCCGATCCCATGTCTGACCCCCGCGCCCGGCCACCGCCATCACAACCATGGCAACCGTCAGAGGCGCAGCCACGGCCGATATCTTCGCTTTACAAGCAGCACTCGTGGTCTCCGGACGCGTACCGCGATGAGGCGTGGCTTCGGCGCAAGGGCAACAGCAAGAACCGCAGGAGCAAGAGCGTGACGGACGAGGACCTCGACGAGCTCAAGGCCTGCATCGAGCTGGGCTTCGGCTTCGACGACTCGTTGTCGCCAGAGCTGGATCAGCGCTTGTCTGATACTCTGCCTGCTCTCGGCTTGTACTACGCCGTCAACAAGCAATACAACGACACCGTTTCCAAGCCAACCACCACCACTCCGCCTTCCTCAACGCCGTCCGAGTGCGACAGTGCTCCGTCTCCCCTCGGCAGTCCCCACACCACTATATTCTCCCCAGGTATATATATATATATATTGTGTGAATGTGAAACTTCCTTCTTTTCTTTTTCTTTTTCTTTTTCTTTTGGTTTTAAGATATGAATGCTTAAACTAATTATAATATGATCGAGGAGCGTCTAAGTGAATTTGTTGTTTCCACTCTGTCGCCTGATTTCTCATCAGAAAACTCCAGAATTTTGTGACATGTAATTAGTGATTTAGCTTTATGCATTAGTTGTTCTAATATAGTTAATAGTTGTAGCCTATTTGTTTGCGTAATATAGCTGTAGAGAGAGATTCTATATATATATATATATACATGAAACTGAAATTTTCTGTGTGTGTTTCTTGGGAAAATTGGAAACTGGTGAAGGTGATAATCCTCAGACGGTGAAGACAAGGTTGAAGCAGTGGGCCCAGGTCGTTGCTTGTACGGTGCGGCAATGTTCAGGCTGAATTGAATATCGGGACCAGGATTAAGTGCGAACCAAACCCCAGTTAGCAAAGTAACCAAACATCAATGCCGACCTCCTTCCACATGATTCCCCCACCGACTTTTGCTTGGTTTTGTTATTATCAGTAAGATTAAAGTAATCTGAACGAGACCCATTAAATGAAAACCAACTTGATTGACTTTTTCTTTTTTCTTTCTTTCTTTCTTTCTTTCTTCTTTTATTATTATTATTTATTTTTCCCGGCTTTTGGTACTTTATTGGTTCTATTTTTGGTGGTGTTGTTAATTAGTATCCTAGCTGTCTTCTCTTTTACTTGGTCTAGGTAGATTTTCGTGTCTGAACTCAGAAATCAGAATATAGGAAGGTCAAGAAAAAGATATTTGTGTCTGCAGATTGAATAGGGTTCTGTAGTTTGGTTGCTTTGCGAAAGTTAAGGTTATGTAAATACAACAACATTCTCCCTCTCTCTCCCTCTCTCTCTCTCTCACATAACGTAGGCATAGGTTTTTCTGGTCTGGAATAAGAATCGCTTTTCTTAATCGATACAACTAGCTAGTTTCCTTTCACCGTTTCACGTACAGGACTCGGGAGAACCTAGTTTCTTTGGTGAAAAGGAAAGCCATTTGAGTGTCTATGATTACATTCGATGATGCTGGCAAATTAATTATATATATATTATTCTTCAAGAAAAAATTATGTTGATGAATTTGACAATTAACAATCATCTTATAAACGTGTTTTCCACGTATAGCAAAATACTTTCAACTTCGACTCGTCAATGGTCATTCAGGAGGCCCAAGCCGTCCATTCAGGTTGAAAGATTGTCATATTTACCTACGTGTGAAAAAGAAATGATTTTTGCACATCATTTATACATTTTTTGTACATCATTTTTCTAATTCAACCATTGAATTTGTAGAACCTACAAAGATTCACTCATGGGTCCTATAGATTCAATAGTTAATTTAAAAAAATGATGTGTAAAAGATGTACAAGTGATGTGCATGTAACATGCCTCCGTGTGAAAAAGCGAAAAAAAAATACTGAAGAATCTCAACATTAGAAGTTAAAGCGGCAATGGCTTCATGGGCACACCGTCTCTAAAAAAATCGTCACGACTGATTTTTTTGTTCTAAATTAAACCAGTTTTATTTTCTCATTTATAATATGAGTCAGTGAGTCACCATCTCTAACAATGTGCCATGAGTGATCCATTAAAATCAAGGTCCATGATGCTTTTTTTTTTTGGTTTCAATTTCAGAGGAAGTTCCATTCAAATTAACAATGGGATGGAAGAAATTAATACTGAAATAGTTGTTACTCTTGTCATAATAGTGAGATCAAGGCTAAGGGCCTTGTTTAGCAAACAATAAAAAAAATTTCCCACTTTATTTTTTACATCTTCTAATAACAATCAACATCAAAATATTCAAACTTTTTTCACTTTTTATGTCACACAAATAATTTTTTATTAATATTCAAATAAAAAAATCACTACAATACAATTTTTTTTTTTTTTTCACTCTTTATACAAATTTTTTTTTATTTTATATCACATCTGTCACTTTTTATTAACTCAAAAATTAACAACCTCATATCCTGTTCTGCACATTACTTTGCCAAACAAGGCCCTTATGTTCAAAACCATTAGGTCGAGTAGGGTGGCAATTCGTATTCGCATATTGAGTTTGTGTTTTGTCGAGGCATAGGTATGAGACTATATAAGTCAACCATAATCTGATTTATTTAATTAAATGAATCAAACCTTCGACCATAACCTTCTAATCTTAAATTGTATTCTATTATATTGCGTGTCAGGTTCGGATTATGTTGAAACATATGTATAAAAGTATATAGATTAACATGACTCATTTTAATTAAACAGGTCAGACTCCTCAATCTTAACTCTTTAATTTTATATTAAATTTACGAGTCATAAAAAATTGTCAAACCTTCATATAAAAGAGGATAGACTGTACAACTCATATATTAAAGAAGATGATGGAGTGTATATATAACTCATACATTAAAGTAGGTGGCTTCCACAGGCGCGAGTGCAGCACTAAACCTGGTGCTTATCATTTCTAGGGAGCACTATGAATTACCGTGATGCAATTGAAACTTTATGCTCACTAATTAAGGGACAGTTGCTACTGTTACTTGCATGTGCATCTTCGAAATTGGAAGCTTCATAAGGAGACCTTTTTTTTTCTTTTTTTCTTTTTTTAAAAAAAAAATCCGAAAGATAAAAGGCAAATAATTAGTGGTAACAACATGGACCCCAAAACATTATAGTTTTCCCTTCAAAAAAAAAAAAAAAAAAAAAATTATAGTTTTTTCTTTTTTGTCGAGACCCGAGATATTAATATTTTTTTAATGGTCAGGACCAAGGTATTATTTAATATTAAAAATCATTCGGTTTGAAAAATACCAATTTCAAAATATAGATTTTTCACATTTTCAAGTCCCCATTTTTCAAACGAGATACTTTCTTTGATTTGGCTTGAAAACACACGTCACTTTTAAGGTGTGAAATCGCAAGGGCAAACGAACTGTTGCTGCTACCAAGTATAAATGGGCCATGAAACAAAGATTTCCGACCTGTCTTGGACCCTTTGTGGGCCAACTGGACCCCTTCTGGTGACTAGTGCCCCCAATGGTTTAGACAATTGCCTGTAATCATTCAGCCCAATAGCTGGGGCCTATGATTCGGCCCCACGTTTTACAACCATATAGTATGTTGTGTTTCAAATCAATCGACTGCATTTTGTTGGGCCTAGAAAGCTTTTGTGACTACATTTTACAACCACAGTTTGTGGTATTAGCACGTCAAGTGACACTTTTAATACTGCTTTTCATTTCGTATTTTTGAAGTGATTTCACCTTCTTTTTAATTAATTTTTTTTAATATATTTATTTATGTTCATTTCTTAACTTTTGTTATAATTTTTATTGGTGATGTAACAGCAGTCATAGTCAGTAGGTGAATTATTGTTATTATATATATATATATATATATATATATGCTTCACAGCAGGCTGATGGAACTATCTACATCTTTTAATTTCCTAAATCTTTTATTTGGACGCTTCTTCCGATCTCAAACAAAGACATATATGCAACGTCGTAACACTCTGTTAATGGAGCCTTATTCGTTTCTAGAATGTGGTAGAGGATTCTAAAGGCAACTTTGGCAACGATGGGCATCCATAAAGTAGCCAGCACCTTTTGCTAATGCTTTTGTTTTGAAAAAGGAAAATAAAAGGAAGAAGGAAAAAATTATTAATTTTCCTTTTTATAAAGCCTTTGCATGATTTTTATTATTACATTTTTCTTATTATAATGATAATTATATAACAATTTACTCAGTAATATTAATACTCTGTACAAAAACTATGGTAACTCGTAATTTTATTTAAACTTTGGTCGGCGCAATTTTCTTCGCAATATTCTAATACTTGGAACATGCCATATATGAGCTTATATTACATGTATGGCTAACTTTTGTCATATAAATTAATGGATAAAATTTGTATTTTTTTTTATCGGTTTGAACTTTTTAGATAAATGATGA
Source organism: Alnus glutinosa (assembly GCF_958979055.1). NCBI lineage: Eukaryota > Viridiplantae > Streptophyta > Magnoliopsida > Fagales > Betulaceae > Alnus > Alnus glutinosa. The sequence continues at coordinate 4,536,897 of NC_084888.1, forward strand.
TTTAACATAATACTTCGTATATTATCTGATGGAACACGTGTTGGAAAATATTATAATATTAATTAAATAATTAAATTTAACTCCTTCCTTAATATTAAACTTTTGCTTGATCAATCCTCCGATCCCCGCTCTTGTCAGATATTGGAACCCTTGGCTTCCTTTATAGACTTGATTTCTTTGATGGATAAGTGAGAGATTTGACGGTCTCTTCTATGGACTTTATCCTTTGCAACATTCCCTAGGAGTGTTTTTCCAAGAAAAACAATGTTGTTGGGATATTTTAAGAAACGTAAAGGATTATATTATATGCAGCCGTCGTAATGTGGAAGACTTGGTCTCTTCTTTTTTTTTTTCTTTTTTTTTTTGAAAGGGACTTAATTGGTCTCTTCTGTATACAATTCTTCATCTTTTGCATGAAAAAATATAATTCTAATTCTTAGGCTTATCACCTACCCGAGATCTATTGAGGAATTCAGACAATAAAATTACTGTTATCCATATTCAAACATAAAATACTTACAAAAAAATTTAAAATTACTTTTATATTTATGTCACATACGTAAAAAGATTTTTTTAAATAAAAAATAAAAAACACATCTAAAAAACATTAAGAACGTACAGAATTCGAAACCATATGGGGGAGCATCGAGAAGCCGAACATGACTTCCACTAATTTGGGCCACGTTCTTCTTCAGATACTTTCATTAAACTGTATATACATACGTGTTTCACCTATATATATATATATGAGAGTCGCTTTGTTGGAGTGATTAACTTAAAAAAGAAGGTTATTAAATGCCATACAAATAATAAAAACAAGAATAAATGCGTTAATATAACATAATTGGATCAACAAAATCATATTATTCAAGCTTTAAAATAGTCCAACAAAATCATAGAAATCTTATAGTCCGTGTTTCACATGCAAGTTCCATGCGTTTTACGCAGTCGACCGATGACCGTACGTAGCGTGCCCTTCCAACGCATTTGGATTGAATATATAATTTGGCATTTACCGTAATTATATAATTAATAATAACAGTTTAATTTTCAATTTATTGGAAAGGTCAACACAGGCTGCTTTTCTTCCATTGAATGATCTCTTAAAAAAATGTGGTCAAGTGTTTATAAAAAAAATTACTTTTTAAAAAAACATACCTCTTGTTTGTTATGTAAAAACGTAATTTTTTTCAAGTTTTCAAATCCTACAATTTTATTTTATTTTATTTTATTTAAAAAAAAAAAAAGAAAGTAATTTTAAATATATTAATTTTTGCAATTTTATTTGAAAATTTGTGTTTGCTGAAATCACGCAGCGAAACAGCTAACGCATGAAGGGCATTCCCGTCGCAGTCAGAATTTGACAAAAAAAAAGAAGAATTTATGCAGAGAAAGATCGAAAGTCAATATGTTGGGTGATTAAATTCCAAGATTTGTGCCGGCACGATACACGTATTCGGAGACTTTCGTTCACTTCACGCCACCAATAAAAGATATTTTTAGGTCCAAGAAAACGAAAGCTGTGTAACCGTGTTGCTTGAGATCATAGGCAAATTAACGATGGTGATGGGAGGGTTTTGTTGTTTCTAAATTTCTGTCTTTTCTTATTTACGCGTGTTTGTTGTTTTTTTTTTTTTCTATTTATGTGTTTGATAGGGTTGAAGGGTATTCCTTTGAATAATGCTATCTATCACTTTGAGATTTTGTTGTTTTTTTTTCTATTTATGTCTTTCCTAATTTATTTTTTATTTTTTATTATTATTTTAGTGCTTCTTGTTGAATTGTCCGACCTTAATTTATTGTTCTCTGTTTTAATTCTTCTTTATGTGCTTATATGGGAAAATAAAATAAAAAAAAATACCGATGGTGTTACTGTACGTTGGGAGGATTTTTAAGACCCCAAGCTCACGTTGCGGTGGCGAGAACGCCGAGAAACAAATAGGCCAGGTGGGCCAGGTGGGCCAGGTCTAATTTACGAGTTACGACTCCGTATACGGTCGGATAAAATATAAACACGTGTCCTCTTTCAAGACTTCACGAACATGCATGTGTCTCAATGAAGGGAAGAGATTTGGAAGGCAATTTGAAAATTTTGAATAAGAGAGAAAGCATGAGAGAAAGGAGTTGAAGGAGTGACGAAGAAAAATACATCTTTTGATTTTCGGGAGAGACTTTATTGCCCCTGAAATATCATGTTTTTTTTTTTTTTTTTTTTTTTTTTTCCAATTTTTTAGAAGTCTTTACGACCTGATTTTGACCTTAAGATCTCTGATATTATTTATAAATATGATTTCTTATTAAAAAATAAAAAATAAAAATTTATAAGGTGATTAAGAGTTTGATTTATTGGCCAATTTCACTCTCCTATCGTGATTTTTCGTTAAACTTAAAATGGCTAGCAAGAAAAATGTTTGTTCTATATAACCCATAAAATGTCTAAAAATAAAACTATGTCCTTAGTTTAAAAATATCACAAAAAGAGAAAAGAAAATGACCCACGGCAAGGTCATGGGTCACCAGATTCACGGCATGGGCGTGGGTCATTGTTTTTGTTTTTAGTTTTTTAGTTTTTTATTTTTTATTTTTAAGGAAAATTTCAATTGTTTTTGTTTTGTCCATTAGGATTTAACCAAAAATCTTAACTAATAACTATTGAAAGGAGTTGTTAAATCAAAACTTCACATTTCAATTTTTTCTTAAAGTTTAGGAAGATATTAAAAAAGTTGGGGTAATTTATGGGATGAGTGAAGTTTTCCCTTTAATTTATATAAACTTTTTAAGACTTTAATTTTTGGATTTTAGAAAAACTCAAATATTTTTTGATATTTTTTAAGAGAAAACTTTTAGATTGAATAAAAAAAGCCAGCATATTTTTCTCAAGTTCTTGTATCAAGGTTGAGGGTTTTTTTAAAAATATTTTTAAGAAGATTAAATGGGATATTTAGATTTTCATGAGGAATCCATTGGAGTTTTCTTAAATTTTTGAGAGGCCTAATAAGATATATTTATATTTTTCAAGAAAGACAAACAAGTTTTTCAAATGGTTGGCCGGGGATGAAGAAAAATCAAACGCGTCTTAAAAAAAGACATATTTTGGTTGAGAGCCCCTTTTATAAGGACCATTCGTAAAACACCCTATTTACAACCTATAATAAAACTTTGACACGTCAATTACACACATCCAATAGAATATGAATGAAAACAGCCAATCCCACTACCACCAGTTCACCATCTCCATCCTCTTACTACCACAGTCCGGCCGCTCGTCAAATCCGACTGGACCAACCAAACCCAAGGTCACTGAAACACCCACACACCCACACATAGAAACTCGGCCAACATAGGGGCACCAAATTCAAAACCACACAATCGATAATCAAGACATTAAATCAGCCATAAATCAAACTAAATCATAGGACTTCATAAAATCCATCTGAAAAAATAGTGAGATTGGTTACGGGATGAATTGCCGGAAACCCACCGGAAATTGAGCCCTCAGCTTTGCAGGCGTCGACCCACCAACGATCGGTTGGAAATCAGGCCTGAGATCCACCAGAGGTCGCCTCTTGTTCCATCGAAGATGACCCATAGAGGATCGGGTCCTCTGTTTTCTCGGTTGGTCAGTCTCTCTCTTGGTTCACTGGCCTTCTCTTTGTGTTTTCCTCCCCTCCGGCGATGACCCATGGTTGATCGGGTCTCCATTCCCCCACCCCAACCTCTAGATCAGCCTCCTATGTCTTCGAAACCGATGGTGACTTCGTGTATTCCGGCGGCGGCGTTAGCTCAAAGAGGTGGGATGGTCTCACTGGTTTGTGGGTTGGTTCACGAATCACCTAACACTACCTCAAAAAACCAATATTTTTAACTTTGGTAGTATTAGTAGCTTGATCTCTATGGGAGATTAAGAGAAGAACACATAAGAGTTGGGAAAAGATGGGGTGTTTTCATGTTTGTTGTATTTTTATTGTATTTTTTGGTTTTTGATGACTTGTCTACTTATAATTGAATGCTGTAAAATAAGGGATTTGCAGGCCACCCTTATTGAAGGTATCTCATTATGGTTTATATCAACTTTTTAAGGTTTCAATTTTTATTTTTATTTTTTTAAAAAAAGTAACTTTTAGATTGACTTGAAAAAACCTATATATATTTTTCTTAAGTTTATGGTGAAAGGTGAGGTTTTTTTCTCTTTTTTTTTTTTTTGGATTTTTATAAGGGATCCATGGGAGTTTTCTTAAAATTTTAGGGCCAAATAAGATGTTTTTAAATTTTTAACGAAGGACAAACAAGTTTTTCAATTTTTTTGGGGGCGCCCATCTCTCCCTGTCAATGATGTGTTTACATCTCGAGTATTTGAAAGTTAGTGAGATCTTAAGGGCTCGTTTGGATGTGTGATTTTTTTTATATTGTATTTTACTATTTTTTTACTATATTCAAAATTGTGAATGTCGAGAAAATTTGTTTTTTTAAAATTATGTTTGGATGATTTATAGAACTTAAGATAAAATTGAGTAAAACTTAAGTAGAATTTGGATTTCAAAAATCAACCCAACACGTGCTTTTCAAAAAAAAAAAAAGTTACCCAAACATGCCATAACATGTGTGGGTCTATGCCTCATCCTATCATCCTTCCAACTAGACCAACCGGCCCATACGGGTTAACAAAATATAAATAGAGTAATGTTATTTAGTAGATTGTCATAAGACTGTTGTATTTTAGAATAACGTAACAGTAGAAATAAACTTTTATTTTACCTTATTTTTTTTTTCGTAAGTGTTAATCTATGACTAATTTTCAGTGACACATCATCAAGTTATATGACAATCATATAACAATCTACTAAATAACATTACTCTATAAATTATATAAAAAAAAAAAAAAAAATTCTCTTACTAATTTAACTCGTTAATAAAAATAAAACACATACCTGACTTTTTACGAAAAATTTCCCTTAGGAAAGGTTTCTCTCTCTCCTTTTTATTTTATTTTTTTTATTTATTTTGTCTATAGGTTGAATGATAGGATATTCCATGGATCCAATATTCCTATATATATACATTTTCTTGGTGAATACTGAATAATATTTTTGTAATAGATGTTGGCGAAAGTCAATCATACTTCGGGATTGTTAAAATTTTGGATGCAATTTGTACTTTCTTTCTTTTTTCCTCATTTTCTTATTGATATTGGAAGATTAAATGGAGTCCAAAATAAATGATACAGAACAAGCTTTTATGTAATTAACAAGTAACAGCAACCCCATGCTTGGAACAACCAAAATTGTGTTCCCTGAATATTGTATGGGGGTGAACATTTTTCTAACCCACTAAGAAAATGGTGAAATCATTCAAACCTATCAAATACGCAAATTGTGCCATCATGAAGGGAAATGTTTAACTACAAGTTGCGAAGACTTTTGATTCGATATTTGTGTTGGTCATTCTATCTTCTTTAGTGTTTGATTCGAACTTATAATTATACAATGCATTTGTCGTTGCAGCTTTCTTTCGGTGGCTATTGTTATTTTTTTGTTAGAGTTAAAATAGGTTCACCTTAATCTGTGCTTCTTTTACTTATGTAACCGCCTTTTGCGACTCATTAAATGGATCGGGTCACTTGTTTGACCTATTTCAAACTCGTTGTATGTATTTATGTATTGTTTTATTTTGTTTTGAATCTGTTGTTGGGGAGCTACCCCTCTTTATGTATTAGGATCCTTCACTCTCTCTTTCTTCCTGATCAGGATTGAAATCATCCTCTCTTGTAGTCATTTTCTTATATTCAATTAGAAAAGAAAAGCAAAAAAAAAATAGAGGAAAACATAAAGAATTTATTTTCCCTTATTGAACCACAATATACACAATGAGGATTAACTTGACCCATCCCAACTGGAGCAATGCTACACATCTAAAATTTTTTCTCTAAAATTTAGTTATCAAATGATGCGTTACAAATTCACAATCTTACATGATTTATTATTTTGAAAAATATGTCACAATTTCATAAAATTGTAACACATAATTTGATAACAAAATTTTGGAAGAAAATTTTAAAAAATGTAGCATTTATCTCCCAAATTCTCTTAAATAGGTTGAACCTAGATTTAAAGCCTAATTATAAAAGCATCTAGATCTTAATAACCTACTAAAGTAGCTAAGAGCATTTGGCTTCTTTAAATTTCTATCTAAATTTTAACTAACGGGCTACTTTTTATATTTTAGTTAAAAGCTTTTCAAATGTACTTTACATTAATTCGATTGTTATTTATTTTTAACTAACTCAATGCAAATGCTCTAAGTTAGCCAACTTAGAAGAATGGGTAGTAGTACAGATAGAGTAACGCTAACTGACAGTTTCAACAAATTCTTTGATCAATTTTTTGTTAAAAAGAAAAGAAAAAAAAATTCAAAAGTTGATTAGGACCGTCACATTTAAATTGTAAAATAATTTTGAAATAAAAATATGGTATAAAACAACATTACATGTATAGATAAAGCTTAAATACAAGTGCTTTTCTTTTTTCAATTTCAAATAATCTTAACATTTCAATTTATGTATAATCATGAACACATAAAAAAATCTTATTCGTATGTATAGATGATGTTATTTTTCTTATGTTACTCAAATGGTCAAAAAATAGATGAAGAGGACATCTTTTGTCAACCATACATTTACTAGTATTTCTAGCTCTCACAATTTCCTCAATGCTAATTTCAATAACTTTTAAAATTCTTAATTTCGTTAAGATCTATTATGAAAATATTGTACATCTCTTATATATATATATATATAAAATGTACACATAATATAGAAATAATCGTTAATATTAGGGTCAAGGTTGACCATTAAATTAACCTCCTCAGTAAGAAGGGGATGATGTGTGGTATAGTGGGATAGAGTGGTGTTAAATTTCAATCTCCCTCACCAATCTAAAAGTGCATTACTTCAATGTTAATTTTACATTCTCCAAACTTTGAGAAGCAGGTTGTACGTACGCTGTCAACTAATCATGCTTAATTGACTATAGGTTCCGCCAACAACTTCATAAACCCCACTAATTTGCATATGCCATGCTAATCTACAAGTACTCTCTCTTTTCTCTAAATAATTAAATCAATTAATGATGCATTTTCTTTTAAATAACGACTAATACCTCTTCACAATGGATTTTACAGACAATATTTGAGATCGATCTTCAATGATAATTAAGGTAATTAAAACAAACTAATCATACGCAGAGGATAAAAAGATATTTTTAAAAAAGAAATCAACAAGGGAAAAAATAGATTATATACTTAGATTAGAAGCACGATCATGCGTTTTTGTTTTATGAAATAAATAAATAAATAAAATGGATAGGAGGAGATGATCGATTAGAGATTGTTTTTAGAAACTTCATCTTCGATCAAGACACTGGATGGCTAGAAATTTACAATAATTTTGTTGTCCGAATTATTATTAATTTAAACATAAACGCTCACTTGTTCGATGGGACACGCATTTGTACACGATCGAACAGGACATATAGATGTTTTATGGTAATTGAAAAATGGGAGAAAATGAATATGCTAGTTTGACTCGTATATATCGATTGATTTTTTCGATGTAATTGTATATATATATATATCCATTTCACATTCCACATTCCACATTCGCAAGTAACGATGAAAAGAAGCAATTGAAAATTGGAAGGTGTTAGGTGGGAAAGGAAGAGGCCTCCTTACCCTCTTCGCCAAACCGACTCTTCTTCTTCTTCTTCTTTCTTCTTAGAAAAAGTAAGAGGGGTGAAATCCACGCGTCTAAATAGCACCGATCCCAGATCACCACACTAGCTTCCTCTTGAAACGTCTCAGAAGCTTCCCTCGAGAAAAAGACCAAGAAAAGTGTGTGGGTAATTTGTCTCTTCGTTTTTCACTCTCTCTCTCTCTCTCTCTCTCTCTCTCTCTCTTACGTTGGAAAGACGACTAAACTAGAATGGGCTTTGTGGGTTCCTCCATCTTTTCATTTATTGGTGCCTCTCAAAATTTCTAGAACCCACATAATTTTCTGGGACCTTCGTTTCCTTTATATAAGTGTAGCTTTCCCTGAACTAACGAGAAGAACAATAATCCAGAGTTTCCACGGGAAGTTATGGTATTGCTTCCAACTCAACCACGAGACCTGGTTTTCGTGCTGACCAATGGAAGCTGATAACACACGCAAGCCTTGTGTTCACTCTCGCTTCTTTCTTTCTGGGTTCTACTGCTGGGGCTGGGAGTTCTTGACCGCTCTCTTGCTTTTTAGTTGCTGAAATCATTTCCAATCCCAAAAGTGGGAAACAAAACGACCATACATCGTTTTTAGTTTTCATTTTGATTTGCCTTTTTTTTCTTTCTTTCTTTGTGAATAATTAAGGGGAGGAGGGAGGTCGTTTGGGTGGTTGGTGAGGGGTAAATCGGGAAGAAGAAATGGCGCAAAGGTCTGTTCCGGCGCCGTTTTTGACAAAGACGTACCAGTTGGTGGATGATCCGATCACGGACGACGTGATATCGTGGAGTGAAAGTGGCTCCACTTTTGTGGTGTGGAAGACTGCCGATTTTGCCAGGGATTTGCTGCCTAAGTATTTCAAGCACAACAATTTCTCAAGCTTCGTTCGGCAGCTTAACACATATGTAAGTTCACATTATTTCCTTTCATGCATGATCTTCATCCATCCCATGTTGTTTTGTTTTTGCATGTTTCTTGTTTGTCTAAGATTAATTTGATCATATGCATAAACATCATCGCTCATAAACATTAATGACTGGTTTGAATTTGAATTGGAGATCAACTGGTAGGAGCGGACGTATCTAGTTGAATATTTCTTTCATTTGTTCTAGTTTCCATAGTTTTCCTGTGACACGATGATATAGAAATAGAATATTAGCAAATGGTAGAACGTCGTTGCTAAAAGTCAATATTTTATTAATTCTAGAGAGAAACTTGAAACTTCTTTGTATTTTTTCTATATCAATCATAAGTACGGTGTTACCCTTCTACAGCCCACATATATGGGGGTAGTTAAGGGCTATAGAAGTCTTTCCAAGTTATATATTAATTGGTTCTGCACTTCTGCTACTGTACGATCGGAGTACAGGCCCCACTCTATAACTTGGAAATTTCTGGAACGACTTTATATCTTTCTGCAGATTTTTGGGCAACGCGATTTGCATGCGACACGTGTATATTCCTTAACCATCGATCTGTTTTCCAATCTGACGGCTACAGGAAATTTACAAACAAATTCTTAAAATTTTTTCATTTAATTACTATTATTTTTTTTCATTTTTTCTAGGGCTTTCGGAAGATCGTGCCGGACAAATGGGAGTTCGCAAACGAGAACTTCAGGCGAGAGCAGAAGGAGCTACTCTCCCAGATACGTCGCCGGAAAACTGTCACGTCGGCGCCGTCACAAGTTTCTCCCGGCGTAAAATCTGCCGGAGGCGGTCCCTCGTCGGCGTCTAACTCCGGCGAGGACATGGGTTCCACCTCCACCTCCACCTCGTCCCCGGATTCGAAGAACCCGGGGTCGGTGGAGACGACGACGGCGGCCACGGCCACGGCACTGGCCGCCGATTTATCGGACGAGAACGAGAAACTGAGGAGGGACAACGAGATGCTGAGCTCGGAGCTGGTGCAGACGAAGCAGCAGTGCGACGAGCTGATCGCGTTTCTCACTGGGTATCTGAAGGTGGGGCCCGATCAGATCAATCGCATGATGCGGCAAGGAAGCTGTGGGGCCAGTGGGGTTCGATCCCACGGCGACGATGATGACGACGAAAACAAAGGAGTTGAAGAAAACGGGGAGAGTTTGAAACTCTTCGGTGTTTGGTTGAAAGGGAATAGGAAGAGGGCGCGTGAGGAGAAAATTGGGTTCGGTGGGGCCCAGGGTAAGGAAATGAAGGTTTGTAATTGACGAACCAGCGCGTGCCACGTTAGCAAAAAAAAAAAAAAAAAGGAAGACAAATGAGGTGCACAGGATAAGGCCCGGTGCACTCCCTCTTTTAAATACAGCAACCGTAAGGTATATTATTTTCCGTCTTATGTGCAAAGTATAATAAGGATGACCATGGGTGGTTTTAAATTGTATAACGTAGGTGTCATAGAGTAGTTGTCGTGGAAGGTGGAGGTCAAAGGCAAATGGGTCTCCACCATCCGTCACTGTTGAAAGGTACGATGCATTCAATGTCTACAATTCGCACCTTCAGGTTAATTAATAACTGCATGTTATTATAATCGTTATCGTGTTGTAATTTGTAACTGTAGCTTCACAAGCTAAAATTGTAATAATAGAACGTTTTCTTGTATGATTATGTCTGATTTTGGTTTATTAAGTGTGTTTGCTATTTTTTTTTTTTTAAAAAAATATATATATATATTTTGACATTATATAAATATAAAAATAAATTTCTTTTAGTCACTCGCCTTTAAGCCCACTACTTAGCCGGGCCTAGGATTAACATGCCGATCGTATTGATGGGTTGCAACAATAGATCGAATCCGCAACACTCTAGTTTCATCATGTTAGATGCATGGGGTGAAAAAGTGATTGAAATCGCATGCAATACTTGTTTTGTGGGTTCTTCAGGTAATTTTTTTGGTGCAGATGTTTTGGTGGCCAATTACCTGAGGCCGATTTGAAGGTGGTGGTCAAACCACCATCTCAAGCCATATTTAGATGATATGGCTGAATTGTCCTTAAATCCTCATGTCACCCTTCTAGGTGGTCGAACCATCCACCAAACACCTACCTAACAAATTTCCCAACAATTCATGTATTCCATTTTGGCTTTGTTGTCACGAGCTGGCCACAAAAAAGGTATCCCATAAAATACCCTCAATCTAAAGGGCAAAAATCCTTTGGGTTTCAAGTGAGATAAAAATGAATTGTTTTATGTATGGATATAATTGGTCCTTCACGCGCATCAAGCAGCACAACTCATCGTCGGATAGTGAATTCCTGCTCGGAGGGAAGCTTTGCAATGCTTTATATATTAATATTTGCGATGCCATCCTATTTACAGTAAAGTAAAAGCATGAGAATTTTATATTAAGGGTGAACATTGATCAACCAAAAAAAGGAAACAAAGAAAAGAAAGCATGCATGATTCAATTGTTTTTAGCTTATATTCTAGCTATTAGTTTCTGACGGAAAGAAAAAAATAAAATAAAAAATTGACATTTTTAGTAGAAGCATATGTACATGAAAGAACAACTAATTATCTCCAACTGTGAAGAAATGAGAACGATAATAATATTGTTTATGCATCAATGAACCCATAAGATGTGAAGATAATATTAATTAGAGAAACCAAAAGAAAGTAAAGTTGGATATATGGATAATCTTGAGTGATAATAATCTCAAAGGAAGGAGAGGCCTATATGGTATATATCACAACATTCTATAATAGTGGACATTGTACATGCTAGAGCACATCATAAATACAAAATCCCTTGAAGTGCTACACGTGCCGCCCACACCGCCTTCCTCCCCCACGCCATTTGTTGGGGTTTTGTTATGTGATTTTACTTGTTTTTCCTAATTTATTTAGGGCTTTTGATGCCCTCACCACCATTTATGGTGTTCTCGATCTCGAACTGGTTGCATATTGTTTTGCGGTGTTCTTTAAACTCTATATTGGTGTTTCTCCCTATTGGCTTCGATTTGACCTTTATCAATGTTTCCTCTGCCACGGTGATTCTCCTTCGGGTATATTGTTGCATGCAGTTATTTCTTTGTTGGGTTACAAAATGAGTTATTGGACCTTTCGAGGTTTATGACCTTTCTCGTGTCTCTTGACTGTGCCATTTCTGATGCGCCTTGCGGCTTTTTGTTGGGTTATATATATATATAAAGCCACACACACATCAATACACCATATAAGCAAATCCTTTAGACAGGCTGAGAGATATCAGATTTGTTCCTAGTGATGGTTTCAATTGGGCCTCTGAAGGAGTAAACAAAGTTTTTCAATAATTAATTATACAAATGATTAAAGCTATGAGTTCATAATGTCATAATTTGAGTAGCTTTAGAATAATTGTGAAAGATATTCGTATAGTTTTAAACTCGCTTTCTAGTTGACAGATTCACCATATTAGTAGAACCACTAATTCTGCGGCGTATGGTTTAGCTAAGGCTGCCGTTAAACATATATATATATATATATATATATATATATATATATATATATATATATATATATATATATATATATATATATATATATATATATATATATATATATATAAGGTTTAGAGAGAATAAATTCTAGATTGTATTTATGATATTGTTTTGTTAGAGCAATCTGCTCTATTTCACTGATTGAGTAATAAAAGTGTTATAACTTTATTTAAAATAAATAAAAAATAAATAGCATGCTTCAGCTAAGATGCACGGTAAATACCAACCAATTGAGTCTTAATTATTCTATAAGTGCACGTTTATTTTTTAAACCTGAAGAAAACAACAGCAAATGATCTTAGAAGAAATTTGAAAATATATCATATGTACCGAAATTGAGAATACAAAAAACAACATGCAAAATTAATCCTACTTCCTAGGAAAAATATAACAGATCCAGTAGAAATGTTTTGGAGCTTTATAAGTTTCATCCCCTTCTCTAATTTCAATTGCATATATGTGTCAGTAATGCATAGATCATCAGATCTCTTTACAAACAATGGAAACATCCACAAATATAATCCCCAATGTTCTAAATTACAAACTATTTAAGAGTTAATGTTTTAGATAAATAATCTAAGCATTTTTTCTATGTATGATCGATAGATGAATACAATTGCATGTTATAATTAAAGACGAATGACCAGTTTGCAAAGAGATCTTCTAGACTTCTATGCATGGATGACACATATATGCCATTCAAATTAGAACGGGTGATGGTATGAAGAAGAAAAAAAAGCTATGCATTTACCCACTGGAAGACCAATTAAAAACACACAAAAAATAAAAAAAAATAAAAAATGAGAAAATTTTACTTATCATATTTATTCTCTCAATATTTTTGCGATTATAGTCTTAAATTAAGAAAGGCTACCATTAACCCCAAGGGGATGGCCTATTGGCTGAAGCGTTCAAAAATATTATCCCTTAAGGTCTCAAATTCAAGATTTACCAGATATTATTTCTCCTTTGGGTCAACTATTCCGATATAGTCTACGTTTTAAGACTCCATTCTTAAAGTAGCATTGGGAATGAGGCCAATGATTAGTCTGCGAATCCTGACTGGACCTCTACACTCGGTAATTGATAGTCGTGATCTAGCTTGAGGATACCCTGATAAATTTTTATTTTATTATTTTTATTTTTTAAAAAAGAAAAAACTACCATTTCGGTGATAAATTTCCCAATCCTTACTATTCAGGAAGGGCAAACGAGTCATTTAGCAGTCAAACAAAAATCTTTAATAGTTTATATCATATATGGATTAGATATCTACTGTGAGAGGTGGAACGAATGGCTATCATCTTCCACCACTTGCTACACCCGCCACACTGTTCTTCTCCACTTCCTGCTTTTTCGTCATCATCAAGGCCATTGAGGTCTCAGATCTCCTGCTCTTCCTCTTCATCATCGGCTCACATGGAACCGCACAACGAAGGGCGAACAAAGTTCAAGGCATTCCCGTATGTCTCGGCCCCACACAGAAACCTGATGGTGGATCTCGTATCAACGGTGGAGAACCGCCTGGACTCGCAGCTCCTTCCTTGCACTCTACCGCCTGATGTACAGTACTACCAGAACCAGAGTGGGACCGGCTGTGCTTCGCTTCACATCAGATCTGGCCACAAGCCCTCCCAGGTAGGTGACTTCCCCTCGGTGCTAATTTGGTTTAATTTGCTGTTTGGGTCTTAATTAATGTCTAAACTTGTATCAGATTGATTTCATATTGGGTAGCTGGATACACTGTGAGCTACCAACGGGAGCAGCACTGAACATAACAAGCCTGTCAGCCTATCTGAAACCTTCCACCGACGCACCAAATTTCCTTTTTGAGCTCATTCAGAGCAGCCCAACATCGGTAGTTCTCATTCTCGATTTGCCTCCTCGAAAGGACCTTGTTCTCTCCCCAGACTACCTCACCAAATTCTACGAAGACACTCAGCTGGACAAACATCGTCAAACGCTTGAGAAAATCCCTGAGGTTCGACCCTATATCTCTTCGTCCCTTTACATACGTTCCCTAGTGTCTCCTACGGCTATTACGGTTCGTATTGAGACGGAGGCAAGTGGACAGGGACGCATGGAGGAGTTCATAAAAGATCATGTAGATCCCATTGCAAAGGAAGTGCTGGGGATCTGGTTGGATCTGTGTGCTTGTGGGGAGAGAGAGGTGGGAGAGACTGAGCGAGCTTATTTGGAAAAGAGGGATGGGTTGGTTAAGAGCAGGACCATTGAGATTGATTTGGGGTCAAGCTTGCCGAGATTGTTTGGGCCAGAAGTGGCAGACCGAGTATTGGGATCCGTACGGAAGTTTTTTACTGCATGAAAAGCTATTTTGTTCAATGTAAAGAGAAATGCTAGAACATGTAAATAAGAGTAAACCCAATAAAAGGGCCAAATCCGCAGTTTTTCTTCTTCTTAGTTTTTTTTTTTTTTTTTTTTTTTTTTTTTTTTCATATCACAATTTTATCTATTAGAATTAACGAAAATGCTTTAGTCCTATAACATTTACTTCAACCTTTTTATAAATGAAATAATTGTACCATCAGTCCCTAGAGTATGCCATAATTACAAATCACTCCCTATTGTTTAAAAAGTTCATTGGAGGTCATTATGGTAAACTATAATTATAAATTGATCCCTTAAGTCAAATTCCGTTAAATATTTTGACAGATTTTGTTAAATGTCACGTCACTGCCATATCAAACCAATAAGATGGCGATACGTGTTCATCTTAATAAAAAAATATAAATTTATTAAAAATAAATAAATAAACTTATTTTTTTTGGAAAAAAAAATTCAAAAAACAAAAAAGGGCCACCCTTTTCCTTTTTTGTTTTTTTTTTTTTTTAAAATAAGTTTATTTATTTATTTTTTAATAAATTTATTTTTTTTATTAAGATGGACACGTGCTGCCATTTTATTGGTTTGATGTGGCGCTGACGTGATAAATAACAGAATCTGTTAAAAAATTTAATAGAATTTAACTCCAAAGATCAATTTGTATCATAGTTACCACAAGGATCTCCCATGAACTTTTAAACCATAGAGAGTGATTTGTAATTATAACATACCTCAAGAATTAATAGTGCAATTATCCTTTTATAAATTGATGTCACTGTGTATAATTAAGAATATCTTTGGGAGGCATTTTTTATTTTAGTTTAAAAAATATTTTGACGTGACATAAAATTAAAAATTATTAATATCTTTTTAGTAGTGCTTTGTGTTTTATGTTGTTTCGAATTTAATTATTTAAATTAATATTTTAACAAGAAAAGAAACTGGATAATAATGGTGACCACAACAAACCACCGTTGGATTGCAATCCACTTGAATGGCTATAACGAAGTTCAAACTGTACAAGTTTGTTGGTATTATTTCAAATGCACCCCTAACTCAATGCTTATATAAATTGAAAGTATACAAGTAAATAAAAGACAGCAACACTTTTTCCTTCTCTCTTTTTAAAATAAAAATACTAACAAATAATCCAAAACATAAAACACTCAAATTATTTTCACTTCTATATCACCAAAAAAAAAAAAAAAAAGAAGAAGAAGGAAGAAAGAAAGAAAGAAAAAGTTGATCATGTTTTGTAAACACTTCTTATGACCCGCAAGACTCGGTCTGCCACTTCTTGGCCGAACTGCTTGGGCAAGCTAGAGCTCAAGTCCATCTCTATAGCCTTGCGTTTGATCAAGCTGTCCCTCTTTTCTAATTCTGCTCTCTCGGCCTCTCTAACCTCCCCACCCCCACCAACACACATATCCATCCAAATTCCCGCAACCTCATTAGATATGGGACCAATGTGATCGCGTATAATTTCTTCCACACGTTCCTTTCCACCGTCCTCGCATTTTATGCTAACCAAGATTCCAGTCGGTGACACCACACCACGGAAATACAGGGATGATGAGAAGTAGGGTTGCACCTCAGGGAGTTGGCCTAGTCGTTGCCGGCGAGCCTCCAGTTGGGTGTCCTCATAGAAGGTTTTGAGGTAGTCAGGATGGCTGACAGTGTCCCTGCGAGGAATTAAGTCAAGGAAGAGGATGAAATATGTGGGGCTGCATTGCACAAGCTCGAATTGGAAGTGGGGCACCTCCGTTGATGACTTCATGTAGCCGGCGATGTTGGTTATGTCCAAGGCACCACCGCCGGTTGGTTGCTCCAAGTGCAGCCAACTTGCCAGAACGAAATCTACCTGGTACCATGCAATACAGAGATCTTGTTCACATCCCCTTATGGCAGAAACATAGGCCAAGCAATTACATTATATATTTGAGTTTTTGCAATAAAGCAATAGGGGCGGTTCTTTTGGTCACTCCATATCAACCGACAACCGTGCAGTTACCATATTTGTATCACAAAAATATGATAAATATTGATATGATAAAATCCGAATCATTTAATTTGAAAGCAATTATTAAAACTTAAAGAATTGTACATGATAAAATATCCTAGAAATTGTATTAAAAATAAAATAAAATCTTTTTTCTTTCTTGTATAGAAGAGTAATTACAAGAAGTTTGGTACGAACTTTACCACGTTAACCCACCCTTTTCATCCTTACTTTTGTGCTACCTTAATGAGTATTGAAGCATTGGATAAGGATAAGAACAACAACAACAGCAGTAAGTGGAAAAACAGAGCAATCTGGATGAGAATTGAGAAGGAACAGATAAATCTGGATGAGAAGAAATGATCACCTTAAGACGCTAAGAAGAAAACATGAAGATGTTGATAAGACTGTAATCAGTTCGTAAATTACTTTCTGTCAAATACCTTTGTATTATCGTTTGTGTTATCCTTGGAAAGTTGACATATAAAAATGGTTGAAATTCAGAACTGCAGCAGCAAAATCCCTTAGGTTTTTTTAATTGATCTCTCCATCTTTTTTAGTGATAAATCCATTTCAATATCTTTGCATTTTAGTGTCCAAGACTCCACATCAATTAATATGTTGGGAATCAGTCACTTCACATGGCTTAGAAAAATATGAATTGGTCACTTCATATAGAAAAGCTGCTGCCACCTACCTATAAGGAGATCTGCAAAGGAAAAAAGAAGCAAGAACGAAGGGCTAGGGGTGACAATTCGCGTTTGGTGTGGGTTCAAATTGTGTCGAAGCATTAGTCTAAAAATATATAGGAAAACCATAACCCGATTCGTTTAATTAGACAGGTTCATTCTTTTAACTATTAACCCTTTAATTTTGTATTAAGTTCGTGTCAAATTCGCGAGTCATATAAAAAATTCATGCCATTATTTAATGTGTTGAATTCGGGTCACGTCGAAACATGTGTATAAAACTATATAGGTCATCCAATCCCAATCCATATAATTAAATAATCCGACTCCTCAACCTCAGTCCTTTGATATTGTGTCAAAAATTACTAGCGGCCTCTCTCCGGGTGTGCCAGCAAGGGCCACTTTGATCCTTAAAATAGAAATTTGAAGAAAGGAATTCTGAGAGACAGTCAGATAACACGTGGGTGTCACTCTTTGTTAAAGCTAGTCAGATATTTACTCCTAATTAGCACAATCACTTCTTCTAAAAAAAAAAATTAGCCCAATCACAGTAAGGCATTTTGTGAATCATGAGCTAAAAAAACTAGGAGAAGCTCCATGTGTATGCATATAGTAATGCTAGAAACTAAAGAGGTAAAGAGAAAGAGATTAAGAGAGAGAGAGAGAGAGTACAGGAGAGGAGTCGATGCCGCATCTAACGCAAAGAGTGCCTTGAGAAGTGCCGCTTTCGTTCTGGTAGTATTCAACATCAGGAGGGACCGAAGAAGGAAGAAGGTGAGAACCGAGGCAATTCTCCACGGCCGAGATCAGGCTGATCATTGTATCCCTGTGTGGATCTAACAGGTGTGGGAATTCCATGAGTTTCGACCCTCCCATCTTCTGGCCCATGCTGTATGGTGTTGATGAGGAAGAAGAAGAAGACAATGAATGGCAAATAAATGAAGGCCCTGCTCTTGATGTTTTTGGAGGAAGAAGATGTGGTGGTGGTGGTGATAAAGTGAAAGCCATTGGAATTCTGTCTCAATTTGCTCAAAAGTCAGAAGTCCCCTATCTAATCCTCTTTTTTTTTTTTAATACGTATCTAATCCTTTTGAGTGTATGGACAAGAATATTCTTTATTAAAAAAAAAAAAACGAAAATAATATTGTTATATATTACATTTTATTCTACAAATATTTTACAATGGGTACCTCCAACCAATTCTTAGATATTGTTATTGCAATCTCCTCGTTTTCTTCAATAAACAATGAAAGTTAATAACTTTATTTTATTTTTTAAAAAATTTTCTTTTATGGTCACTCTCTTGTCTTTATATATTTCAAAGCGCATATCATAATGTAATTTTGAAAAATGAAAAAAATGAGAGAATGACCTAAAAATGATGTATAACACGTCTCATGTTTTTAATAACAAGAATTTATTAATGGTTAGTTAGGGTTGTCACATCATCATTATGAAATAATTATAAAATAAAATGCAATATTTAGCATTACTCATTTAGTAAATTGTTATATGACAGTCATACAATTGAGATAACATTGCAATGAAAACTAGCTCTTGATTTCTTTTTAGATGTGTTTGGTATCGTTCTTTTGCATGTCTCTTTTGCAAATTAACTATTGTATTTATGGAATTCAAATATGATCTCATAGATTAATGGCTGTGTTTTACTATCACATCATCAAATTATCTTATTATTCGTAATAGTCTAATCTTCCTTTTCATACTCTTCTTTGTCAAGCAAAACACCAAGGAATTGTAATAAACCAGTGAGAATCAAAGGTTCATATGGAGTGCTAAAGACGAACAAATTTTGAAGCGTCTTGTTGAATATGAACCATAAGAAAGCCTTTACAGAAAAGGGACGGTTGGGCAAACGTCAACTACAACGTTAAAAGAAACGACAATGTCTGAGTTAAAAATAATTTGGTTAAATTTGAGCCTTCAATCTTTTTTACTTACTACAACACATAAGCCAAATCCTTCCAGGAGAGCATATTTATATTAATTTTGGAGTGCTAGCCACTTGGGTATTATAGTTTTGACAACAAGTTTTCTTTCCATTGACGTAACAATTAATAATTAGTGAAATAATTAATTTATTTGTTAAAACTTTAGTCTTTTGTCTTATGTTTTCTATTCTCAAATAAAAACATTAACAAACATTTTTATTTCGTCTAACTTATTTCAAATGGTATCCGAACAAAGGTCGTAAGTGTAAAATACGAAAAACTCAAATATCGTTATCTTATTTATTTATTTTTAATGGGCCGGGAAAATTTTTCAAACTGGGTTGAAGGAATTTCGTCCAACCCATTCTATAAATCTATTATACATCCTTTAGCGTCCGAGAAATACACACTTATTTAATTAGCATATGAGAGACATGCTTTTTTAAAAAACAAATGTTCTTGATCATTTGTTTATGCATTAGACAAATGTGCCAGTTGAACCCCTGGTCCCCGTCTCAAGACTGTCATGCACATAATGCGACTTAGTTACAGCAGTTATTTATTTTTTCTTATGTAGATCAAAGGTACAAGGAAATAGTCAATACTCTGGTACATGGACAAACCTTGTCAAATCCTAATTTCTTTCTATCTTTTGTCATTTTGAAAAAAGAGTGCAAGGCTAATTCTTTTGACAAAATGATGGGAGCAGGTTCCAGCCATAACCTACACTTATCGTATCTGTGATTCTACAGGCAATCTTACGAAGCTTAGTTCTTTGGTTGAAATTATTTATGTGATTTGTACTTATTCTTTGCTTTATTGATATTTAACTTCCACTTTACAGGGGGGAAGATGCATGTTTCATTAGGAACATATGCAGCACAGCACAAGTGTTGGTGGTCATTTTCATCTTGCATGAATTACGGCAGCTGGGAGTAATTTCATCTAGTTGTATCCATTTCAATGAACGTACTTGTAGTTCATTCATTTGGTTGATGCCTATATATGGTTGTAACTGAACCTTTGATATTTATGAAATATTTGATTATCTTCCAATTACCTAAAAGAGATGAGACTTCTCAATTTTCTTTGGTCGTGTGTGAGTAAAAGTGAACAAAAAAAATATACCAAAAGCCTATAAGCTTGAAATAAGGCAACATTCTACAATAAATATCAAGCTATCAGTATTACCCTAAAATGTCAAAACTATCAGCACTATAAAAAATCCTCTCCCACCAACATCTAACCAAACCAATCAAAAAAAATTGTTTGTACCAACTATATCTTTTGGCTTCTTGATCTTGTTTACATCACATATTGGAGAACTTGCAATCTTGCATGTTCCACTGGATATGAGACTTATCCAGTTATCCTGCATCAACATCATGAAGGAAAAAAAATCATATAAAAGAAAACAACTTATATTCTAACATAACTGATCGAATGCTATATCAAGAAGAATACAAGAGAAAGGAAGCAAAGTTGTGTGAATCAGAAGTAGAAGAAAAAAAGAGAATTTGTATGGCAACCCAGCTGGTAGAAACCTTAACCATTTTGGATTACCAGAAGATATAATATCAAAAGTCCAGACAAATTAATTAACCTCATTTCTGATATGGGTCAACCGCCTGAGTCATTTCATAGCAAAAGAAAATCTCTCTACGTGGGATCAAGTCCAGGGAAGAGAAGCAGGTATATACGACTCATTTTTCAAAGAAGCATTCCCAACCAATAATTCTCTCAGAATTGTAACCTATAGTCTCCGTGTCTGGTCATTGACTTCACTATAGCCTTATCTTTCATTATTCCAAGTCCCAAGACAAGCAATCGAAATAATTGGTAATAGCTATTCAGAAGGCAGATATGTAGTAAAATTATGAAAAACTTCATTGATAATAATAAGATTACCTGAACAGTGACCAGCAAAGCATGAAAACCAGCCCGATGCTTACATGGACAAACTTCTGATTCAACTTCTAAACATGGCAAAAATAAATAAAGGAAAAAAAAAAATTAACAATATGGAAAAAAAACCTTAGATGCACAGGCTTTGGGACAGCATGTTATGCCTGTTTGTCCCATTTTAATCAGCTGCATTGAATTATGAAGAGAATTATTCGTTTAATTTTGCAAGCAAAACTAAAAAGACATTTTGGCTACCAAAAGAACCAAACTAGAAGAGAAAGGAAGCTAGTCAAAGTCCATCTCATTTATCCATGAAGAAGGATACATAAAATTTATACTAAAACGAAATAGCATAGAAAAAACTAGGAATAGCCCTCCAGGCCCTCCTAATTCTTCTCACAACTTGGAATTCATTAGGCAATAGTCCATAAAAATCTTTTAAGAATCCACTATATCAACTAATATCCACACATCCAGTATCTCATAAGTAAATAATTATCCACAATTCCTGCTCAGTACTTGAAGAAGCTCGTAGTTTTCTTTGTCCCCCATAGGTTGCTAGAAGAAGCAATTCACATGGGGACATTGCCACCACTCAGATCCTCCCCTACATAATTCTCTGAACCACCTTTTCTCTACGCAAATCTTGGTCATACTTTGAATATAGGATTTTTTTTCAAGGGCTAAAATTAGTTTAATCTAAGAAAAATATCAGAATGATGTGATCCTAATATGTAATGATTACATCTATATCTAAGTTGAAGATATATCTAATAGAAGTAGTAGTTGAATAAGGGTTTTATCTCTTCTAGTGAGAGAAGACGAGTGCTAGTAGTTGTTTTCATTTAAAGTTCTCTTTTAATAGCAGTAGGATTATCTAGCTAAAGGAATGTGGTAGAAGTAGTGAAACTCTATTTAGAACAGAGTTACACTCCTACGCGAGTTTACTAGCTTAATTGTATATTTAAAGAAACAAATTATGGAATAATATTATGTTGAATTTTGTTAAGTAAAATACCATGTCACTGTGTTTTTTGGGAGTTCCTGGCTCATTCGAAACAGCTAACCTATCTATTCATGTATTTTGTATTAATTGGTTCACATCAATTGGTATCAGAGCCAAGTTTTTCCTCTTGAATAACAATAAGTGTTTACCCAAGAGGACCGGTTTCCCTCAAAAGAAACTAGATATTAAACAATATAGGAAAATCAAAGAACAAGAGTTGGGCAATTCGGGATTTTTCATTACAACCCGTTCAGCAACACGTTCAGTAACAAAAGAGAGACAACAATAAAAGATGGATCAACGACTGGGAAACATGGAACAATCAATGAAGAGCTTATCGGATAGCCATGATGAATTCCATAAGAGTCAACAAACTATGCAAGATCGCATGAAAGAAATCTATGAGATGCTTGCCAAAACATCAAATGGTGAGAATTCATGTGGAAGAAATCACAAATACGAAGGAGAAAATTCTTTCAAAATTTTATGGAGTGAAGATGAACAAGCAAAGATAGAAAAGATGCAATCAGAATTTATCGTGTGGAAGGAAAAATCCAACAAAAAGATGGAGGAGCATATGAGAAAAATTGAAAGTTTTTATACACCAAGCCCCGCTCCAGCAAGCCAATAATTGCCCATAACACCTACCCCACAGGTTGCCACTGTCAAGAGGAAGAAAAGAATTGTTGAAGCAACAAAAATTCATCCATGCCAGCGTTGCACCAAACCACCATCGATCAGCCGCAGATCCAAACATTACTGGAGCGAGCAACGTCGTCTCTCCTCAACGACGCTAGCAATGCTAGATCGGAATCTCCACCACCGTTCTTCCACCGTTATCAAACCGCACCGCCAAATCGCCTCCTAGTCACCATCGCAGTTTCGTCCGACAGCCATCACTTCGCACCGGCCATTGCAACCGTCAATTCAAAACCCACCGCACCAATCGCCGCCATCAGCCCTGTTGTGCTGGATACCTCTTTTGTTACACAGATGCGAAAGAAACAAGTAAGGGCGTTTTTGTTTGGCTCAAACAAAGAAAAAAAAAAGGGGGTATAAACAAAACGAGTTCAGCTTTTATGAAAAGCATAGTTAGTCAATGGGTCAACTTTCTTTTGTGGCTCAAAGGTGGAGCATATGCGTGCACTGTTTTTAATATTTTTTATTAAGTTATATTTTTAGAAGTGTTAATTAGTTTTTATTTTCAGTACTTTAGTTTTCATAATTTTTTCTTGAGGACAATAAAAAGGTTAGTAGGGGGAATGATGTGATCCTAATATGTAAGATTACATCTATATCTAAGTAAGAGATATATCTAAGTTGAAGATATATCTAATAGGAGTAATAGTTGAATAAGAGTCTTATCTCTTCTAGTGAGAGAAGACGAGTGGTAGTAGTTGTTTTCATTTAAAGTTCTCTTTGAATAGCAGTAGGATTATCTAGCTAAAGGAATGTGATAGAAGTAGTGAAACTCTATCTAGAGCAGAGTTACACTCCTACGTGAATTTGCTAGCCTAATTGTATATTTAAAGAAACAAATTATGGAATAATATTATGTTGAATTTTTTTAAGTAAAATACAGTGTCACTGTGTTTTTTAGGAGTTCCTGGCTTATTCAAAACAATCAACCTATCCATTCATGTGTTTTGTATTAATTGGTTCACATCACAAAACATGCTAAAAGCAAACTGCGTGAGGCTTAGAGAAAGGAAAACAGACCAGTGGTGGGCGACGTTCAGGGGGCGGAGGCGACCAAATCGCGTGAGGCTCAGAGAGATCGGCTGGATGGTGGACAATAACACTACTTTGTGGTGGGCGGCGGCACTGGACGGCGGTGGCCGGAGATATATTTGGTGGTGGTTGCAGTGGATTGGAGAGGGGGGAGTAGGGATGTAATCGAGCCGAGCCGAGCTGAGTCGAGTTTGAAGATTTCAAGACTGACTCGTTTATGAGTCGAGCCTAAATAGTCGAGCTCGAATTCGAGCCGAGCTATAAATTGCATGTTCAAGCTCGGCTCGTTTAAAACTCGGGCAAGCTCGAGCTCAAGCTCGAGTTCGTTGAAAATGACATTCGAGCCGAATTGGGTTACTGAACAAGCTCGGCTCAACTAGAGTTCGATGTAAACTATTAAATTTTTCAATGAGTAATCAAAGCAGAATTCAAACTCAAGTTTATGAACAACCTCTATGCATTTATTAATAACATAAATATATAATATGTAACTATATAAGACATATTATAAAATATAGTACATAACTATAGTTTATAAGTAACAAATTAACAATATGTTATTATATATAACTAGAGAGTATAAACTATAGTATATGTATAATGTGAACAAATAGTAAATCTAATATATTCTATATAACTAAGTAACTATAATATAAGTATAATATCTAACTATTGTTAACCATGTGTGATGTGATATATGTGTTTATATATATGCTAATTATTTAATATTGTTATATACTAACTATTAATAACTTAATATGTTAATTTAACATACTAAATATTGTAATTAAAATATTATAATTAATATGTAATATATATATATGTAAGATATGAACGAGTTAACGAGTCGAACTAACCAGCTGGGCAAGTGATCCGGTCAAGCTTTAAATAAACTGAGCTCGCGAGCCTCTATCGAGTTTTGTCGAGCGAGTCGGGTATGTATCACTTACTAATCGATGGGGTTTCTACAGTAACGATCGAATTTCTACAGTATCGAGCTCGAGTTTGGATCGGGCTAAACTGAGCGGGTATCGAGTGGGCTGTCGAATGAATTGGTTTATTTAAATCCCTAGGGGGGAGGGAAAAATTTTGGGAGAGAGAGAGAGAGGGGGGAAATGAAATATCAAACTAAACTCAAGTATGCGTTTTTTAGATTTTTTTTTATTTATGTTTTTTTTTAATTTTTGGGATAATTGCACCGTTGGTCATTGTGGTATGCCATAATTATTTTTTACTCCCTATGGTTTAAAAAGTTCATGGGAGGTCCTCGTGATATACAATAATTACAAATCGATCCCTGGCGTCAAATTCTGTTAAAATTTTTAATAGATTTCGTCAAATGCCACGTCAGCGACACGTGTCGCCATATACCACGAGGACCTCCCATGAACTTTTTAAACCATAAGAAGTGAAAAATAATTATGGTATACCACAGAGACTAACAGTGTAATTATCCCTTAATTTTTTACAGGCCGGTTAACCCGGGTTGGGTTAACCAGCCAAAATGCAGAAAACTTTTAAAGACAAAAGAAGACACTTTTGGACCTTTGGATGCAACCAACGGTCAGTATTTAGAAATTTGAGAAACTCAGATTTCCTAAAATCTGAGAGGATCCGGATCCGGATCCGTCGAACTCCCACTTCATCCTTCTAGATTTGTTCTCATCTTCCGCGTTCTCTCTCTCTCTTCTTTCTGAAAGCTTCAAACTTCAAGTTTCCCCTTTTGTGGGTTGATCCGTGACAGAAACTCTTCCCAAATACGAAAGCTTCAAAGCAAAAGATCGTGCCGAAACTTTTCGATCCAGGTTTTTCTTGGAGGACTTTCTTCAACAATCTTAACGCGTTTGAAAACTCATCGAGCGAAGCTATGGTACGCTCTCTCTGCGAAACCCTAGTTCGATTCCCCGATTTATTGGATTTTTTATGTATCAATTTTTTTGAGATTTAGAGTTTAATATCTCCGAATTAATTCCTTATTTGTTGTGCATTTTGACTTCCAATATCCTGAACTAGATTTTGGTGTCTGATCGTTGAATTATCGGTAATTACTTGATAGATCGATGTTTTAGTTGTGAATTTGCCTCAAATGGGGACAAAATGTGTACCTAAAGCTAGGAAAATGTTATGGAATTAGGCTCATATGGTTTAAAATAATTGAATTGTGATATAATTTATCAATTGGTTTTTCATACAGTTAAAGACGAGGCAATCAAGCACTAATCGGAAGAGAGAAGTTAGCGTAGTTAAATTTCACACAATCTTTCGTATGAAACATTTAAGGTCGTTATATGTGTAATAAAATTTGGGAAAATTTACTGAAATGATCATTCTGGGGACATTAATAAATTAGGCCTGGGACGTATTAGTGGACTAGCGAATTGTTGCTTTCGTTTCTTTTGCTAATATGAGAAAGTTTGGCAAGTAAGGCAGTTTTCGAGGGGGTGCTCTTGAGCCTAGTCTAATGGATCGTGACCATGTTCTATGTGGTTTAATTTGATAATATATGTTGGTTGTGGAGGATTGCGTGAAGATGTGAGATGAATGTTGTTACAGGTTAAAAATGCAGTGTCACTTGGATCATGCGATAGTGTGTGTGCCAAGTGTTCATGATGTCGTTTACCTTTTTATTGATCCTTTATAGAGAGCTATACTTGGTAAATGACATTATTGTTTCTCAAATATGAAACCACCTCATCAGGAGACTCTTCATAGAACAACATCTAGGAAAGAAAAGAACAGAGTACGTCATCACGGGTTAACTCAGCAAAAGAGGCAAGAGATTAAGGAAGCATTTGAGTTATTTGACACTGATGGCTCAGGTATTGCAATGAGCTGTTAGCATATTTGTCTTTGGTATAGTTTTCTTATATATTTTCCAATAATTTTTTTGTTTACCTTGTTGTTTAGGCACTATTGATGCCAAGGAGCTGAATGTCGCCATGAGGTATGAAATTCATGTCAAATGTACTAAGAAATTTTAAGTTGATTGGTCATGAAAGCATTACGACCGAGATCTTCTCTTGACAGGGCCCTGGGTTTTGAGATGACAGAAGAGGTAATGTCTCTACCCCAGTACATGCGTGCTTGTCCCTGCATGAGTGTGTTCACATTGGTTTTTGAAGAGTACAGAGTGCTTGTCCAATTGGGGCAGTTTCAGAATGGGGAAAAGAAACAGCCTAGTGATTAGGAAGGCTGACTCTCTCTCCCTCCCTCCCTCCCTCTCCTGTAGTGCTTGTATGCCGTGCCATCTGCTCTTATTTTACAGATTTGGTTGCATCTGTAAATCTACTTGGTTAAAGCTCGGGCATATAGTAGACTTCTTTAGAGTGATGTCTGAGTAACTGATGTAATGTATGTGGTTCTACTTTTGTAACACTTCGGTCCCATATTGAGAAGATGAATAGCTCACATAGAGTAGGTAGTTTATAAAGATTCGCATGGGTGATAAGTCCCACATTGCTTATTTACTAGGTGAAAATAAACTTTATAAGTGATTCTAAGGAAGTTCCAAATTGACTAGTCATTTTGGGGTGATGGTGGAGATGTGGCTAGCGTTTTTCCCTAGGTCATTACAGTTTTTTTGGAGTTTCTAGGGACTTTGCCCACGTTTCATGAGAGGTTCTTGAATTATATTATGAGCCATGTAGTTTTCTCTTTATCTCAAAGTTAGATGTTTTAGATTCTTGACTACATGGCTAAAATATTCTGTGTAATTCCAGCAAATCCTTCAAATGATTGCGGATGTTGACAAGGATGGCAGCGGTGCAATTGATTTTGATGAATTTGTGTACATGATGACAGCCAAAATTGGAGAAAGGGATACTAAGGAGGAACTCATGAAAGCATTCCACATTATTGACCAAGATAAGAATGTAAAAATTTTGTTCTCTTAGATATCATCTATGTTTCTTCTTGTCAATAACTTAGTTCTTTTTCCTTTTTGCGTTTAGGGAAAGATCTCTATTGCAGACATTAAGCGTATAGCAAAGGAGCTGGGTGAGAACTTCACTGACAGGGATATTCAAGAGATGGTTGCGGAAGCTGACCAAGATCGTAAGTTTGCATACTCATATATTGGGCATCAATAGTAACTGCATCACTGTTGATAATTTTTTATTTTGTTTGTTCATGGATTGAAAGCTATTACAGCAAGGTTCTGTTATTTTTTTTTTTTAAGTAATTTATCATTGGTAATTATTTTTGTTTTTATGCATTGTTAGAAAATGATGATTTTGGATGTGATTGGCTTTTGAAATGTACAGGTGATGGAGAAGTTGATGCTGAAGAGTTTATGAGGATTATGAAGAAAACTGCATATGGGTATTAGAAACTCTGAGTATCAAGCTTGTTGAGAGTTTGATGTGCAGAAGGTTTATTTCTGGACTATGCTGTTTATGTACTCTAGTTATCCCCGAAGAAAAGATGAAAAAAGAGTGGCTTAGTAGATATGTTATGGGTACAGCCAGATTTATATATTTTCAGTGCATTATGTAGCTTATATTGACAGTGTGGAGGTAGTCCAAGCCGTTTTATTTCTGTCTAACAGTGTTTTGCCAAACAATGAATGATTGAATCCAAGACAGGACATCTTGATCAGTATTTTACTTGTACATCTGAATGATAATGATTTTATGTTTTAGAAACTTTAAGGAACAATAGGTATGATTTTGAGTATATTCCTGTAAAATCCAAAATGTGGAGCGATGAGATAGAGCAATGATTTTATGTTTTAGAAACTTTGAGCAATAGGTAGAGCAATGATTTTTAGTATATTCCTGTAAAATCCAAAATGTGGAGCAATGAGATAGACTGATAAAGCGTCGATATATTACAGTAGAGTGGTCGGTTTATTCTTTGAGGATCTAGCTTCCATGCTGTAGTTTTAATGTCAGGATGTTTGTTGTAATTCAAACAACCATCAAGGTTCAGCCAAAAACGATACTATATTTTTCGGAAAAAAATATAAGAAAGCTTTCTCAACTAACATCTGATTTTAAAATAGTTGCATGAATTTGCTAAAGTGACTTATCAAACTATCAAGGTATGTCAAAAAAAGTTATTTGATAATATCCTTATTTTCTTAAAAATTAAAATTAAAAAAAAAATAATCTTTTAAACTTATTTTTTAAACCCCCAAAAAAAAAAAACCAAGGTGGTGGATTAATACGAAGAAAAAAAAATCGAGATAAATGCAAAATCAATCCCTATAATTGGCCGAAATTACAAATCGTTTCCTGCAATATAAAAATAATTCTAAGGTCACTAGGATATTCCAAAATAACAATTTAAACTATGCAGTCAAAACACTCGATAAATTCCATTAGTGTCAATGTCAGCACCAATAAAATGATGACATGTATCACTCTTAGTAAAAAAAATGAAAAAAAAAAAATCTAAAATTCGTTCATGTGGTTTACTTGATTTACAATTAACTCTCTATAGAATTAAAATAAACTTAGAGGTCTCTATGGCATGCCAAAAATACAAATCACTCTCTTCGGTCAAATTCGGTCAAAACACTTGATGAATTTCGTTAGTGTGTCACGTCAGCGCAATAAAATGACAACACGTGTCACCGGAGCCCGGCCACCCCCAGCTGGCTTGCAGGCCATCCCTTGTATTTTTTCTTCTTCTTCTTCTTTTTTTAATTCAAAAATTTTAATTTCTAAAGTTTTGAATTTCTTTAGCCTTTAGATTTATTTATTTTTAAAAAAAGTTTTTTAATTAATTATTTATTTTAGTTTTTAAGAGAATAAGGGTATTATCGAGAAAAAAAATTGGCCTTTTTAGCACACCTCGGTAGTTTGATGGAGCACTTTAGCACAATTAAGAGAATCAAATATTATTGATGTCATGCAGTTGAGGATTGTGAATGATTTCCTTCCAAAAATATCGGGAGAAATTTTGGCATGGAAAAGCCGTTATTGACATGACGAGAAGGGGAATCGGAACTTAGAAGCTAGATTTAATATCGCATGTTCTACTTCTCCCATACATGCTCCGCTCCCCCAATTTTCTTGCTCCTTGAACCAGCTTGAGTCGGCCACTTTCCAATCTCTCCACCAGTGCATGAGGTCTGCATGCCGCCCCTAGCAGTGTCAGATTCGGTTATGCAGCTCCTCCCTCCTCCTTGTCCTTCTGTGCCACCTACCCTCCTTTCCATCACAGCCGGGCATGCGCCCCTCAATTGGCCTTTCCGCCCTCTTAATATGATGGTCATGTTGCTAAAAATAATAAATAAATAAAATTGGTACACACTTTTATGTCGATTTGTAAATATGACGCTAAAAAAAATAAAATAAAAACAAATGATTGATTAAACAGTCACATCAAAATGGAATAAAAATGCAATAAGTCAAAGCGCATTACGGATGCTCAGGTTTTTCATTTTGTTTAAAAAAAATGGAAACGCCATAGCCGAGAAGACGCAAACTGCAACGAACGGATGCTCAGGTTTTTCAGCTGGTACGGAATGTAATGGCGGGAAACCCTGGGAAAGAAATATGCCAGCGACGGTTAAAATGGGTTTGAGTCCAATAATTCCGAGGCGTTTTCTTTGTGCTCTTTCTGTTCCAAGTCCAAAGCCACCTTCTTTCAAATTCTTTGCTACTCTTCCATGTCCCCCAAAATTCTCTCGTCTGGGAGCTAGACAATCCACGAACAAGCCTCCGTTACATAATTCAAGCAATCCCAAAGGAGCTGAGTTTCTTCGTCTGGCAAGGCTTTGCCGAAACACCAAACACTTGGAGCCTCTGATGTCACTTCTAATAGTCAAGGGTCTGATTGAGGACGAGTCTTCCGTAGGAGAATTCGTTTGGTCTTGTTTTTCTGTGGGTGCTCCAGATGTAGCTGTCTCTGCGTTCCGACGAATCGAAAAGCCCAGCGTAGTGTTGCAGAATTTGATGGTCAGGTGCCTTTGCAACTGTGGATTATACGAAGATGTCATGTTTCTCTATCTGAGTTGTCGGGCTTCAGGTTTGCCGTCTGACGATTTCACGTTTCCTTTTGTGATCAAGGCGTGTTCGGCTCTGAATGCATTACGAATTGGAAAGGAGGTTCATTGTGTTGTTTTGAGAACTGGTTTTGAGAGAAATTTGGTTATACAAACGGCTTTGGTTGATTTCTATGCGAAATCTGGTTGCATGGGGACCGCACGTACGCTGATTGATAGAATTCCACAACCAGACATGGTTTGTTGGAATGCATTGATTGCGGGTTATTCTTCAAATGGGCTTGATGAGGAAGCCTTCGTGGTTTTCAGGCAGATTCTTGTGATGGGTTTGAAGCCCAATGTGAGCACTTTTGCCAGCATAATTCCTGTCTGCGCTCGTTTGGGATGTTTGGATATTGGAAAATGTCTTCACGGCTTTGCTGCCAAGTCTGGATATTTTTCAAATGATTTTTTGGTGCCTGCTTTAATTTCAATGTATGCTGGTGATGTCAATTTATCTACTGCGAGGAGTTTGTTTGATTCGTTACTTGAAAAGAATGTTACTGTTTGGAACGCTATGATCTCTGCATATACACAGAGGCAAAACACTTTTGAAGCCTTTGAGATGTTCCAGCAAATGATCCGTGCTGGCTTGCAGCCTAATTTGGTCACTTTTGTGTCCATTATTCCATCATGTGAGAACTCCAATAGCCATTGGGTTGGTGAATCCCTTCATGCATGGGTTATAAAGCATGGGTCAGAAGCTCAGCTTCCCGTGTTAACTGCCCTTGTATCAATGTATTCTAAGCTTGGGGATGTCAATTCAGCTATCTTTCTTTTTTATCAGATGCCCAATAGAAACCTGCTCTTATGGAATTCAATGATTTCTGGGCATGTGCTTAATGGGCAATGGGATGCAAGTTTGGCCACATTTCGTGAAATGCAGTTTGCAGGATGCAATCCAGATGCAGTCTCCGTTGTTAATATTCTTTCTGCCTGCTCCAAGCTAGAGGCTGTTTTTCTAGGCAAGTCTGCCCATGCAGTTAGTGTTAGAAAGGGTATTGACTCAAACCTTAATGTGACAAACGCACTGTTGGCCTTTTACTCTGATTGTCATCAGCTCTCCTCCTCTTTTCAGTTGTTTAATGCAATGGCTGGAAGAAATGCTGTATCATGGAATACTTTGATATCTGGGTGTGTAAACATTGGTGATGTGGAAAAGGCAGCCGTCATTTTTCACCGGATGCAGAAAGAGGGCCCGGAGTTGGATTTGGTTACCCTGATTAGTATTCTCCCTATTTTCAATGAGAGCAAAAATCTAGTGCAAGGAAGGGCTTTACATGGTTTTGCTATGAAAACTGGTTTTGACTCCGATGTTTCTTTAGTCAATGCACTTATTAGCATGTATTGTTACTGCGGAGATCTTGAAGGTGGGAGGTCACTCTTTGAAATCATGCCTCAAAGAAGTGTTGTCTCTTGGAATGCTCTAATAACTGGTTTCCGATATCACAACTTACGGCATGAGGCTTTGATCTTATTTAATCGAATGATAAAGGAGGATCAGAGGCCAAATTATGTAACCTTGCTAAATTTATTGCCTCTTTGCTGCAACCAGTTGCAGGGTAAGTCTATACATGCTTTTATAGTGAGAACGGGAGTTGCAAAAGAAATCCCTCTTGTTTCATCTCTTATATTCATGTATGCCAGATTTGAAAATTTAAATTCATGTCTATTGCTGTTTCATATGGGAAAAAGGGGGGATATTTCTCTGTGGAACGCTGTGATGTCTGTGCATGTCCAATCGAAAAATGCCAAAAAGGCAGTCGCTTTCTTCTGTGATTTGCTTCAACTGGGACTGCAGCCTGACAAAATAACAGCCCTGAGTTTAATTTCGGCCTGTGTTCAGTTAAATAGCATAAATCTTACTCACTCTGTACTGAGTTACCTGATACGCAAGGGCTTTGACAAATACATGGCCGTCTGTAATGCCCTAATTGATTTGTATTCAAGAGGTGGACACATTTTAAATGCAAAGAAACTGTTTGACGGGTTGGTTGAAAAGGATGCTATATCTTTCAGTGTGATGATAAATGGGTATGGGTTGCATGGGGATGCTGAAGCTGCCCTTGACCTTTTGTCCCAGATGGAACTTTCAGGGATGAGACCTGGTGATGTTATTTATTTGAATATTTTATCAGCTTGCAGCCATTCTGGCTTAGTTGAGAAAGGACGCACGGTATTCAACTCTATGGTAGAACAAGGAATATCACCAAAAATAGAGCACTATGCTTGCATGGTTGACCTTCTCGGGAGAATAGGCCACTTGAATGAGGCTTACGACATTGTTAAGGGACTGGCTTGTAAACCTTCTGTAAGTATGCTTCAGTCCTTGTTGGGTGGTTGCAGAATCCATGGCAATGTTGAACTTGGAGAGAGAATTGGTGAGATGCTCTTTGAAATGGACCCAAAAAATTCCAGATCATATGTGATGCTTTACAATATCTATGCAGCAGCTGGAAGGTGGACAGATGCCAATAAAGTGAGGTCTGATATGGAACGAAGACAGTTGATAAAATTACCTGGATTCAGTCTTCTTGTGGAAAATGAACTTCAAGATGAGGCATTGTCTTGAATCATTGTGGATGGATCAAATTAAATGTGCATTTTCAAGAGAAGCACCCAGAGTCTTAGTGGCTCACAGTGGCCTAATCAATAAAGTTGACTATCTGGTCGGAGAACCAAGAAGGACAGGGTATTAAGGAAGTTGAACCAGATTTGCCTATGTTTTTATCATATTCTAATTTGTCCACGGCCCAAAATTCTGGAGACACAATCTTTTGAATCCTGGTTACCAGTCAGATTGAGTCATCAAATGGAAACACTCGTACAAGTGACATGCTGCGAAGGCTCAGTGGACATGTTTTTGCCGACCTAGAAGAGGTCAATATCAGGGATGAGGGCTTCAATTTAGCTTGTTGGCACTAGAGATCATTGACATGGCAAAACAATGGGGAATTCTTTTGGGAGAAAAGGAGGGCCCATTTGAAAATCCCTCACCCCTCTCCTCCTCTTAGGAATTTTTTGAAAATAGGATTGATGTGATATAAAGTTGATGTGATATAATAAGTGAAAAAAGTTAAGAATGTTTTGAAGTTGATTTTTTTTTTTGAGAAGTGAAAATAAAGAAAGGGGAGGGGAAAGTGAATTTCAAACGGGGCCGATAATGAAAACAACAAAGAAGCTGCAGTGACGATGGACTGACGTTGCTAAAAGTTTTTGAGGTGATTTTTTTTTTTTTAATAGTAATAAGAAGTGATTGATGTAATATAAAGTAAAAATAAGTTTTGATTTTTTTTTTTAAAGAAAAAAGAAAAAATATTAAAAAGTAATTAATATGATATAAAAAGTAAAAAAAATTATTAAAAAATGAATGATGTAATAAAAAAACTTTAAAAAGTACGATATTTTTAAATTGAATTTTATTTTTTTGGGATAATTACATTTTCCTCCCATGAACTACCGGCCTGTGTCATTTTGCCCCTACGAACTACCACTTCGACCAAAATAGAGCATCCA
Organism: Alnus glutinosa; assembly: GCF_958979055.1. Classification (NCBI taxonomy): domain Eukaryota; kingdom Viridiplantae; phylum Streptophyta; class Magnoliopsida; order Fagales; family Betulaceae; genus Alnus; species Alnus glutinosa. The sequence continues at coordinate 4,571,232 of NC_084888.1, forward strand.
ACTACCAATTTTACATCTTTTGCCCCATTCCGTCAGTCAGACCCGTTATGTGTGACAATCAACGGGTCACGTGCCGTCTAGCCCATTTTTATTCCGAAATTGCCCACCGGTACAGTTGATTAAAGTTTATGGAAAAAAAAAAACCAAAAAAGAAAAACAAAACAATTCAAAAGGAAAGAAATAGAAGCTTCTGTCACGTCATTTTCGCGGTCTCACACTTCAACTTCAAAGCAGCAGCCCGCTAAAGGAGTCGACCTTGAAGAGCTTCAATGTCTTGTTCATGGAAGAGCGAAGCAACATTCGGGGAGCCCATCTGCCGATGTGGAGTACCTGCACCTCAAAAGACTTCCTTCACTAATGAAAATTTTGGCCGCTTGTTCTACGGTTGTGTGAACTATGAGGTAAGATTTTTTTAATGGATATGTAAATAATGGGTAGTACCTCTTATTCAGCTGCTTCTTCTCTTATATTTTGTAGATAATGAGTAATTTTTTAAAGGTTTGAAAGTTAGATCTTAGATCTAGATTATTTTCTTAGAGTTTTTTTTTTTTTTTTTGGTTTCTTGGTTTCTTGTTTTTGGGCGAAGAGTAGCTAAAGTTTATGGACAATTGGGCCTTTTTTTTTGCCTGAATTGTTTTGGGGTTAATTTTTTTTCGGACAATGGGTAACTAGAGTTTTTGGACAATGGGTCGTTTTTTTCTTTTCTTTTGCCCGAGTGATTTTTGGTTAAGTTATCCTGAAATAAGGTATTAGTTATTATTTAGTTGTGTTCAGACAATGATTGCATAATGAATACCTCTTAGATAATTCATGAAATCAGAGCATTAATATTTTTCTTCTCGTCATTTGCTGAGGACCTTAACAATAATAACACTACTATTTGGCATTGTAAATAATTTCAGTAGCATTATGTATTAAGCACATAGGTGAATTTTCTGTTCAATCCCTACCTCGACCTCCCCCCACCACCTGAGACCATTTAGTTCGCCCTATGCATTTATTAAAAAAGAAAAATGATAAGACACAAATATTTCATGTTATAGAGGAAATATGTTGTTCTTGGTTTGGTTAAATGATAAGGAAGTTGAAAGCACCAGTTTTTGTGATTTTCATGTACTGTATCTTAACAAATTGAAAGAGAAGAGGTCAGTGAGCTTAGTCATGTATGTCAGATTTCCATTTTTTTAATTTATAGATATGATCATGCTTAATTTGCAAAAGAGCCAAATTAATATGTACATCATGTCTATATGTATCATAATTGCATTGTATGCTTGTTTCCACATTAATATAATATATAGTTATGTTAGTAAAGTGGTACCAACTCTTAATTATACTTGGCCTTCCATTAAACTTTTTTTAACGTTGAAAAAAAAACTAACCTTGTTCATATGACCTTTAATTTGAATAGGTTGATCAGTCTTGCAGATTCTTCCAATGGAAAGATTCTGAAATGTGTGAACATGCTAGACGAGCGTTGGTTCGTGTGCAACACAAGGACGCTATGCTGAACAAGGAAGTTACAGAATTGAAGGCCAAGCTAGGGATCAAAGCAATTCGATATGACAAGCAAGTAAAAATTTCGAAGACAAATAGCCGACTTTTGGCATTTTCTTGGATTTTTTTTGTTGTCTTCTTAGCTGTGTTTTGGGGCAACTTTTATGGTGTAAGTAAAAGACATATGTCCTACAAACGGCTACCTTGAAAAATTGTAATGACCAGTATGTTTGTAATGATTAGTGTATTTGTAACTTTGAAACCTTATAACTTGTGTATTGGTAAACTTTGTAATGTGTAGTGTACTTGTAATGTTTATCTCCCTCTATTCATTAACTTGAGTTTGGTTGGTAGCATATGGTAGTTCAATGCCCTATTTTGGTTAGGGTAGTCAGTTCATGATAGCATTTTGACAGTTACAATTAGTTCATGGGAGGAAAATGTAAAAAATTTGTATAATTTTCTGGCATAAAATTTGGTATCATCAACATAGCATTTTGACAACCCCAATTTGATTCATTATTCCTTGTACATATGCTAAATTACTGACATATACTTCCAACATACGAAACCTGAACAAATAGTTTCCAGTACAACATAGCATTTTGGCATTTTGCATATTTCCCTTCAAACCTAAACAAGCTGTTTCCAACAACAACAACAAAACAAATTGTTTCCAACTACAAACCATCATAGTCCATATTTCCTAGCACAACATCATTAAACTGTTCCTATCAACAACAAACCAAATTGTTTCCAACTACAAACCTGAACCTGAACAAATAGTTTCCAACAAGAACAAATCAGAAAACATAGCATTGTTCCTGCATATTTTCCTTCAAACCCAACCAAGTTGTTTCCAACAACAAAACAAATTGTTTCCAACTACAAACCAACATAGTCCATATTTTCCACTACAACATCAAAAAACTGTCGACTATCATATTTCTAATAACAGTTTCCAAAAACCCATCAAGGCTGCCATATTGGTTTTTTCCCTTTGTTTTTAGCTTTCATTCGCTGTAGACCCTTCTCCACTGTTGGTACCACCACTCTTGTTGGCCTCTTTACTAGTTCTCGAATGACAACTCTGGATGCCCTGGCCAATTCCCGAGTGAATACTGCTGGTGCAGTTGCTGGTTGTCTATCATCACGTGTTAGGTCAACAGTGGGTATCTCTTTGTTGGGATTGGGCTCCTTAAATGCTGCCAACAACCTACCAGACCTCCTAATAGGTCTTGCAACAGCAGATTTTGCTTGTGCAACACACTCTTATTAGTAATTCAAAGTTTATTTACATTTAAGGTTTAGGGTGGAAAGCTGTATTTACTTACAGCTGTGGAGTTTGCTCTTTGTGATGCCCAAGTATGCATTGACGGAGTCGTTGTCTTACTCCTTTTCATTGAAGCAGGCTACATATGCAACATCGTCATTAGAAATAACACAAATATATATTTTTAATAACAAATGTTACTGATACCTACACCAACAGTAGTAAGTGGAACTCTCTTTTTGGGCCGTGAAACAGGTTGTGCAGTTGTAGATGATTGCGTAGGCTATGAGTCATCAACAATTGGTTGAGAAGGAATCTGCGACACAAAACAATCAAGGTTAGGAAAATTATTAATTCAGTTGGCAATGGTCTTTTGTTATAAAAAATGTGGCATGATATATGTACTTATATCATCAAAGCTCAACTCTGTTGTAGTGCTTGGAGTGGACTTCCTCTTCCTCCTAGGGCAAGTCCTAGCGTTATGGCCAACTGCCCTGCACTTCGAGCATCTCATGCTTACACCACCCTTCCTCATGCAATGTGGGTTTCTTGGCTCATCAGGACCCCTTCTCCGGAGCTTCTTGGGCCTGCCTGGGGCAGCTCTAACAACGGGTGGGTCAACATCATCTTGCCCGGTTCTGACCCATTGGTCATCGCTTGGCACTGGGTATATCATTGGGTCATAAGCCATTTTGTAATTCTCAACACTATAATACGGATGCAGGTGCTGTTCATGTTTGGCGGAATGATATAAAATGGCTGAGATAGCATGTGGGCATGGAATGCCAGTCATATCCCACTGCCTGCACCCACAAACACGGTCCGTCAAGCTAACCACAAATGTGCCATAACTGCACAACACTTCATAGATTCCATCCCCAGCATAAGTTGAACTGCACCCTGCAGCATCCTTTCCACACTGCTCCAACTTTTCCAATATCTTCAGGCACCATTCCCCGACATACTCCCTTATTCCCTACCTCTTCTTCTGGTATCGCTTCATCAACTTCTTCCTAATCATCTCTAGCTTGGTAATTATTGGCTTATCTCGAGCCTTGATGATGTATGAGTTGAAGCACTCGCATAAGTTATTCATGAACAAGTCTCGCTTTGGGGTGGTGTCAAAGAAAGCCCTAGCCCAGGTACGGGGGTCAATCTTCTCCAAATAAGCATAGGCAACTGGACTCAGTTTCTTCAGTGCCTCCATTCCCCTTTGATACCCAACAAAACTACATGCAACAGCTTCTTTCCACAACTTGTCTTTTAGCACCATTCATTTGTGCCCATCACCCCTAAAGTTGGCATATAAGTGTTGCATACATATGCGATGCGGTGCACTTGGCAGGACCTCCTCGAAACTTAGTATCAACCCCTAGGTAGAGAACAAAAGAAGACAAATAAAAAATAAAAAAGAGAGATTTGAAACAATGAAAGTAAATGCACAAGTGAACATGTATGAGAATAAAATATTTTAATATTCAAACTAAGCAAGCAGACATACCTTCTGCCTGTCAGAAATGAATGTTCACCCAGTACAGCCATTTGGACCAAGGTCCCCCACTAGAGTCTCTAGAAACCAGGACCAACTATCATTGGTTTCAGCTTCAACCACAGCCAGTGCAATTGGATAAATATTGTCGTTTGGATCTCTTCCCATAGCAGCCAACAATTGCCCCCCGAAATGTCCCTTAAGGAAGCAGCCGTCAACACCTATCATGGGCCTACAAGCCCTTTTAAAAGCCTCATTGCATGCTGCCAAAGACATATACAACCTTTGAAAAGTAGGTGGGACGTCTAAAGTAGGCCTTTCAACTTTCATCAACATTGTACTCCCTCTATTCATTTGTCTAATTGTTGCACAATAATCCCATAGCCGCTTGTACTGTTCCTTGTGCTTACCTTCTATCTGTTGTTTCGCCTTCACCTTGGCCCTATACAGTTGTCTAGCAATGACATCCACATTCCATTTCCTTTTTACATCATCAAAGAGAGCTGCAATTGGATAGTTTGGCTGTGTCCTAAATTTGTGGACCATTCTGTCTGCAATCTACCTAGATGTTACAATCGAAGACTTGTAACATCGTGTACATTGGTGTTTAGGGTTCAGTGACTTAAGCATAGTTCTCTCACCCGTAACCAATGAACCATAAACTCTCCAAAGACAACCCTTGGCCTTACTCGCACAAACTCCAATAACCCGGTCCCCATCATTTTTTGTGAACACAACATCCTTATCTCTAAACAAATTGTATTCTCTCACAGCTTTCCTGAACTGAGCAGTAAATTCAAATGACATGCCAATATCCAAATGTGGGTCTTCCATGTCCACATCCTGAAACTGGGAAATCCTAGTAACACACTTAGGCCAACTACTCGCCTCATACTTCTCATCACTTTTAGGGGGAGTTACCAGGATATCACTTCTAGCCAAGTTAGAGGATACCTCATCCTCTTCCTCATCATCCAACATTTGGCCAGACACAGTAGCCAGACTACTTGCACCACCAACAGCAGTTGCCTTTTCATGGCTACCTTCCTCATGACCACCATCCTCCTCATCAATATCACCCTCATCATCAAAATCATGAATATAATCATCATCACATTTTGAACTACTAGCTCCTGGTTCATCAGCCCTATCCCATGCATCGTCATCGTCACTCATCAATGCCTGCCAGTATGTATCATTTATAACCTTCATCCTCATTTCCTCATTACCACGTTCCGCAATTTCTTCACCCTTACCCTCATTTGCCCCTACTTCAGCACCAACATCTGCAAAAGACACCGTGTATAGTATTACAAGTGTATGGCCTAGGTAGACCTCAGCCATTCTGACGACATCCTCATCAGATGTTAATAAAACCAACCCATCATCTAATTCTCTTCCGGATATTCGATAGTACACCATGTCACCTGATTGGTATCTAAATTTTCTAGCCACTGTTTCGATCTCAAAAAAAGACAAACAATCCAGGTCATACGACTCTTCATACAACCTTATTTGCCCTCCAACATAGGTGCATTTGTTTCGCCGATCAAACCAGCCCCCGTAATGAACCCTAAAAATGACATCGTTGTTTGCCATTGTTCAAGTGATAGGATTGATTGACACTGCACATAAAACATACAAACACTAAATTGAGTTTTAAATTTTAAATAAACACTGACAAAAGAACTACTTCACATTGTAATAATGTGAGACTTCATATATGCATGCTTTTACCATCCACCTACCTAATATAGGATTTAATACATATACATGATAATCAGAGATATCACAACATACCGAAATTTTTTTCTTTTCCTTTATTTTAAGTTGGGATGTTCCAAAATATTTCCCATTTTGAAAAGTCAATGGAAACAATTCTAATAATCTTTTAAACTTACCATTTTTTTTGAAAACTCAATGCCTAATTTCCATTTGCTTTATTTGAGTTTTAATTAAGTAGAGTAATTCTAGGAATGGGTGAGTTTTATTTCAAAGACAATGCAGTAAAGGATATCCTCTTAAAAAGTTGGATCTCCTAAGGTGGACAAACAATTTGGGACAGGAGTAATTTTTTCAGAAGTTGAATAATTTCTTTTCCATCTTTTTTTTCCTCATTAGAACTTATCATTTATTGATTTTATTCGTTAAATGCTGTCATACTGTGAGAACTAACTGACCAAATACCGTGTTTGATAAGAGGCGAATTTCATAATGTATGTACTGAATAAACCCTACATCCAACATTCGGGACCACTTCATGGAAAATAATTTAAAAATACACCCAACGATCACTCACTAAACCCTAAACAATTTAAAAACACACACAACAAACAAATGGGGAACAAAGGGGACCTCTTCAAGGGAAAATTGTTAAACCTGAACATACAAAGGGGAACAAAGTAACAAAGGGGACCACTTCCCGAAAAAAAAAATAAAGAATAAAAAAAAAGGAACCAAACACAAACGAAGCATCGAAAAATGGCCGACCACTATGGGACCACTTGGGGCAAAGAGGAAACCTTAAACAAATAAAACCAAATCCCGAGTAGCAGATCTATCGGGTACCACCAACAAATAACAACAAAAAGAAACAACAATAAGAAAGCAACAGGTCATTGGTCAGAGACAATGAAAACAATAAATTTTTTTTTTTTTTTAAAAAAAAAACCTTACAATTCCAAAAATCTCCAACAAATAGAGTTACTTGTAGCAAATCGGTAGTTGTTATTAGCCGATTTTGATGTTCAAAGATCGTGTGAGGATTGAATGTTGTTCTAGGGTTTTGAGTGTTCAAAGTGAAGTGTGGTGTGAATCCAAAAAGAGCGAAGCATGCAGCGCAGATTAAGGTAGAATGAAACAAAAATTTAGGGGCATTTGAGGTATTCCACGCTAAAAAATAAGGGTATATGTGTAAAATCAATAACTTGTTATTTTTAAATTCAATTGAATTTTTAAAAAGGGTATTTTCATCTTTAATCAACTATACCAGTGGGCAATTTCAGAATAAAAATGGGCTAGACGACACGTGACCCGTTAACCGTCGCACATAACGGGTCTGACTGACGAAAGGGGGCAAAAGATGTAAAATTGATAGTTGGATGCTCTATTTTGGTCAAAGTAGTAGTTCGTGGGGCAAAATGACACAAATCGATAGTTTATGGAGAAAAAAGGTAATTACTTTTATTTTTTTAAAGAAAAATAAAAAGTGTTTGCTAAACAAGCCCTTCGGGATTTGACATGTCGGACGTACAGTCAGCACAGCATCTAGTCGCTGTTCGAAAAGTTTTGAGAAGATTACTGTACACTGTTTTGTTAAGCAGCGCATTGGACGGTTCGGACCCTTCACGACAACATGCCATTTTCATTAGCTGTGGACAGTTGTTATGGCCACGTTCGTTGAGTGGCGGCGAGGTCTGACAATGGTCTCGTTCCTCCTCACATGTTAATTCCGACGGCCAATATAATTTGGTATGAATTGTTTTCCAATCCAAAGTAACTTACATAATTATCTGTGACAAAGGGAACCAATTTCCAAAACAAAAATAATATGTAACTCTGTGTTTTTTTTTTTTTTTTTTTAAATAATAATAAAAAAAAAGTAAAGAGGAGAAACCTATATTTTTAACTGGGTCACCTCAACTAACTAGTTCATGATATTATTTCTTGGCTGACCTAGTATTTGGACGAGCAACAGTTAAAGTACTCAGGATTTATCTTAATATATTATAATCTTATTGTTAACTATATGTATATGATTTACTACTTAAAAATTGTACTGTACTATCACAATTATAATCTTCAATTGTCCCTCACGCAAATGCCACATAAATTTAAATTTAAGGGAAAATTGTACCATTACAATTATTTGTAATTTTAATTGATTTGTAATTTGTAATTGTACCATTACGACTATCGGAAGTAATTTGTAATTTTCACCTACCACAAAGACCTTACAATTATTCTTTTATACCATATTAATTGATTTGCAATTTAGATTAATCACAAGGTTCAATATATTTTCCCTAAAACTAATTACGTAATATATCTGTCTTTAAAAAAAAAAAAAACTACTTAATATATCTCGTTTATCACAAAATCTAACAGTTATGTTTTTTAGTAAGGATTTAGCATACAAATTACAATAGCCACCCCACGTTTCATTTGAGTAATTAAGTAAATGATTACGGTAACACAACCTCCTCAACAGTCACGTACATTTATGTATTTGAACATTTAGTTCACAAAGAATCTCTCATTTTGTAATCTTAAATAAAATGTATCATTTGATATGATGATATATATCGGAACAATTCTAAAAAGAAAATATAATTGTCATATTAAATATCACTGATAGGACAACGTGCGTATATACTGTTAAATGTCGTTATCTTGAATGATGTTTTTTTACCCTTTCAGACAGTTGGGGATGTTGCGCTGTAAAGGTAACGTCACGTGTAGCCACGGCAACCAAAAAAACCCTCCTATATATGGATGCCGTGTCTCCTCCAGACGTAAGCGTTGAGCTCAGCATCCCACATGGTAGTGAACACAAGCTGGTCATCACTCGGAACCAACTTTCGAAGCACTTCTCTCTCCCAAACTCGAAAAACTTATTTATAACGGATAAATCGTTTTCTACGAGATGTGTATCTGTTGGCAGTGGACTCCCGCCCCTTGAATTTGATATATATATATATATTTTATTTTTATTTCAAATTACATATATTACAATATTATTAAATTTATTTGTCAAAGACATGTACATAACAGAATAGTGTGTTATTAATTTTAAAATTAGTAAAAAGTGATATGATATAAAATAAAAAAAAATTATATAAAAAAGTGAAAAAGTTTTAGATTGTAGTGATTTTTTTTATTTGAATAGTAATAAAAATTTATTAATGTGATATAAAAAGTGAAAAATTAGAATATTTTGATGTTGATTAGTATTAAAAAATATGAAAAAGTGAAAAAAAATAAATAAATACATAAACAGTAACCATATTACTGTATACCATTCCGTCACTTGGCAAACAAGACCATTAGTTCTGAACTTACACGCTAACAGATTATTCTTATAATATGCTAACGAAATTCATCCAAGAACCTAATAGAAAATGCATTTGAAAACCTATTTGCGTTTTTTCTTAGTAAAAAAATTTCAATCAATTTTTATAATCCTAAAAATCTGTTTGCAACTAAATAAATTCAAGAGACTGATTTTAATATTTTTTTTTTTATTTCTTAAATACCTATAAGTGATAAAAAAAAATAAAATAAAAATCTAATTTATAACATCATCCAAATATCGTTTTCCTGAATGGGTTTTTTCTTACCCTTTCAGACGTACAGTTGGGGATGTTGCGCTGTAAAGCTCACATGCAGCCACGGCAACAAAGAAAACAAGCATATTTCTTATAAACCCTCCTATAGATGCCGCGTGTCTCCTTCAGACGTGAGCGTTTCCCACGTAGTAGTCGAACCTTACCTTCGAAATTCGAAGGAAACATCTAGAAACCGAAGTAAGAAACATCCAAATATATTACCCTGATTTTTTTATTTTTTTTATACCCTTTCAGACACTTGGGGACGTTGCGCTGTAAAGTTCACATGCAGCCACGGCAACAAAGCAAACAAGCATACGAAGTCTTATAAACCCTCCTATTGATGCCGCGTGTCTCCTCCAGACGTAAGCGTTTCCCACGTGGTAGTCGAACCTTACCTTCGAATTGAAGAAGGAAGCATCTAGAAACCGAAGTAAGAAAGACTGTGGGCGAACGGCGCCCCAGCTGGCCGGTAACCACGGGGATTCCCGCCCCTGCGACCCCCTTGTAGGCTCGTATAAATCAAATCCCTTGCCTCGGCAGTGTTCCTCGCCTTTGTAGCAGATTAGCTTTGAAAAATGACCCTTAGGAAAATCATAAATTCTCCGAGGACCCCCAAACTGGGTTCATCTCATGCAGGTATATCCTATCCTAGGATACCATGTATCTCTCAGGAAGTGGAGCACTACATCATGGTGTCAGCTCTCAGACACGTGATCACCGGCGGCATTGATGGTCTCACCCAGGCGTTGCACCTTCAAATACTACCAACCGCCACCCAGAACGCCACGTCACTATCATTCCAATCAACCAGAGCCAGCGGGACCAAGAGTACTGTGGATGCTGACGCGTGCCCAGTATGCAGGATCGACGGCTGTCCGGGGTGCAATCTCTTCCTCCCCATTAGAGAAAGCAACGAGAAGAAGAAGAACAAGAGCAAAACGACGACGACGAAGAAGAAGAAACACAGGGGAGTGAGGCAGAGGCCGTGGGGGAAGTGGGCGGCGGAGATAAGGGACCCAAGGCGGGCGGCGAGGGTGTGGCTGGGCACATTCGAGACGGCGGAGCAGGCAGCAAGGGCTTACGACAAGGCCGCCGTCGAGTTCCGCGGAGCCAGGGCCAAGCTCAACTTCCCAGCGTCGGACTACGCAGAGAAAAAGCAAAGCGCAGAACATGAGAAAGCTGACGAGAGAATCGAGACGGAGACCGAGACAGAGAGTACTGTGAAAGAGTTGTGGGATATGTTTACGGAGGACGACCTTAGAGTGATGATCACGGATTTGCTTTGAGAATGCAAAAAGAGTAGAGAAAGAGAAGTAGAATTTAGAGTAAGATGTACGGTAGTATTAGAATTTAGAAGTAGAATCCCATCTGGCTCAATCCATGAGTTCAAATTAATAAATTTAACGGTAAAGTGCTCCTATAACTTCTGAGTTTTCACTATTTTACTTTTTAGTTGTTTTATTTCAATTTGTATTATAGACGGTACCTTAATTTAAAAAAAAGATCGAATTAGTACTTTGGTTAAGTTTTTCGTCCAAAAACTAACGGTTCACAACATATCAACCTCTAAAATTAAAAATTTTAGAAAATTAATTAAAAAATAATAAAATAAAATAAAAAATTGAAAAAATAAAAACACAAGTGGGTGGCTCCTTGACAAATAAATAAATCAAGATCGGTTTTGGCCCCGGCCACCCCGAAGGGCCAAACCCTCCAAATTTTGTTTTTTCCGTTTTGCCCATGGAGTGGCCGAATCACCCCCATATACCATGGGAGTGGTTCGGTCACCCCCCAGACCGGCCGAGCCACCCCCAAGGGCAAAACCAATCTTGCCATTTTTTTTTTTATTATTTTTTTTTTCTGTCCAGAGGAGTGGTTCGGCCACCCCAAACCGGCACCCCCATTTTGGCCAAGGGGGTGGCTCCTTATCAATTTATTTATTTATTTAATTAATTTTTAAAGATTTTTAATTTTTTTATATAGTGGCACATGTCAACTTCAGAAGTTGCCATGTAGCGGACCGTTAGTTTTTGGACGGAAAACTTAACCGAGGTACTAATTCGGTCTTTTTCTAAAATTAAGATACTATCTGTGATGCAATTTGAAACTCAGGGACTAAAAAATCAAGTTGTGAAAATTTAAGGACTAAAAAGGTGTTTAACACTAAATTTAAATCTAATTATATTATATTTTTCTTTTTCATATATTTTTAATATGGGAGTTGGCAGGGACGAAAGCTAGCATTGGATTTTAGGGGGAAAAATTGAAAATAAAATTTAGAAGGACAAAACTAAAATATAAAAAATTTAAAGATAAAATTTAAATTTTTTTTATAAAAAACATGATGGCTTGGAGGTTTTCTTCACTCATTTATTATAACATATTTGAACATTATTCTATCTAAAAATTTAAATTATTTAATTATGACTGTTTATACCTATGACATATTTTTAACGTTAGATTTGATTTGTTTTTCTATTTGTATGTGTCTACTCAATGAACAACACAAAGGAAGAAGAGAGAAGACGGCGAATTTGTTGAAAAAGGGCCAAGTGCCTTGGTGACAGTGACACTAATGATTGGGAATTCCAAACGCGTTTACTATTGTTTTAAGAATTTGAGATTCTTTTAATGAGTTTTGATTTTTACACTACACTGTTACAACAATTGCATAATAATTTTTTACATGAAGGTGGGTCTTAGTGTGTAGGGTCTATCCTCATGTGAAAGATTGTTGTGCAGTTGTTGTATTGGTGTTATAGATCTAACATTTTCCTTTTCTTATATATATAAATAAATAAAGAATTTGAGATTTTTCGTGGAAAAACTAAATTTGCCTTTATGAAAAAGCCTTTCTTTTTGTCCCTTTTCATAATTTTTTTTTTTCACTTTTTTTTTTTTTTGGTTTATTTCTCCTTGCTATAAGAGAAATTAATGAGGAAAGAAAAATGATAAAAAGAAAAAGAAAAAAAAGTACACATGACCTCCTCAAACTACCATCTCATTGTCAATGTCCCTCCAAACTACCAATTGTATCAATCTCCCTCCTAAACTACTAAAAAATGCCAATGTCTCTCATAATGACAAAAATATCATTCATAAAATTATTAAATTAAAGTAAAAAAATAAAAGCGGGTTTTTCTTTTCGTTTATTTTTTTAATTTTTTATATAATTTTCAGTTTATTTTTTTAAAAAAAAAGAAAATTCGTTCTCTTTTGTTTTTTAATTTTAATTTTTTTTTTCGTTTTTTCTTTAATGTTTTTCATTTTTTTTAAAAAAATTATTTATTTTTCTAGTTCTTAGTTTTTTTTTTCTTTTTTCTTTTTTAGTTTTAGTTTTTCTTTTTTTTGAATTCATAAAGACATTTTGTCTTATTGAAAAAAAATTAGGATTATTTTTGTCCTTTTATTGGTTTAGGAAGGACATTGACATGTTTTGGTAGTTTGAGGAGGGACATTAATACAATTGATAGTTTGGAAAGGATATTGACAATGAAGTGTTAGTTTGATTGGATTATATATACCTTTTTTTTAAAAAAAAGAACTCACCCACTCTCTTTTTCTCCATTTTCCCGTCCTACCAAAGAAAAATGCCCCCACGTAACATGAAAAACCCAAAAAGTAGTTTAACAGCAGCTCTTCATCACCTCCGGAAATCTTGATCCAAAATTCAATTTCTTTTTATGTAACAAAAAATGATCCAAGTAACTCCATCTGTTTCATGCTCCTCATGAAAATGTTGATGTCCCGCTAGCTACTAGTACGTTTAGCCACATAAATTTGCTTCATCTTTGAAGAGAAAAAGCTTTTTTAGTGTTTTATGGAAAGCCGTCTACTTGACTTTTGATTCAACCCCGACCTGGTTTTGAGGGGGGAACATTGATATTTTTTTTTTAGTTTAAAGGGACATTGACATAATTTATAATTTATGGGGATATTGACATTGACAATTGAGTGGTAATTTAAAAAACATATATAATCTTTAAAAAAACACACTCACCATAACACACAACTAGTAAAAGAAGCCACCGATCGGTTTGGACGGCTCGACCCATAAAATTCCAAGATTCCTTTAATGGAAATTCCAGCACTTCAAACTCTAGGTTGGCACTTGGCATTGTTTGGAGTAGATCCCAGAGAAATAGATTTGATTATTCTCAGTTTCTAATGTGAAGTAGAGTGCTTTTTTTCTTTTTTTTCGAGAACCAAGAGAAAGGAAGAGGCAGAAAATAAAAGAGAAGAGGAGAGAAGAGAAAGAAAGGATCGAGCGTGAGTTTTTGAATACTTTAGGCAATTAAAGATTCTGCGAACAATGGCCCTTTAATTTCAATTGTTTTTTTTTTCTTTTTAATTTTTGTTTTAAGAAAAATTTGTTTTTTTATATTTGTTTTTCCTTTTTTAAAAAATACTTTATTTTTTATAATTCAATATTTTTTTGAAAAAATATTATAAATGATATTTTTGTCCTTAGGGGCTAGGGATGTTGATATTTTATTGATAGTTTAAATGAGACATTGACAATAAAATTATAGTTTGAAGGTGCATGTGAAATTTTGCTCTTTTTTTTTTTAATGAACAGTGATATTATAGTTCATTGACAACATGTTGTGACAAAAATAATTTTAGGGATCCCAAATGGAGCAGAAAATATCATAATAAAAAATAATACAATCACATAAAACATTAAGATTTAAGTGGCTCGGCTTAACAAGCCTATATCCACTGGCGGAGACAACCCCGAAGAAATTCACTATCAAAAAATGATGGAGCACAAAGAATAGTAATTAAAGAGAAAACCACTCAAAACTCAAAGCTTCAATAACACCCAAATCTCACTCTCACACAAAGAAAATTTTGCATAAAAGATAATATTCTTAATTCTCTAAGCTGTTTCTCGGCACTCCAATAACATTAGAAAAATCTGAAGCCAAAAGGGTATTGTATCTCTCTTTCTTTCTTATTTGCAAGAAGTTGCTGGCTTGCTCTCTATTTCTCTACACATGAAGTTACTGCAACTCTCTTTTTCTCTCTATAGTTGTATTGCACACTTAGATTAAGGGTGCATTTGGAATTGCGATTTCTTAGACAATAAGTATGATTTTAAACTAAATCGCAGAACATAAATCGTTTGGGATCTGCATTTTTAAAAATGGCGATTTGAAAATGTAGAAAATCTGTTTTTTCAAATCACAGGTAAGATTGTGCTTTTTTTGAAAACGCAAAATTTTAAAGGCTAATTTACGATTTTAAAGACTAAACTGCGATTTTGCCAAATGTTTAATTGAATTTTTAAAAATCATTTTTTTCAAATCGTACATTTTAAAATCGTTATTTTAAATCACTTTTTAAAATCGCAAATCCAAACAGACACTAAATTACCGAATGACTGCTTCCTTTAAATAGAAAAGGTACATAGTATGTCACATGCATGGTTCACAATCAAGTAGAATCTTTTTTGAAACATAGTATCGTCTTCATTACTGAGAAACCACCCCAATAGGGGAATACAAACTGTAAACCAAACACAGAGAACAAAGCACCAATACATGAGTTACAAACTCCCCATTGGCAAAGAACAATAAAGCCCGAAGGCTATTGTAGTAATTAGAGAAAAAGATTGTCTACCCACAAAGCTAGAAACGTAGCTTAAAGCAGATACCATTACGGTAGACTATGAATCAAGAAAAGAATATACAAACAACACAAACAAACAGAAATCCAGAAAACAGGCTCCGAAAAAAAAAAAAAAAAAAAAAAAAAAAAAAGCCGCCGGCATCGGCGCTTGTAGAGCATGTGCCTTTTCCGAGAGCCTCCTCAACGAAAATCGACATTTCAGATCCCAGATCGACACCTTTCGAAGTCGGAAAAGCTAGCTGTGGCTCACATGCGCGGGAGTAGAAAGAGCAACTCTCGGCGCGTGCAAGTCACGTGCCAAACAGGAAAGCACCACACGGACTCATCAGGCCACCATCATGACTGGAGAAGGCCAAAGACCGCAACAGGAGGGTTCTTGTTAAAGGAAAACCAACCGAGTTTACAAGATCTAGCCATGAACAAACGTCTCCACCAGAAATCCTCCAACACCCGCCTTTCACTACAAGCCAGAATCTGAAATCCTCTGCTTGCTCAAGAAAAAACCAATAGAACAAACAAAATTACCACCAGGAGGACCAAAACTCCAGCATCCTTAAAGGCTTGGAGGAGACAACCACCACTGAAAACTAGCTAGGGGGAACAAAAACCTTAGCTCACAAGACCAAGGGGGCAAAAATCAAAGAAACACGCTCGGAGAGAAGGCATGAGGCCTCCCCCCCCCCGTGGAGGCGAACGGAAACTCAGACTTTTCCTCTCTCTAGAACTCTTGGGACGTTCTCCCTCTAGAAAGAGAAAAAGCTCCTCAAAGAGAATGAGTTTTTAGTGTATGAGTGAATCACAGTCAAGTAGAATCTTAAAACTCAATGAAGAAGCAAACTTCATCGAGAAGTAAAACAAAGAGAGTGGCTAAGAAAATAACAATGGGCCCACCGTGACTTCGATTCAAGTCACACACGACAGGTTATACGATTATACCCACGTCTTTCATCTAAAATGCCAAAACTAAATTTGAACCGTTCAAATAATTCAAATTATTACAAAGGATGCCCTGTTAATTCGTTTCACTGTATGTTGGGAAATATTCCCTAACCACCAGAGAATGGGCTTATCGAATGTATGTAAGCCCATTAAGGCACAAACCCGTAAAGACCAACTGGCCTATGCCTATAGTCTATAGAGATGTAATCTTTATAGGAGCCAAAAGTATCTCAGGAGTATCAAATCCTGAGATACCAGGAGCTACGCACTGAAAACTCGGATCCCGAATATATTGAAAAAATAATCTTGAAATCAGAAAATTAATCCGCTCCCACTCAATTCGGAACAATAGTTGAAGCATCGTCTAAATAAGTGAAAATTACCGGGTATTAAGTAGATGAATTTTGACATTTTATACTTTATGTAAATTGCTCTCCAAATAGTGGGTTCCAACCGACATCCCCAGTACACTTTTTTTTTTTTTTTTTTATATTTATTAATTTGCAGAAATCGGATAAGATTCTTGTTGGGGATAAATCTCACTCAACCCGATCCAAAGAGGAGATTCAAAAGTCTAACAAGGTCCAAACAGATAAGAATAATGATCAGATAAGAATAATGATCATATCAGAAGTCAAAGAAGATATCAGATCAGAAGTCTAAGAAGATATCAGATCAGAAGTCTAAGAAGATACCCAATTAGAAGTCTAGTAAAGGATTGAAGTCCAATTAGAACTCGGACAGCAGTTCTAGATCAACAAGGAGCAGGAGTCCTAATCCAGGTTTGACTCTACCTCTATGCCTATAAATAGACTCATACCCCAGGTATAAACCAAGACTCAATTTTATGCATAAAACATTATTTTCTCACAGAAGCTAACTAAGGCATCGGAGCGGGACCCCCGGAAGGGTCCCTAGGTTTTGTTGTTTTGCAGAGTTATTGAGAAGCGTGAAGAACATCAAAGGAACGTGCAGATTCACACCATACCGGAAACTGTACCAACAGTTTGGCGCCGTCTGTGGGAAACGATTATTCGTTCCTCATAAAAGAAAAAAAAGATCCAGCATGGTGATGAACACACATTCCGGAAGCCAGACCAATCGACAGTCCGTGGCCCCACAGGAACCGGCTATTCAGAATAATTTGCAGCCTCCACCGAACCCTCCACCGGGGGGTGGAGATCAAGATCGCATAGCAGCGTTGGAAGCCCAGATTGAAGACTTAAATGCAGAATTGTTACGCATGAGGACGAGACAGCCCAATCCCGAGATGAACAGGGATGAGCGTGAGGAAGAAGATCACAATAGCAACATTAATCCTCGGAGGGAGGATGACCGCCAAGGAGATCTGAGCAGAATTATTGCCGAGCTGGAGAGAAGGTGCACGTACATGGAGATGGAAAGAAAGGACAAAAGCAGAAGCCCACAACATAGAGAGCCGAGGCAACAGCAGTATCTGCCCGTGATCCCATAAAAAGGACTCTCGGGAATTTCAGGCTTGCTTTTATTTTTTAGCATTTATATTTGCAAAGAACTAGATTTTTATTTTTAATTCAGACTAGACAGAAAATTCCCCAGATTTTGGGAATAAGTATTTTCAGAATAAATGAATAAAGCTGACTTAAGAATCGGAGTGTTCCCGGTCTAGGGACCAGGAACCCGTTGATGTTGTTTCTTTTGCAGGTAAAAACTCTCGGATCAGTCCTAGCCGAGAGCAAGAAAAAACTTCTCGGATCAGTCCTAGCCGAGAAGGAGCCTCTCGGATCAGTCCTAGTCGAGAGCAAGAAAAACTTCTCGGATCAGTCCTAGCCGAGAAGGAGCCTCTCGGATCAGTCCTAGCCGAGAGCAAGAACAACTTCTCGGATCAGTCCTAGCCGAGAAGGAGCCTCTCGGATCAGTCCTAGCCGAGAGCAAGAAGAAACTTCTCGGATCAGTCCTAGCCGAGAAGGAGCCTCTCGGATCAGTCCTAGCCGAGAGCAAGAAGAAACTTCTCGGGGGGTCGGATTTAACCCTCGGGTTTTGCAGGTTGTTCAAGAGACAGGGAGAAAACCCTAAGGAAAAACAAGAAGGTAATGGGGGGTAAGATTTAACCCTCAGGTTTTGCAGGTTAGCAGGTTTTCAGAAGGAGACAAAGATCGGGTTTCCTTAGACATGGAATTCCCATTATTCAAGCAAGCTTCAGATAAGGGAATTGGGGGGTAACTGTTGGGGATAAATCCCACTCAACCCGATCCAAAGAGGAGATTCAAAAGTCTAACAAGGTCCAAACAGATAAGAATAATGATCAGATAAGAATAATGATCATATCAGAAGTCAAAGAAGATATCAGATCAGAAGTCTAAGAAGATACCCAATTAGAAGTCTAGTAAAGGATTGAAGTCCAATTAGAACTCGGACAGCAGTTCTAGATCAACAAGGAGCAGGAGTCCTAATCCAGGTTTGACTCTACCTCTATGCCTATAAATAGACTCATACCCCAGGTATAAACTAAGACTCAATTTTATGCATAGAACATTATTTTCTCACAGAAGCTAACTTAGGCATCGGAGCGGGACCCCCGGAAGGGTCCCTAGGTTTTGTTGTTTTGCAGAGTTATTGAGAAGCGTGAAGAACATCAAAGGAACGTGCAGATTCACACCATACCGGAAACTGTACCAACAATTCTATATCACTGTATTGAAGACTGTACCAGCGGAATAGGAATGACATGGTGGGAAATGGGAATATAACTAATAAGTCTCACTAAACACTTTCGGCCGGCGTAGAAAGAGGTCAATATCAGGGAATGGGGCCGGGGCTAATATTTAACGTCGTATACGAACAGCTGCCTAATTAGCGATTGTGCAGCTAGTTGACGTATAGTCGATCATTGACTTGGAAAAACCCACGACCCATGGGGATTTCTTTTGCGAGAGGTCGTTCAATGAAAACATGCAAAACAAAATAAGCTCTCCTTTGGCAATGGACGCAAGTGGGTGGGACCGGAGGGAACCCGAATTAGCAAGGGGACCGCGGCTGATCATTTGAGTATTCACCCAGCTCAGTAGCCGCTGTCACTGTCCTTTAGGACCAACGACCCTTTCCAAGCAAGCAGCCCACGTTGGACGGTTCACAACATGTCCTTGTCATCTTATCCGCCGTAGACAGTTGTTATGGGTAACTTCGTTGAGTTGCGGCGATCACCGACCGGGTCTGACTTGTTGATCTCATGCCTCGGCTCAGGTGAAATCCCACGGCCAATTTGACTTTGCCATAATTGTTTCCCAATTCAAAGTAACATACATAATTATCTATGGGAGAGGGAGAAGGATTTTCCCAAACGAAGATAATTGGACAACTATTTACTGTTGGAAATGAAGTTGTGGAACAACATAAATTGAAAAAGCAAAAAATAAAAAGGGTATGAAAATCTCTGAAATTTTGGCCAGTAAGGTGAATATTAATCTGTCTTTTAGACAAATATTGCCTCCCACTTAAATGATAACTTTTGTAGAAGGGAATATAACAATTTTGTCATCAGGATACAATACTGCCCGAATGTAGTGTGCAAATTGCAAATTCTGAACATTACTCTGAATAAGAAATTCTGTAACAGGAGAGAAGAAGAAGAGAAGGAAAAAAAAAAAAAAAGATTAACCAAAATATGCTGGAAAAATATCTTTTAATAGAAATTGCAAAAAATAGTTTATAGCAGTTTTCAACTTTTCTTTTATTTTTTTCAATTATTATTTGTCCCATATTAAAAAGTTATGAGTTTTTTTTTTTTTGTGTGTGTGTGTTTTATAAGCGTTTATCTTGCTATTATACTATATAGTGTTTGAAGTACACATGTGCTAGTGGGAAAAGATTTTTGCATAATAAAATTGCACAACATAAGACATAGGGGTGGGTCCCACACTCCCACCCCATGTGTTGTGCACCAATCACAACTATAGTAGTTGTTAAGTGCGTCTAAAGTGATGTGCGTGCGTGCGACTATCACTAGGCGACACAACAAGCACATAGTTGTGATTGGTGCACAACATATGCACAACACTAGACACATGGGGTGGGACCCACCCAGGGACGGAGGGAGGGGGACTGGCATGGCCCCCTTCCTAAATTTACTAAAAAAAAAAAATTAAAGGTGTGAAAAAAAAAATAATCTAAAAAATAAAAAAAAAATATAAGGTAAAAATAAAAATTTAGCTTACTTGGCCCCTACCAAAAAAAAAATTTCGGCCATTGGCTCCTGCCCATAAGAATTTCTGGCTCCGTCCCTGGACCAACCCATATGTCTTGTGTTATGTAATTTTATTATGCAAAAATCTTTTCCCACTAGCACATGTGTACTTCAAACACTATATAGTATAATAGCAAGATAAATGCTTATAAAACACAAAAAAAAAAAAAAAAAAAAAACTCAAAACTTTTTAATATGGGACAATTAATAATTGAAAAAACTAAAAGAAAAGTTGAAACATTTAAATTGAAAGGAAACTTAAATTTTCATGAAATAATTTTCATCATTTACTTCATCACATACGTTTATCACATAATCTGACTAATGGTATTTTTATTTTTTCTTTTAGAAATGCTATTTCTTGATCTTCCGTCCATTTTCCATCATCTTTATTCATATATTTTTTTTAAAAAATTCATCATTAAAACAATAGAAATCCGGCAAATTTGAAAAAGAAATGAATGAAAGATTAAGGAATAGCAGATCTCTTTTTTTTACTATTATTATTTTTTATAAGTGAGGATTTATCATATAATAGCTACCACAGATTTCGTTTGACTAAATGACTAATGTGTCACATTATTGAATTTGAAAATTAGGTTCACAATTTTATTTTTATTTTTTTGTATAATTTTCAATTAAATAAATACAATTGAAAAATCTCTCTTGAGATAATATGTTAAACCAACATTTAATTTAAAAATGATTAATAACATTATATAAGTTTTTGATCTCTTTCATTCATGAAAGATATTTTTACAAATAGTTGGCCTTAATTAACATATGTCAATGTCGCCTAGAAATGTCAAATAGGTCAAAAGTCATTCACGATAACGACATTATCCCCAACCCAAATGTCGTTATCGTGAATGACTTTTGAACTGTTTGACCTTCCCGATGTAAAGCTCACGTGGAGCCGCGGCAAAGAAGATATCACGAGCGGTCAGCCGCCAAGTGTCCTCTTCATACGTAAGTGGTCAGCGCAGCATTCTACCTGCCCAGTGAGCACGACCTGGAAACCACTCGGACCCCACTTTCGAAGCGTTTCTCAAGAAACCGATTAAACGAAATCCAAACCGTGTGTAAACGGCGTGCCAGCTGGCAGCCATTTGGAGTCCCGCCTCATATATAAATTTCTCGCCCAGTTTCCCGCATTCCTCGGATTCGAAATAAATCACACGCACTATCGGTAGCTTTGCAAGAAGAGCCTTGAAGAAATCGTAAACTCTTGAAAGACCCAAAGACTGGATTCGTTTCGTGCCGATATGGGCTCTCCTGGGATATATTGCCATGTATGGCGGGAAGCGGAGAACGAAACCATTGTGTCAGCTCTCAAGCACGTGATCACCGGCGGCATTGATGGTCTCCCGGTCACCCAGGAATCACACCTTCAGCTACTACAAGGCAACTCCCAGAGTGCCACGCCATCATCATTCCCTTCAACCAGCTGGACCAATAGTGTGGATGCTGACATGTTCCCGGTACACATCATGGACGGCTGTCCGGGGTGCAATCTCTTGGCGCCCATTGGAGAGAACAACAAGAAGAAGAGAAAAACGACGACGACGACGACGACGACGAAGCAGAAGTACAGGGGAGTAAGGCAGAGGCCGTGGGGGAAGTGGGCGGCAGAGATAAGGGACCCGAGGCGAGCGGCAAGGGTGTGGCTGGGCACGTTCGAGACGGCGGAGCAGGCGGCGAGGGCTTACGACAAGGCCGCCATAGAGTTCCGCGGAGCCAGGGCGAAGCTCAACTTCCCAGAGTCGGACTACGCGGAGACAGAGCAAAGCGCAGAGGATGAGAGAGCTGAGGAGGCTAATCCAAACGCAGGGGCGGAGTGGAGGAGCACCAATCCAGAGAGTGTGGAAGTGGGAGAGAGCTCTAAGGAAGAGAAGGAGTTCTGGGATGAGTTTACGGAGGACGAGCTTAAGGGGATGATGGCGGATTTGCAGCATTTGCCTGGAGAATGGACAAAACTTGATAAAACGAAGACGTATTAGCGGTGGCGGACCCAGTCTTGCGAATATGGGGGCCAAATTGAAAAAAGAAAAAGAAATGGGGGGTAAAATTTTTTTAAAAAAAAATAGTTGGGGCTTGGGGGCAGGGCCCTCCTGACCCTTATGTAGGGCCGCCACTGTGTTTTAGCATTAGAGTGTCGGAGAAGTGACTGGACCTTTTTTGGGTACCAGGAAGTTGGATTGTGGTTTTAGGGTTTAAAATTCGTTGGAGATGGGCCCAAGTGAGCTGAAGATTATGGAAATTTGAAAGTCTTTTTTCTAGAAATGGAATAAAGCTAAGAAGAGTTTAAGGTAATGTGTTACTGGAGCAGATTCATCAGGAACAAGGAATTCAGGAGACGTGGCTGAAGGAAGATTGGTAGCAGAGGCCAGTGGAGTCGTGATTTAAAGATCAAACTGGCTGCTAATTAATAAGAAGAAGGGAATTGAAGAGGATAGTCGGTGCTAATAAAGCATGATCCCTTTAATTTCTTTGCAGGAGAATGCAAGGGATATAATTGTAATAGTGGGCTTTTGTTAGTTAGTTAGTTAGAAGTTGATTGAGGTACAAAAGTCTAAAGAGAGTGTAGGGATAGTTATCGAAAGTGTTAAAGTGTTTTCTTAGAATTGTAGTTCTTGGAACCTTTGAGTTGAGCTCGAATCATCCATTCTTGGAGTCCGACTAAGCTCGAATTAGTCAACCTTTTATCAATTTCAATATTCAGTTTATCCATTCCATTCTTTCATTCTACAAATCCATTCATATCCATTTCCATCTAAATCATAGAAAATATCCTATAAATAAGAAAGTTAAGTGGTATTAGAGCCGTTCGGCCGAACAATGGTGACAATTAGGAGAAATATACATTCAAGATGGCAACAGGATCAAATTTAATCCATGGAGAACAATTGCAGTGCAAGAAATCCAAGAATGCAGTTCCAAAACAAGTATTCTGAAGAAAGAAGAAAGAATGAGAGACAAAATAAAGAAGAGGATTCTCACTGGCAGGAGAAACAGCATTGTTATGAAAAAAGAAGGGTTGGCAGAAGGTGCGATGAGGATCAATGGGAAAGAAACCAACAACCCCGTCCTGCAAGATTGGAATTTCCAAGATTTACAGAAGGAACTCGCATGGCGCATTGTGTGGATTCTTTGAAGCAGATTGAAGATAGTCAGCATCAGCAACAAGATATCCAGCGGTTACACCATGACAAGTTGGAGGAGTTTTCAGCAGCAGTGGGGACGTTGACAGCTGCAATTGCCAAGATACACACCAAGTTAGATCAACAAGCCAATTCCATAGAGCAATTGCAGAGGGGTTCTAAAGAGAAGCATGTGGCAGTGGAGCAATACAAAGGACGAGTTGGAGGAAAAGAGTTCAAGAATTTCCAAGAACCTGAGAATTTTGAAAGGTCCAGAGCTCAAAATAGGTATTGGGAAGGAAAGAGAAGACCTGAAGAAGAGGAGATACCTTGGAGGGAACAACAAGATTATATGGAGGATAGGCGGTCTGAAGATAGAAGGGCGAGCAGAAGGTTTGATGACTCAATGGAGGCATTGACTAGGCTGCGGCAGAATTCTACAGTGGCCCTTTACAAACATCAGTTTGAGGTACTTTCTAATAGGCTCGAAGGCTTATCTGAGAAATATAAACTACGTTGTTTTTTGGGTGGATTGAAAGATGAAATTAGATCTCCTTTGAAATTGCTGAATCCTAAGAACCTTAATTGGGCATTTACTTTGGCAAAAATTCAAGAGGAGCTTGTGCTGAATTCTAGAACCTCAAAATTCAATACTTATACAAATAATGGCCGGCGTTGCCAAGTTAGAAGGAGGTTCCAGAACACAACTGGATGTGGCTTCCGTTCCTCAAGCGGAATCAGTTGTAGAAGAAATTCCAGAACACAAAGACCAGAGTACATTTGAAAAAGACAAGCAGCTCGACAACTTACCTACGCCATTAGAAGGTGTCGACGATCAACAACCTGTCAGTTTTGGTGCCCTCAACCAGAATGATGAGTTTTTTGATGCATCTCCAAAGACCGAAACCATGGAGTTGAAGAAGATACATCCAATTCTTGAAGAGTTAGAAATAACTTCTTTAGAGATTAAGAGCCAAGAAACTCTTGGCCACAAAGACGAATTTTTACACGGGTTCTTGGAGAGAGCTCCCATAAAATTTCAGAATCTACATCTATGTCATGAAAAAGTCGAGTCCACAGACAGAATCAAGAAAGGGACGGGGAATTGCGTCCAGCAAAATCAAGAAATCAAGAACGATGATTTGTTGGAGCCTTATGATGCTGAGAAAGTGTTGGATAAAAAGCTGGAAATAAAGTTGGTTGTTGGTGTCATTTTCCTTTGGGTGGGAGACATCTTGTACATGACTGTTGGAAGTTCTGTGTTTCAGACGTGTGGCCGTGTGTGTTGAAGTGTGTGCAGCAAGTGTAAGGAAACGTGACAAGTTGCTGAAGGTTTTTTTTTTTTAACGTAAAAGCCTTCTTCATTGCCGGAACAAGCGCCCGGAAAACATCTAAATAGTTACAAAGAACAGAACAAATACACAGAAAAGAAGACAATTACGGCCGCCCGAAGGCGAAGAGAAACCAAGGCCGAAGGCCGAGAGAAGCGGCTGTAGGTAAAGAACCTCTAACCACAAAGCCAGGGGAAACCCTAGCTTAAAGCAGCTACCGGAAACCGGTAGATTGTGAATCAAGAGAAGAATTTACAACCACAACAACCAGAAACTCAAGGAAACAAGCCAGGAAACAGACAGCCGGAAAAACCAGCACGTACAGAACACCAGCTTCTCCGGGAGCCCCCCCATCAACAGACGACCTTCAGAGGTCCAAATCGGCACCTTGCGAAGCCGGAAAAAGAGGCCGTAACCCGCACGCGCGAGGTTCGGAATGAAGACCCCCGGAGTGTGCTGATCACGCGCCGACCAGGAGAGCTCAACGCGGTCCCGCCGAGTGATCGTCGAGACCGGAGAAAGCCGAAGACCGCCTCAGGAAGAGTCTTGTCGAAAAAGGGCCAACCGAGGTTAATAGATCTAGCTTTGAACGGCATCTCCACCGACCATTCTCCAACACCCATCTATCTCCTTGAACCAGCAACCAAAAGCCTCTGCTTGCCAACAAACGACCTCCACCAGTGCTACACTGGGAGGAAAACACTCCGACAGCCCTAAAGGCTCGGAGACAAACATCCACCACTGGGAAAACGACCCAGGGTGAACAAAACCCTGGCCCTAACGGCCAAGGGAACCAAAAAAACAAGGCCGGGAGGAGGAGGCGAGAGGCCTCCCCCCTGGAAGACAAGCAACACTCAACAAGTTGCTGAAGGTTGTAGAGTAGTACTGTGAGGATAATTTTGTTGGATTTGAGGATAATTCCAGAGGATTCATGAAAACAGTACACGTGGACAATTAGAAGACATTAGAGTGGTAGCAGATCACAGGATTGGAGGACAGCTATCAACGCACTAGAGACTTCCAGAGGCGTTGCTGGCTTGTTGCGTTTTATGTGTATTTTTGAGTTTCGTAGAGAGTGTTTTACATTGTAGGCCTTGAGTTTTGTTCTGGGCTGTTTTGGATTAGTTGGAGTCGTTTTTTTTTTTTTGTTTTCCTCCTTTTTACCGCACCTTGTGGTCGAGGTGTTTTGAAGGAGCGGGTAATGTAAGGGATATAATAGTATTAGGGGTAGTGATTGGGGGGAGGCCAATGATCGGCTCCCTCACCCAATAATATTAAAAAATCAACTTTCAATACACTTTTTATTTTTTATATTATTTTATTTCTTCTTTTGCATTGAAAGTTGGTTTTTTAATATTATTGGGGGGAGGGAGCCGATCATTGGCCTCCCCCCAATCACTACCCTAGTATTAGGGATATAATTGTAATAGTGGGCTTTTGTTAGTTAGTTAGTTAGAAGTTGTTTGAGGTATAAAAGTCTAAGGAGAGTGTAGAGATAGTTATCGAAAGTGTTAAAGTGTTTTCTTAGAATTGTAGTTCTTGGACCCTTTGGGTTGAGCTCGAATCACCCATTCTTGGAGCCCGACTAAGCTCGAATTAGTTAACCTTTTTATCAATTTCAATATTCAATTTATCCATTTCATTCTTTCATTCTACAAATCCATTAATATCCGTTCCAAATTCATATCCATTTCCATCTAAATCATAGAAAATATCCTATAAATAAGAAAGTTCATTACAGAGAACAAGAGACTTCATGTCCCAAGTAGGAAAATAGGAGACTCTAGTTACCGTGTGTTTCAATTCATCCGTAATTCTTTTTTCTTTTTTTTTGATAAGTAATTCATCTGTAATTCTATTCTGTATTCCGTCTGTACAAGGAAGGTGATTAATAAAGTGAAAAACTTTCCTCATCATATCTTTAATTACTTTTATAATCATATTTTTAGAAAGTGTTAATTTAGGGTATTCATTTTTTTTAATTTTTTTTTTTCTAATTTCAGCTATTTGTTAGGATTTTCTATTCAATCTTGTAAAAAATTTCAAAATACCCATATTCTTTGATATAGAAATTTTCAAAGATTCAGATATTTTAATTTCGTTAAATCTTGACTAATGCTTAATCTTTGCAATTTTTTTCTTTTTTTTTTTCCCCCTAGATAAAAAAATGTTTTAGAAAATTTAACACGTATGTTGAAATCAAAAAAAGAAAAAGAAAAAAAAAGAATATACTAGATTGACATTTTTTAAAGATTTAGAGAATAACTGAAAAAGTGATGAAAGGCTTCCCCTTAATAAAATTATGAGATTTTTATTATTAGGCTCTTGAAGTTGATTGGGTACCTCCATATACCCTATTGCTTCCCCCTTTTCCCATCCTAGCAGAGAAAATTGCCCCTACGGGACACAAACCAGGAAAGAAAAGAGTCGTTTAACAGCTCTTCATCTCCGGAAGAACTAATACAAAATTGAACTTTCTTTCTACGTATGCAAAAATAGAACAAGTGGAATAAGACCAAAAATGACGAAAGAAAAAACCAATGGAAGACAAGCAACCCTTAATAGCCTACATTTATCATAACTAATAAGCAAAAAATATTACCAATATTAATACATAAATCACAAGAAATTAACGATGTGGTTTGCAGCCAACATACATGATAGACCACGAATGACTGTTAGGCACCAGTTAACAAAAGAAAGAAGTGCCTATCAACAAATAGCACACTACACCCATCCCTCCCTCCCTTACTGAACAACCTAGTTTAGTATTTACCACCCAGTTGTGCAACCTTCATTGGGAAAACCATCATAAAGACCTATAGATTCTAGTCAACAAAAAGCACATCTCAACACTAATTGGATCCTATCAATACAATAGAATAGTCGCTGCAAAAAGTAAGCAAAATTTTTATTTTGAGAAATGCTTCAATCTGATGCTTTTCTCCACAAATCCAACTTCAAGACGCTGTTGATGTCCCACTAGTAGTCTGTTTAGCCACATAAATTTGCTTCATCTTTGAAGAGGGAAAGCTTTTTTCTGCGCCCAAAGGCTGGTTCCTTCCTTGGAACCCCATTCTGCGATGGGACCATTCAGCCCCAGAACTATTCTTCTGAGAAACCCCACCTCCTCTTTGATAATTATACCCTGAGGAATGGCTATACTGCTGCGCAGACATATTCTTGTGCTGAGACGACTGAGGTTTAAAAGTGGAACTTGTGTTCTGGCCACTGCTGTTTCTGCTACCGCCAGTCTGAATATCAGTCTTGCCAGCATCTGTGATGGTGTTTACAGATGAGCTATTAGTGACCACAGCCTGTGCCGGGGCCCCAGTGCTAGTGGAGCTTGAAGGGTCAACTAACCCTAGTTCATCCGGCAATTGGGTGACAGTTCCATCAGTTGCCATAGGAAAATTCCGGTTGCCGTCAGAGGGTGTTGAAGATCGAGAGTCAACAAACCTGTTGGCAGTCAATGACTGGTTAACAGGAGGCCCATGGCTAAATGGAGAAGTATGTACACCTTCTGCAGGTTTTTGCAATGGAATTGACAGAGGAACAGATTGAAGAGGTGAAGCAGGAACACGCTGCCAACGAGCTTGGACTGACAAGTCTGGAGAAGACTGGGTACAATAATTTTCAGCAAACTGTTAGTTATGCCAGAAAGAAAAGTAACAGCGACTATTAAAAAATATAAAGCAAAACATAAAGAAATTTAATGTTCTTCCACCTTCTTGCAGCAAACAGTGCTACATGTGTCGAACTTATATGACAAATCTAGCTAAATGGCATCACATTCATGTCTCCATCACTACAAGAATTATACTGCTGTAAACACCCACTCCCCAAGTTACAAAAATTTTATTCAAAATAGTTTTTCCGGTGGAGAGTTTCGTTTCTTTTTCTTTCTTTTTTTTTTCTTTCAGGGGAGGGGGGTGTCATTCTGCCAACCATATGCTTGAAAAAATTCAGAACCACTATTTCAATCTTTACCTGGAAAGGAGAAACATCAAACATGGCCAAAGGAGAAGGCATTGGCAGAAGAGGTGACCCAGGAGCAAGATGCTGGAGTGGAGCAGGCATGTTGGTCGGATTGCGCTGTGCAGAAACCATATTCAAGTTATTTATGTCCCCCTCACCCACAGTCATTGAAGATGATGCAGGATTGTGCTTCCAATCAGGTTGCTTGCCGGATGGAATATAAGTGGCACCCATGAAACTCAAGCCAACTTGTCCAAATTGTCCAACTGGTGCAAAATGGTTATACACAACCATGTGTGGAGGGCCCTGAACCCCTGGGATGCCTCCAGGAGGACTGATGAAGGGGCCAGTAAATCCTGCTGGAGGACCATAGAATGAATCTACACCAGAATGGCATTGTTGCCAGGCCCCAAGTGGCCCCGAGGCGGATGGACCACTCTTCTGGGACTGCGATTGGGGGGTAGATGAAGATTCATCATGTGGTCCAAATGCAAAGATGGGACCTCCCAAAACGTGGTTCATCTCGTAAAAAGGAAAATGAGAAGGTGGCCCTCCGGGGAAATGTGAAAGCATCTGGCTCGACGAGTTCTGTGGGCTTGGTAGGGGTGGCCATAAGGAAATTGGTGGGGTCTCAACAGATAGATCAGCAGGAAGAGCAACACTTAGAGATTCTTCAGCCCTAGACTGATTTGCTAATTGCTGATCACCACCTACACCAGCCAAATATTAAAAATACACATCAATAGGGCATAAACAATGTTAATAGTTATGACGAAAAAAAAAAAGTAAGAAGTAAGAAAGAAAAAATCACCTGCTGTTATTCCATCAATATCTGGTCCAAAACTTTTGGTATCTGCCAAAGAGACAGAGCAAGTACCCAGCCCATTCCCGACAATCTCATCATTACTGATGGCTGCAACGGCAACTGCAGAAGCAGCTGCCTCAGCTTCAGCTTCAGCTTCACAATCCTCTAGGTGATCACAAGATTCAGGGGCACGTTTCTCTTTTTCAAAGAAAAGACTGCAATCATTCTCAGCTCCAGGAAGATTGTGGGACATTTGGATGTCTGACCGGCATGGACCTGGAGGGCCAATTCGAAGAGAAACAGCACGATTGCTAGGAGGGAGAATTGTTGGAGAGGTGACCGCACCTAATAATAAAGATACAAAATGCTTCCTGAAGTGAGGCAATTGAAACCCCAAGATATTCTTGAGTTTAAAAGAGAATACATGCTCACCAAATTGAATTTTCTCCCCCGCAAGGAGGGAATTGATTGGGCTTGCGCCAGAAGAAAATGACTTGTCCTTGGTCAAAATGGATGATGATGGCATGGTGGGCTTGCTAACTGAATTATTTTGATCTCCAACAGAAGAATGAGAATCAAATTGTTCAGGCTTCATGGCCTCATCAAGTTGGGTTTGTGTTAGGGCCATAACCTGCCAGACAAGTCAGTTTCAGGTTCTCGGCAGATATAACGACCAAATCATTACAAAATATGATAAGAGGTAGAGTAGAATCAGCTGAAAATAGATCAGTGCCTTTTGCTTGACATCACGTTAAGGATCAATAATTTATGCATTGCCAAGTTCAAAGTAGCTACATCATCGATCTTGATTTTTACCTGATCACTCCCCAAAAAAAAATCATGAAATAATGGAACTGTGCTATATATTAACTTATGCTGGCTCATCAGGAAAGAGAAAGACTTTGTTTGACTCTCACTATCACTACACAGTAGTCGATCTCCAACATTTCAAGGAAAAAAATTTCACTAACACATCCATTACACACGTACACAAAACTCATGCAGCACACATTACATACAGAATACATGCAAAGCGTTACATTACGTGTCCCTAATAGTTCTAAATGCTCAACCACACAAGGGCCAAATATAAGAAGACGAGTCCATATTATGAACCAAACTCATGCAGCACACTCATTAAAGTCGGTAAACTAAGGTACTAAATAAAACAAATTAAGCCCACACTAAGGCAACAATTTTTTTTTTCCAGGGTCTAAAGGTGGCTTTAATTTGATCAATTAAAAGACTATATTAAGGAGGGGGGAAAAAAGAAAAAACATAAAAAAAGCATGAGCGTATAATCACTCACACACACAAACAAAAGCTAAAATCACCAAGTCTGTTCCCTAAACTCAAATTTGATTGAGCAACAGAGATAGCAAAAAAATAGCATTGACTGGGAACATTGAAAAGTCAGTAACAAAGTCTTGCATACCTGTTGATTAATTTGTGAATCACCCCAAGACCCCAAAGATGATGTTTGAACATTATCAACGACCTTATTTTTGCTCTCGAATATCACTCCTAGTCCAATGCTCTTTCCACCACCTGTTACTACAGGAATGGAGCTTGTCTGGAGGGACCTGTAACAGTAAATATGAGATTTCCATGTCTAATTCATATCCTTTTGGCAATTTAAAATTTCTTCAGGGGAGTAGATACCTGATTCCCTGGGATCTCGTATCAGCTTGGGAATCAGTTTTCACAGGAGGAGTACCAATTGGAGCCAACGGTTGTGAGACTATGGCAGCATTAAATCCAGCTGATACTTCAATGTTTGCCAAGCGACGTCCCTCAGAGGAAATGAGGTCATGCCGAAGGCTCTTTGACGCTTCTACACTCGGTGATGCAGGAACTTTACTAAACTTGGCTGGGATGATAGTGTTCTGTGAAGTAGAACGAGGTTTCCGTGGCATCTGGCATAAACAACGCATTAAAGTAAACATGATATTCATGCAATGCAAAGAGCACAACAGATTGAAAATGAGAATGAATTTAAACCTTTGAGACCCGAGACTTTGCCTTGCTTTCTTTTTCTCTTTGTTCACGACGATCATTCAGCATTTGCCTCTTTGACCTCACCTCAATAAAGTCATCTTCATCGCTAGGAGCTTCGATGCCAGGTTGCTCGAAAACACGCACAATGCCACTTTGCAAAGAAGCATCAACATCCTCTTCGGAACAAATATTCCTTTTAAGGTTTCCCTCTCCAGGAGGTGGGATGTTCTGACTCTTTGTCAAGGCTTCCTTTCCAGATCCCTTTTCAGCCCTGCTTCCAGAATCCATCTCCCGTGAAGTAGATGGACTTGAGCTCAAGCATTCTGAGTCTAATGTCTGTTGCAATTGCTTATTTGACGCAACCACCTTTCGAGGCACACTTCTTGTTGAAATTTCTGTACCCCTTCCATTGGCGTGTGGCTTATCATCCATCCCAAGGTGGATAGATGAGACCAAACCAGTAGATTGCCTCTTATCAGCACTTTCCCGAACTCGAAACTCAGTGCGCTGAATATTACGCCGAGGCCTCCTCTGGAATCCACTAGAGTCTGTGCGAGAAGTATCAGCAGCTTGATATGAAGATTTTGAGCCAGGATTTTTAGCCGTGAAGACATATTTTTTCCCTCTGCCACCAGTTATTGGTCGTTGAGCCTTTGACCCACTTAAATCCTTTTCTTTTGAAACCAACTGAGATGCTGCTGCTTCATTTTGACGCTGCCTTTCCGATTCTCTTGTATTGGCCAAGGAATTGTAGTTCTTCACAACTGCATTATGGTGCTCCGGATCTTCATCCTGATAACGCGATTCAGACCTAGCACAGTTATCACCAAAATGGGAAATCTTTGCATGACCCTGCTGCATCTTAACAGTATTTCCAGCATTTTTTCTTGCAGGCAATGAATTTGCCTCTTTTGAAATGTTCCCTTGAGATAGGCCCAAAGGCGTTGAAACAACGTCTGGCTGGTTATCAATTGCAAGAGACATAGCATTGTTCTTCATTAGATTATGAGCAGAAGTGTCTTGACCTGTTTGAATTGGCAGGGGACCTCCTGTGTTCTGATTTAAAGAAAAACTGGCTGGAACATTGGGCTGAACAAATGACATGGATTGAGGAGCCAATGGCAGTACTCCCTGAGAAATAGGAGATGTATACCTTAGCTGGCCAAACTGGAAGAGGGGAGGCTGTGATGGGTGCATGTGGGTAAGGGATGGGCCAACCTGCGGATGCAGATGAAGAGGCATCTGAATAGAGCCAATCTGTATGGCTGGAACTGGAGATGGTATTAGAGAAGGACCAGAAAACAGCCCAAACTGAAGTTTAACAGGCACCTCAGCTTGACTCGGTACAGCAGGTACAGTAGACATGACAGCTGGACCAGATGAAGAATGTGAGGCCAAGTTGAATGAAGATGGAACAGGATGCTGAGCAGACATACCAGAGCTACTAGAAGCCTCCACATGATCTAAAATCTCAGATGTTGCTGACGTATGAGGAGCATTATTGGGCTGAATAACCAAATCCTGCATTGCCTTCTCAGTTTCCTGAAACATTCTGGAAGAACCATCACCGCTCACCTGAGAAGTGACATCGACAGGTTGAAGGGTTTGTCCCTCACCACACATTCCATCAAAAGATCCACGCTCTTCTACAGTGCGGGTAGATCCTTGTGGTATCACAAAAGTACTTTCTTCATTCCTTGAACTTCTTTCAAAGTCGTCATTAGGCATCCCAACTGCAACACCCTCATTGAAGCCTAAAACCAAATTGTCCATCATGTGGGGTGACCCTTTCTCATCTAAATGCATATCTTCAAACTCCTGGTCTCCTTCATGCACTTCATCTTCTTCCTGGTATCCATCTTCATCCTCGTCATACTCTTCTTGCTCCTGCAATTGCTCATCATTCTCTAATGGCCATTCTTCATCATCACCTGTAGAGACAACACTTGAGGTAGTCATCATATTCTCTTTCTCAGCTTGGGTGGGTAAGCCAACAGGTTCATTTTCAGGTTCTGACAGGGCAGCATCTTTAGATCCTCCGGCAGCTGATACTACTGCAGAATCTCCAGATTCATCCAGATCATCATGAGAAAGATGAGTTGGAGAACTAGGAGGGCTTGAAACAGAGAGTGAAGACTGCGAGTCACACCTTCGGGTGGCGTTGTTATCAAGCTTTGGTTCCTCATTCTCGATATTCTGTCGCTGGATACCAATTATTTCACATTGTCCAATATTCTCTTCATGACTATCACCATACCCAGTCTGCATGTTAGGCTCACTTCGTGCTGCACGATTGTACTGCATTTCATTTTCCAGAAAAGTAGAAGGACCAGGGCATTCATTCTCAACCCTGTAGCTCGTCTTGTGAATGGAAGTTAATGATGGAGGGGGAAGAACACGAGGCTGCCTCATGGAATACCGTGACCTCCCAAGGGAAAAAGGCCCATCTGACTCTGCATTTGGATAAGATCGTTCAGAATCTTGAGGATAAAGACTACCACGAGGACGACCTTGCCCCCATCCAGAATCACCAAATTTTTCAACAAAATTCTCATGATACTCAGAGTCAATCTCCGTGTTTCTGCCATAATGATCTCCATCCCCAGAAAGGTTCCACCTCTGCCCTCTTGGATGAGTGAAATCATCCATGTGAGGGTCTGGAATCCCACCTCTATGATAAGTCCTAGAAGACGTAAATCCAGCTCCTCCATATAAGTCTTTTCTAGAAAAAGATCTCCGACCCACAGATACCTCTCTCCTGGGACTATGGTGACCATTCTCCTGGTCTTGGATAAGGAAGTTTGAGCTGCTCCCATTCTCATACACATCTCTTCTCCATGAAGTAACAGGTTTTCCTCTGTCCATAAAGGCGGAAGAACCATCACTCGAAAGCTGAGGCCTAGAACCAATTTCAAAGGGCCTATTAAGACTGGATGAATCAGAAGATGCTGAAGTTGTGATCCTCTCCACCATTCTTTCACCATCTTCCCAATCACCAATGTCTGCTAGCCTGGAGGCATCTCTTTCTTCTACCATCCCAGACATTTTCTCATCTAAGGAAGCCAGAGAATTACTACCTGGCCTTGCTCCTTCAGCCTGCCTCTTGGCAATCCTTTGCTCCAATTCTAAAAGCTTTTGCTTAGCAGCCTGTTTCCTTCTCTCTTCCTCCATAACCATCCTTCGTTTCTCCTCTTCTCTAGTTATCCTCTGTTCTTCAGCTCTTCGCATGGCTTCCAGCTGTTCTTGTTCTGCTCTCCATGCTGCCTCCCTGGCTTCCTCTTCCAATCTTCTCTGCCTTTCTTCCTGTTCCCTTGCCAACTGTGCTCTCTCCTCTTCTTCTCTTCGAGCCAGCTCCAAAGCTCTTTCTTGCTCTTCAATGATCCGCTGCCTCTCCTCTTCTTGCATCTTTTGAACTCTCTCAAGTTCAGCCTCGAAAGATTCCCTTACAGGATCATGAAAATCAGTCTGTTTAGGCACATCTTTCTTCCTTTTAACCACACCAACAAGACCGCCAGAAAAGGGATCCCGTCCATCAAAACCAGTAGCTCCAAAGTCTTTCATGAAAGGGTCCTCCAAATAAGGTTTCTCGCTCTTTGCAAGTGAATGCTTTTCCCTACCAAAATTGAGTAGCGGATCATTAACAGAAAGCCCTTTACCACCCAACGAATATGAGGATTTCGATGCTGAGTTATTTTGGAAAGCATCACCTCTGTATTTGTTGTAATGTTCATTGTGGTACCGTTCTCGTGTAGTCCTTTCAGCCCCTCGGCTGCTATACAGATCTGTACTGTTGTTCCATGGCTGTCTCCCTCCCTGTCCATACCCGATATCTGTTCTTCCAATATCATTATTAGCACTAGCACTGAATGGTGATGGAGTGTACTTATTCTCCTTAACTGTTTCTCTATTCAGGGTAGACGGCCTCACACTGATACCATTTCTATCATTTTCAAATTTTGGAACACTAGATCCATCTTTGGGAAGAGAGGCAGCTCTCCATGAGTTTCCTTCCCGCCCATCTTTACTAGGCATTCTGACATCTCTGCCGAAAGGGTCTGCTTTAGGGACTTCACTGGAAGAAACCTTTCCAGCTTCATTGTCACGCTGACCCCACCTGTCAAAATGATTATGGATCGGCTTTTGTGCTAAAACACTAACCCTGGGCAAATCAAAATCTCTTTCCCAATAAGCTTCGCTCCTAGGAAACCCATGATCTCTGCCCCGGTCTGTCAAACCAAAACTCGTGTCACGCTCATCATCAGCCCAATCTGATCTGGGATTCAACCGAACAAGCGGCAGTGGACCTGGAAAATACTCTTCCTTCCTCCGAGCTCGCTCTGACACCCATGAACCACCAGAACTGTTACTTTCAGCACCATTCTCAATCAAACCATTACCAACACCATGATGAGATGACTGCACTTGAGGGCGCGTATCAACAAGTGAGCCCAAACGGGAACCATCCCTCTGATCATTGGATGACTCATCACCAACTACTTGCTTCTGTTTCTGATTCAAACCATCCTTCTGCTTCTGTGTAGGCCCTGATGTGGAAGGCAAAGCAGCCTGCAAAGAAGGAAAATCCTCACCCCTCAAAACCGTGGCTTTCTCCGCCACAACCGGAGGTTGAGGCTGACCTGAAGAAGAACCTGGGGGTCCCACCATGCCCGACCGAGCCGAAGGGGGCAAATACACACTGCTCCCCCTAATCACCCCATCAACATTATGCAAACCCTGGTCGATTCCATCAGTCCCATGATCATTACTAAACCCTTCTTTCTCTTTCTCTTTCTCTTTCTCTTGTAAAGCAATCATGCCCGGCTTTGTCCACCCCATACCAGACGAAGTTGGCCTTGGCCCAGTTCCCGAAACCCCGCCGGCTGCCCCACCACCCGACCCCAATGAATCAAACCTCTCGTGCTCCTTTCGCAAGGAGGGCAAGTTCAGGGGGGGTGGAACAGAAAGCTTCGGCCCAGCCTTCTGGGAGCTTCGAGGCCTCGAGAGGACCACCATTCCTCCTCCACCACCATGGCCACTGGGACGGGTCCGATTCGACCCGTACGAGCTGGGATTAGACGAGTGGTGATGATGAGGAGGCTGCCCATAGGACTTGTTCAGATTCACTGACACAAACTTG
Source organism: Alnus glutinosa (assembly GCF_958979055.1). NCBI lineage: Eukaryota > Viridiplantae > Streptophyta > Magnoliopsida > Fagales > Betulaceae > Alnus > Alnus glutinosa. Next base: position 4,608,005 of record NC_084888.1, read on the forward strand.
GTCCCGACTCCGGGATTAGCCATGGCACGGTCCGACCCGAAACGTAACCGGTTTAACGGATTCGGATCTCTGCCCACGCATCAAAACCCTAGCCCTAGTTTTCCCCTCCACCACGAAAAGAATGATTCACTAATTGTTATTCCCTTCTCACAGATCTTACGCTAGAAATCGATGATCCAGTACAATCAAACCCTAGAGACTCTCTCCCAGACCCTGATCAAAGCAACAACCAAAAAAAAAAAACACAAAATCAAAAGCTATGATCGATTTCTCAGAGGTTGATTAATTTAAGTAAATAAAATAGTGATCAGAGAAATATGAACTGAGTATGTATCTTGGTCTGGTTAGGGTTTCGATGTGGTGGTAATGAGAGAGCAAAGAGATTAAAACAAAATGGGAGGGGAGCGTAGGATAAGGAGCTCACCTCCGGGGGCGTATGTTAGCGAACGGCCGGGGTTAACGTTGGCCGCGGAGGATCGAGCACGAGAGAGCGTCAGATAGAAGCCCTACTGTAACCGGAGAGAGAGCGAGAGAGAACGAGCAATGAGCCCAAGTGTGCGAGAAGAAAGTCTTTAGAACTGTTTTCGTGTCTTGATGTCTTCGACTCTTCGTGTTTGCTCCCCTGTATTTTCGTGTATTTTGTTTGTTACCCATAATAACGAATAATTAGTAAATACATCTTTTTTTTTAAAAAAAAAGGAACTCAATGACCTTTACACGGTGTTATGCTTGCAAAAGGATCAGGCTTGCTTGACTTTATATCGGAAAAGAGATGCATTGCAGGTAGGAAACGATATTAATTTGAAATTTCTTTTTCTTAGTAGAATTGAACACATCACTAATGATATTATATCATAACTGCATTCTCTTCGTTCTTCTCATGTGAAAAAGAAAAGTAAAATCTAATCATCCATACTCTAGCAAAAATAGCTATGTTTGATGTTAAGAACTTAATATAGTTGAAGAAAACTCAATCTTAAATCTTTGATATTGTTTTTAGGGAGTCTCTTCGGTCCTAATTTTTTAACTTTAAGGTCTCATATTTATTAAACGATTTCTTTTTTATTTATTTATATATATATATATATATATATATATATATATATATATATATATATATATATGATAATTCCAACTTTAGACTAACCCAACATAATGGATCACATGTTATTGATACGTTAGTTAATTTTATTAATAGCTGTAGTATTAAAAACAAAATTTCAAAGCTTTTTAACTTCCTAGTACCTATTTAGTCGCATGTATATCAATTATATTGCATAAAAACTTTATGTTATGCATTCATTTATTTTCTTTTTAATTCAACTACATTTTAGCATGCCAATTTTATTTTTCTAGCCAATAACCCTAGCAGCACACCCCTGGTTAGTCTTGTCCCAATATGCAATTTTTTTCTAAAATTAAGTTCTAAACTATTTAACGAAATTATTTTTTAGTGAAAAAAATAAACAATTTCCTTAAAAATGTTTTTCGACTATGGCTCATATGAAATAAAAAATGAGCAACAACGGGAAATGGCCGGCTACTTGTGGTAGACTCCAGCAATTATCCGACGATTTGAGAAAGAAAATCTCAAACTGAAAAATGGTTTACGGTCTTAAAAACTTGAAACTATTTTATTAAAATTAAATAAGCTTTTTTAGTCAAACCGAAAATGTTCTCGATCTGGCTATTATTTTTCTATCGCACCAAACGCCAAAAAATATGAAAAATATTTTTCATAAATCATTTTACGCTAAAACAAACGAAACCTTAAACCCTAATCCTTTTTGGAAAATAAAACAAAACCTAGCTTTAAAAAATCCCTTATAGATGTGCGTCTATATAGTCCCCTCGTTCTCTTTCTTTTTTACAACTTTCTCGAGAGCACGCAAAAACCCTAGCCCATAAGAAAAATAGGACACCCCTAGTTCTTAAGAGAAATCAATTTCTCTTTAATCTTTTCACATCACATGCCAAGAGGAGATCCAATAACAATTTTTCATCAAGTTTAATTTCCACAATCCCAGTGTAAGTTTTCTACTCTCTATAAATTCTATTCAAAGTTTCATTCAAGTTTGTGGAGTAGATATGGCTAGATAGTAGATGATACAAAGTGGGTGTTAAGAATTAAATAAAGATTGCAGATTCGTCATATTAAAGAGAGAGAGTCCAACTTTTATGCTCATGGGCTTGCAAAAGGGAAATAAAACAAGTCATGAATTATATATATATGTATAGAATAAATTCCAAATTTTATCCGTGAAGTTGTAACCTTAGAGTAATAGGCTCTAATTTTTTAGAGCTCTCGCTCTAACTTTTTCAGTATCAATGAAGATTACTATATACATAAGCTCCAGGGACAGAAAATCCAATCCAAAGGTCTTTTAATCAATTTAAAAATACAAATAAACAATTACTATATGTTCTAGGTAATTATCAGGTCCATATTGTATTGATTTTTCAAGAGAATTTCACATGTAGCTACTGATTTGATTGAGTTACATGAATTTTCATGAAAAACATTTTATAAATTTATAACACATATTTTATCAATTTAGTTGAGGTTATGATCCCCAGTAGGCGTTTTAGCTAATTGGGCCTAAGCTAATTAAATGTTTTTGTAAGCCCGATTAAGTGTTAGGTTCAAATGGGCTAATTTTGGTGACTCCCTAAGTTATAAGGCAATGAATAATTTTAAGAAATTCTGAAATTTTTTAGAAGTTTATTAAATGAAGATAGACTAATAAGTATTTATCTAAATGAAAATATTTTAAGAGTATAGAAATTTCGAAATGAAATTATTTTGACAAGATAATATTTATTTAAATTAAATGAATTACTTTTGGATTTAATTCCAAAAAAAAAAAAAAAACAGGGTTTAACCATAATTAAACCCTGATTAAGATTATTTGTATACAAATATTTTTATAGAAGGGGAAAAACTAATAAAAGTTCTTAGTTATGCCAACCTCCAGCTAAGATCGGAGCAAGTTTAAACTTAAAAATATAAGGCTAACGTGTCAAAACTTGTGACTTAGGTTCTTAGGATTCGGTGAGCCTACTTGTAGGTAAGAGATAAGTGATATCTCTTTATCCATTTTATGTATGTGTTTTATGATATGATTCTATGTTACGCCTATTCAAATGTTGTGATTATCAATATTGTTCTAAGTTGATTATGTTTTATGTAATGCATGCAATGATTTTATTTCATGAAAAGTTAAATGCTATAATGTCACTCAAATACATGCGGTCCTAAAAGGAGGTAAATATTAATTGTTTTAAAGAAGATAAAAAGTATGTCTTAGATTGCCTTCTAATGAAGTTACATAAAAGCTAGCTCCGATGGTGGTATAGTTTTTGGCATGTGATTGTGAAAGCAAGACTCACCAAAAGTGGTAGGAGCCTACTAAGAGGCACATCTTATGTGCAATGTGTTTTACCTTCTCACTTGGTCGAGGAATGTAATTAGCCTATAAGGCACCTTGCCATGATCGATAACATTGAGACCCCTAATTACATAAATCTTGGACCCGTTCGCACACTTGTAGGTAGCCATCAAGTAATCGGCTTCTACTTTCACCAAAAAAAAAAAAAAAAGAGAGAGAGAGAGAGAAGAAAAGAAAGAAAGAAAAAAAAAAAGGAAAAAGAAGAAGAAGTAATTGGCTTCTCTTTCTTAGCCATCAAGCAATTGTCTTTTTTCTTTATTTATTTTTTTTTCATCAAGCAATTGGCTTTATCATAATTAAAAGTTGACTATAAAGGAAGCGGTGGGACAAGGGAAATTTGTAGCCATTTGATTATTATTATTATTATTATTATTATTATTATTATTTTTAGTTTAAATGAAACAGAGAGTATTCAATTAGTATAATGTGAAGGAGAAATTTGTCATTTTATATTAAAAACTCTCCAATATATTTGAACTAGAGAGAAGAGTTAATTAGTCAGCATAACCTATGTGCACTGTTATTTGTTTGTGTTGTAGTTTGGTTATATGGCAGTTTGCTTTGTTTTAATTAACTTAGTTATTGGCTTTCGTCCAGAATGCGTAACCGACTCCCTGTTCAAGTAAAGGTTTATGTCAATGTAGATGCACCATTCTGTTTGGCTGGGTTTCTTTAGTTCGTAACTGTCTATGGGCTCATCTTAGATGTACACCTATATGGTGGTTGATTACACCAATTTGGTGATTTCTTATGTAACTTTGGGCCATTAATAAAAGTTTAACTTTCTTCTCAAAAAAGGAAAAAAAAAAAAAAAAAAAAAGCATAACCTATGTGCACATATTATTCTGATTGAAAACACAACTTCTTATTGAAAGGGTATTAACATATAAATAAAAAATAAAATAAAAAGGAAGAAGAAGAAAAGAAAGAAAAAGGAAAAAAAGAAAAGGAAAGTAATTGGCTTCTCTTTCTTAGCCATCAAGCAATTGTCTTTTTTCTTTATTTATTTCTTTTTTTCATCAAGCAATTGGGTTTATTATAATTAAAAGTTGATCATAAAGGAAGTGCTGGGACAAGGGAAATTTGTAGCCATTTGAGTTTTTTCCAGTTTAAATGAATTATAGAGTATTCAATTAGTATAATGTAAAGGGCAAATTTGTCATTTGATATTAAATACTCTCCAATATATTTGAACTAGAGAGAAGGGTTCGTCAGCATAACCTATGTGTACATATTATTCTGATTGAAAACAGTTCTTCTTATTGAAAGAGCATTGAAAACGGGATTATACATCAATTTCAAATATTCATTTACTCATATTTTATATTTGAAAAACAATCAAGATAAATAAAATGGGTTTATAGTATGAGAAAATCGTAGCCTAATAATGTAAAGGGAAAACAACAAATTCATCCATGAATATTGATTGGTTTAAAGATTAATCTTTATATTGCCTAATTCATCATCATAGTCCCCCTTCGATATCACATACTTTGTTGCCTTTCACATGTTTTTCAGATTTGCTGTGAGTGTCATTATGAGTATTACAAGTGTTTTAGTATAAGCTACGCGTATAAGAGACTCACAAGTGAAGGAGAGATAGTTAATATAAGTGTAAATCACCTCCCGATCCGCAAATCTTAATATTTGGGAAAAAAAAAAATACAAAATCAATATATGTGATTTACCTAATTTGTAATTAATTTTATGTAATATCAAAATGAACTTAAAAGTTCCCTAAAATATGCCAAAAAAAAATTATTCTCACAATCAAGTTTCGTTCACTTACTTAAGAAATTTCACTAGTGATTAGAATATAGATGAAAAGCCCTATGTAATAACCAATCAAAATGACTATTCAAAAGAAGAAAAAAAACCCTCACAACATTCTTAGTAGTCTCACCGGCTATTTTGGTGTGCCAATTTAGTGAAATTGTCCAAAATGACTTTCCAACAACCTCATCAAATTGGTGAAAAAATTTAGTGAGTGTACAATACTCACCATTGTTGGTGAGTACGGCCCTGTTTAGTAATCCCTTCTCCCTCCCCATTCCCTAACGCGTACTGACAGGGCAGGCTTTTGGCAGGAGGACTGAAAAAATTCAACCATTTTCCAAGATGGGACGACCCCTTTTTTTTTCTTTTTCTTTTTTTTTTTCCATTTTACCCCTGACATGAAAAAAAATTTAGCAGCTTAAACAGTCGTATACAGAGATAGAATGAGTAAAAAAAAGCCTGTTTTATTTTACCCATTCTACCCCTGGCAGAAAAAAAAAAAAATTGTGCAATATAACCAGTTGTATACAGGGGTAAAACGAAAAATAAAAAAATAAAAAATTGTCCTTTCATGAAAAAGTTGGCTAAATATTTTCAGCCCTCCTGCCAAAAGCTTGGCCTGTCAGTGCGCGGCAGGGAAGGGGGAAGGGACTACTAAACAGGATATACGATTCACTTACCAAACCAATAAAATATTATTAAAATTTTATCTCTCTTTTTTTTTTTTTATTTCATGCATCACACACAACCTTTATTTTGAAAAATATTATTTAAGTGGAATAGTAATAGCGGATAGCTAAAACAATAAGGCTGCTAGAGGTGCTATAAAAAAGTGGATAGCTAAAATAAAAAATAAAAATTTAATTTTTAATTAATAAAATTTGATAAGGTTAGTAAAAATGTGTAAAATGCACTAAGCCTGCTTATTCCACAAACTCTCCCCCAAATCCCAGTAGTCTCTTCGTCTTCCTGAAAAATCACATTAAAGCTACTCAATAAATGGAAACCTTCACGCGTGAACCCTCATTTAAGCTATAATTATATTAAGTTAAATTTTCTTGCAGTGTCACAAAATTCCTTTCTGTCTCTTGGCAAACACATTGGTGTGTTTATAAACCTTTTGTAGTGTTAATTTTTTAAATATTAATAATGAGTGATTGATGTGATATAAAATAGTAAGAAATTTTAAAATTAAAAAGTAATTGATATAATATAAAAAATAAAAAAAAATTGTTAAATTTTTTTTAATATAATATAAAAATTATAATATTTTGAAGTTGATTTTTTTTTTTTATAGAAAAGTGAGAGGGGAACTGGTTTTCCGCCTTGCGTTTGAGAACCCAGCTTTGCCCTCGAACCCAACCCGTTAAACCGCCCGAGACCGGACACGTGTCCGCAAAGCTGGAACTCAAAAATAAAGGGCTGCTACTGAAAACGACGCCGTGTAATGAATTACGCAACAAAATCGTCAGGGAAAGAGAGACTCATTATCGAGAAAAAGTAAAAAGAGAGGAGTCTCGGGTGGAAAAGCAATGGCGATAGACGCAATCGAAGCTCCCTCTCAGCCCCCTTCCCATTTCAGGTATAATTTATTTTTAATTTAATTTAATTTTTTTTAAAAAGTTTCCTCTATTTTCAACAACGCCATTTGTTGTCTCTTGCAGTCAACAACGCCATTTCTATCTTGCCGTGGACAGGCTCCAATTCAAAATGGTTTTTTTTCTTCTTCTTGATCACTTAGAAACTTCTCAATATCACAATTTATACATTACAATGAAAACCCAAGTTGTTTGATTTTGTTCTACGAACGAATTTGGCGCAGGAGACGCTGGTGGACTTGTTGGGCGTGGTGGGACGGCGTCACTCCCTGCCGACGGTCGTGTGCTGCAGCTCGCGCGACGAGCTTGATGCCGTATGCTCCGCCGTCTCCAACCTCCCCTTTATCTCTCTGTCCCCTCTGGTACTTTTCTTTCTCGCTAAATTATTTGTCTGATCTTTAACTTGTGCACTTAAGTTTCTGACTTTTGTTGATTTATGCATTCTGGGTCAGCAGTGTTGCTTTGAGATATATATATATATATATATTGGGTTGCAACTCGTTGCGTCTGTATTTGTAACTTAAAATCTAATGAGCAAGTAGTAACGATTGAAGGGTGTTTTGCACTGTAGTGAACGTAATTCATGTGTTAATGATCTCTTTATTTTTGGGTAAGGGCTCATGGGTCGCTTCGTTAAAGATTCTTTACGAATGGAATGTGAAATTGGGATGAATTTGTGTTTGAGCTATAGTATGAGCAAGCCTTGTTACAGAGATTTCAAATCATTTTAAGACATTAGCGCTCTCTCATGTTGCTTTTTGTACCTAATGCTGTTTGGTTTTATTCATATTTCATGTCAAACTCCCCACGGGAGTAGGACCAATTTTTGCCGCGCAGTTGAAGTATTACTTTCAGGGATGTTTCCCATTTTTAATATTAAATTTACCCAATTTATGGTGAAACACATACGTGACCCTCTCTCTTTCTTCTTTGTTTCTACATGCGTTGTTGCATTCTCTGTGGAGGTATTCGTTTCAGTGATGTAAACTTGTTGGCCCCCAGCACCATGTTTCAGAGTTTGAAACTTGGGAACTATGAATTTGCTAGAACTTTGAATGTTTGCTAATATAGCTTGCATATTGTTTTCCATATGCCAGTACAGTGACCTCGCTGAAGCAGAACGTGCTCTGGTTTTGGAGAAATTTCGGCAAGCCACATTGAACTGGAACCAAAATGTCAGTGCAGAATCAGGAGATGACGGTGAAATTGGAAAAGATGAACAAAAGTCTCATATGATAGTTGTGACTGATGTTTGTCTCCCACTTCTTGCTTCTGGGGAGTTGCCCATTTCTGCTCGTGTTCTGATAAATTATGAGTTACCAACAAAGAAGGTGCAGTCTGTCCTTTCTTCATAGCTTGATATGTGGAATAATTTCATGCCTTCATTTGCACAATCTCTTGCAGCTAATTTTCCCGACCGTTTATCTCTTCTTATGAAAGAAGTCATATTATGTTCTTGTGGAAAGATACTTTGACCTTGCAATGATCCTACACATCTGAGCTCTTTCTCAATAGATTGCAATTATAACGCCAACTTTTTGTCTATGTAATTACATGTTTTAGCACCCCAGACTACCACATCTCCAAATGACTGACAGACAGTGTGTGCAGTTTTTCCCTCTTGATCTTCCAATTGGTGGGGATGCATCCTATTTTGCAGAGGATATTGTCTCTATGAAAATTGGTTCATTAGCTTAGAACAGATGCCATACAGCATCCAAAGTCTTCTTTGTGTATGGCGCCTTGAGAGGTCTTTAAAGGGCGTCTACAGACTAGCTGATGAGAATCTACCTAATGTTTTGCCATTTGCATCTATAACACATAAAATAAAACCTTTCTTTTCTTGGCTACTACATTTTCCATACAAAAGACTCATACTTAATAACTCCTCATATGTTGTACCTAGCCAAATGTGTTGGTTTCAGAGCCATCGACCCGTGATCACTGATCATTAAAGACTGAGATTTTATATTATGAAATATCTTTGATGTGTGTGGATGTGTTTTATTTGTTTCCAATTATATGTGGTATGCATGGGTTGTGACCTTTTTTCCCATGTTGTGTGCCCGGCTTATAGGAAACATATATGAGGCGCATGACAACTTGTTTGGCAGCAGGTTCTTTCACCTATGCCATAACATTTTACTAGTCAGATGGCCTGGATTTTTGCATTCTCACAATAACTAACAAATATCTGCAGATGGGATTGTAATCAATATGGTTGTGGGGGGTGAAGTGGTCACTCTGAAACACGTAGAAGAAAGTACCAGTCTTGTTATAGCAGAAATGCCCATAAATGTAAGTTTCTTGCTTACCTTGTGTTCCTTTATTTATGCACTAGAGCACAGCTTTTGACAAATATGAATCTAAAGCCAAAAAACTGCAACTGATGGAGTTCCCTTTAATTTTTCGAGTAAAAGTTAAGTATAAATCTATCAACAGTTAATTAAACTGGACCATATTTATGTCCTGTTTTTGGACCTCAGAATTCCTTTTTTCACTGACGTGTTGTGATCACCTTATATTTCTTCTTGTTTTTTGGGTCTGAGATGGTTTTGAAATTTGGTCTACTGCAGATCTCTGAGATTTTGTGAAGATGTTTGGTCTTTTGCAATGCCAGAAACATGTCGAAGGACTTGATTCCAATTTCCTTGTACCCTTCTAGGCTTGTAATTGTTGAGGCATGTGATCATATTTCAGTGAGTAGTTGTAACAATATCTGAATTGTTCGGCTTATTAAAAAATGATACAAAGTTATTTTGTACCTTTACTTCTACAATGGTAAGTATTTAAATCTGTTCTTTTAGCCATAAATATGGAAGGAAATAAGAGAATAAACATAATTTGGTTAAGGGACGAGATTCATTCTAATTTAGAAATGTTATTCTGAGGACCGACTTGGACGTCTTGGATGCACTTGGAAGGTGATGGTGGAGCAATAGGTTTCCGGTAGCAACCACGGCATTGATATCAGAATACGCTTCATGCTGGACAAGAATAATGGAATTAACCTTGCTTGATATGTTAAGGAAGAAACTCAATCATAGCAATTTAGAAGAAAAACCAACGGAAAATTTGAAGTGAAAAAACTAAAGAAGAAAAAAAATTTATGCCCCAGTAAGAGTAATAATAGTATTGGACTAGCCAAAAATTAGTTTATTTATTTATTTATTTATTTATTTATTTATTTATTATTATTATTATTTAAGCTACCCACTTTTCAAAAATATCATGTCTTTTAAAAAATACATATATTTTTAGAAACTACCTTTATTTCCTCTATCACCTCAATTACAATGTATATAGCCTCTAAACTAAAAAAAGTTAGTAATGTTTTTCCTAAAACTATTTGTCCCTCTTACTTGGTCTCTCCGTTAAATTTTTTGGTTAAATCCGACGAAAATGCATGTGAGCAAAAATAACATTGATACTTAGGTTTTTTTTTTTTTTTTAGTAATGCTACACACATTTTTATTTCTTCACACAAATTTCTCTATACCCTTTGGTGACTTTTAAAACCACCATTGACGTTGATATGGATCTTTATTGGATTTTAATCCAATTGTGGTTTTAAAAGCCACCTAAGGGTATGGAGAAGTGGGAGTGTGTGTAACATTACTCTTTTATTTTTTTGGAAAAGGGTATCAAACTATACCGCGTTTTGATAGAAGAGTACTGAATTATCATTTCTCTCGAACTCGGGATTTTAACTATCAAAATGAGTCTCAGAAGGGCATTCCGTATGTTCTCGGCGTTAAAACGTGATGGAAGTCGATTCACGTGACTTCCACGTGACTTTTTTAATGCGTTTGGTTTTCTTTGCCTTTGACTTCAACGGATACAATTTCGAACTTAAATTCAGCTATCGTATCATATTTTCCTATTTTCCCCCAAATTGCTTTGTAAGTCTCCGGAAACCCTAAAGCTCCCCATTCGTACTCGTGCGCTAAGAACCCTAACCGTGCTGTTACACTGTGGCTTGTTTTGGCAGTATACACAAGAATCAAGCATCAAAGGCTGATTTTGACTAACGGTAATGAACTTTTTTGCTTCTTTTTTTTTTTTTTTTTTTTTTTTTAGTGTAAATGAATATTTATTTAACCATATTTGTTTATTTACGGATTATTTCTTCTTTTTTTTTTTTTTTCGAAATGCTGGGCGTTATTTAGGGTTTAGGGACACTTTTCCCGTTGTTTAGGGTTTAGATTGTTACGGGACCATGTGTTTGGTCATCGGCAATATCTGGATCTTATTGAAGTTGCTGAGATAGTGTGTTTTATATATTCTTTGGTTTGTGGTCCTATTTTGTTTGGGTTTGTGGTCCCATTTGTTTTTGTCATTATCTTGTTTCAGAGAGATGAGGGAGAGAGAAAGAAAAAGTAACAAAGAAAAAAGAAAGAAAGATGCATGTGGAGTTACACTATTCATACATAATTCATACATGCATCACAAATATATTTTGCATTTAATTTGCATAATCAGATGAAAAGACATTTTAGTGGATTGATTAGTCATCTCAATCTAAATATAAAAATGGCAAAGCCGTTAAGAATGCTCTAAGCTTGTATTCTAAAAGTCCTAATCTTGTATTCTAAAAGTCCTAATCTTGTGGCCCTAAAAGTTTCACGTCTAATAATGTTTGTAGGAGTCTTTGCCTAACACAACACATTGTATGTAGCAGATAAAGTATAAACTTGCATCAGTTGCATGTCTTCCTAAAAGGCACGTGGGTGCTGCAGTGTCCACAAGCACACGTGCACAATCCTAATAGAGATTCAAGAGCTGACCCGAAAGTCAGATACACTGTTTTGGGCATCTGCACTGATTTTGTGATTTGTTGACATCTTTCCATGCTTTGGCATTTGCAGGGATTGCCACCAACTATCTGAAGTCCCTCCCAGAAAACGACGAACAACCCGCATGGCGACCTTTTTATCTTGCTCACACTCGTCGATCTGTTTCCCCCACCATCTAAACCCAACCAACAGAGAGAGAGAGAGAGAGAAAAAAAAAAAAATCATGAGGGACTAGAAAACTATGAAAGTAAGAGAGGAATCTCCTTCCTCCAATATCAATCTTGATTCTGAAAAAAATCTCTTTCCTTTGGGTTTGATTGTCATCTTTTCAACCTTTTCACGTTTCATTTGCTTTCATCCTACACGAAAACTGAAGCTCAAACACTATTTTATCAACAAAATTTTGGAGAGGAAATTATCGTGTTAATTTCCAAGATGTATGAGGATGCACCTTCAGCCCCATTATTATCCTATTACAACTCCTCGAAATTGGAGGAAAGTACTAAGAATGATGCATTAGGCGTTGAACAAGATTCTCAATATTGCCAGCCCATTCTTTCAGAGGTTAGTTTTTGTGACGCCGGAGTTCTTGTAGTTTTCTTTGCATGCTGTGCACTTGTATTCATGTTAATTTTTCCATTCTCTCTCTCTCTCTCTCTCTCTCTCTCTCTCTCTCTCTCTCTCTCTCTCTCTCTCTCTCTCTCTCTCTCTCTCTCTCTCTCTCTCTCTCTCTCTCTCTCTCAGAGGTAGTTGAAGAGACCAAACAGCTGTATATCATAGCCATTCCAATGATCCTTACCGGGCTGTTCATCTACGGTAAATTTGCAATATCAATGTTCTTCCTGGGGAAGATAGGGAAGGAAGCATTAGCTGGTGGGTCTCTCGCAATCAGCATAGCTAACATCTCCGGCTACTCTGTCATTTCCGGCCTCGCAACGGGCATGGAAGGGATATCTTCCCAGAGTGCGGGGCCAAGCAATGGCCTCTCATGGGTCAAACCCTCCAGCGCACAATCACAATACTCTGTTTAGGTTGCATACCCATTTCGTTCTTGTGGCTAAACTTTGAATCCATCCTTATTTTTTGGGGTCAAAACCCCAACATTTCATCCATTGCAACCACCTATCTTGCCTTCTCTCTTCCAGACCTCCTCTTCCAGTCCCTCGTCAATCCTCTCAAAATATACCTTAGAACCCAAGAAATTACCCTCCCTCTTATGCTCACCGCAGCTTTCTCTCACGCTCTTCACGTCCCCATCAATTGTTTCATTGTTCATCGTCTCCACCTCGGCATTTGAAGTATTGCCTTGGCAGGCACCTTAACAGACATAAACCTCCTTGTCATGCTTCTGCTCTACATCTACCTATCTGGCACTTGTAGAAAATCATGGCAAGGTTGGTCGCACCAATGCTTCAAGGAATGGAAACCAATTCTTGACCAAGCTATCCCTAGCTGTATCTCCGTCTGCTTAGAGTGGTGGTGGTACGAGATAATGATTCTCCTTTCAAGGCTCCTCACAAACGTCGTCGAGGCTGTCGCCACTATGGGGAATCTTATACAGGCAATTGCACTGCTCTACGACTTCCCTATTGCTCTCAACCAAGCCGTTTCAACGCGGGTCGGCTACGAACTAGGTGCTAACCAGCCTAACAAGGCAAATGAGTCGTCCATTATTGCACTATCATGTGCCATTTTCACCGGCCTCATGGCAATGCTGTTCATGATAACCATGAGAAATGCGTGGGGTCACATTTTCACCACCGATAAAGCGATACTATCGTTGACAGCAGCTGCGATGCCGGTGGTGGGACTGTGTGAGCTAGGTAGTTGCCCTCAGACCACCGTTTGTGGGGTGTTGAGAGCCAGTGCCAGGCCATCTCTGGGTGCTTACGTCAACCTGGGATTGTTCTACGGCATCGGATTGCCCTTTGCGGTTTTCATGGGCTTTGCGATGGACATGGGCCTATTGGGCCTTTGGTTGGGCTTACTAGCTGCTCAGGTGGTGTGTGCTGCTATAATGGTCCTCGTGCTGTCGAGAACAGATTGGATGGTACAAGTAGGCAGGGCCGAAGAGCTGACTGGTATTCACGTAAAGGACGAAGCACACAGTTAAAGTACGTACGTACCCTTGATGGATTATTATCGGTCAAAAAGCTCACACTTAACTTACCATAATGTAACAGATCTGATATGGTGGTTAATTGGGCTGATAGTTAATTAGTTATAGCCCATTTTTCATTATTAGGTTAATTGAGATCGAGTTAGGCTCATTAAGTAATAGTTAGATCCATTTCAGTTGTTATTTTGTTAATTGAGTTGTTAAAAGTAGTTAAGAACTTGAGTCTATAAAACCCCATGAGTATGATTGTAATTTGCAAAAGGTATTCAGAACCTTGGAGTTATATTTTTAGTGTTTCTTTGTAATGGAGGTTGGGCCATGCATCTTCGAAATTGTCCATTATCTTTTAAACAGACCATTTCCGGCCATATTCAATCCAGTTCGTTCATTCATTCATCATTTCCATCAACCAGACTTTTGAATTTTTCTTTTTTCCTTCCTGGCACCTTCCAAGTTTATTGATTAGAACTTGTAAATTTGTACTTCGGTTAATTTTAGATAAGTTTTATATTATGCCAAGGGTTAGACTACATCCTCAGGTCATTCACCTTTCATTTACTTAGCAATTTGTACAGTTTAAGCGAGAAATTATTAGTTTTGATTGTTTCTTAAATTTTGAATTAAAAGTCTAGTATTTACTTTAAGAATGAGCATAATTTTGGCATTTCAACTGTTGACCGGTTGCCGGCATAGTTCTGACAGCAGGTGCAGGAAGGGTCGGACGTGAACTTCGGTTTCCGACCGAATTAGATTTTAAATTTCTAACGGCTTTTGACTCGACCCGCTTCTAACTTGATGTTTTAAAAAATATTTACAAAACAGAGTCGTTTTGGGTTTCAATATATATTGTAACCAGATACTTTAATTTGAATGTGAATAGTGTTGTTTTGAAGTCTTCATCGTTTTAAGGCTTAAAACTTGAAATTTTTTCACTCGTGCAGTTCATTTAAGATAGAACCCACATCGTTTAGTACTGTTGAAACGATGTCACTTTCACATGCATTCAATTACCACTGCGTATTGTAATTGGATGAAAACAACTAATTAAAGATCGGATAAGTGCATTTTTTATCGACATCTAAGCACAAATTACAACACTTAAAACTTATTATGATTATTATTCTTATCTTGATCACGAGGATGATTATTAGCTGGAGCCTGGAGGTTTATGCTGATTGACTCGCTGATCGAGATAGAGTACATGATAAACAAATGATTCTTCAATTTGTTAGTACTCCTCCTCCATCCATATCCTTGGTGTTGTTTGACAAAGAACGTAACAGAATAGAGTAGTGCTTTTTATTATTCATCAACTTTTTTTTTTTTTTTTTTTTTTTTTTTTTTCACTTTTTCATATTTTTCAATAACAATCAACATCAAAAACATTTTCATTTTTTTCACTTTTTATATCACATAAATAATTTTTTTATTACTATTCAAATAAAAAAAATTCATTACAATACAACACTTTTTCACTTTTCTATACAAATTCTTTTTACTTTATATTACATCATCACTTTTTACTAATTCTAAAATTAACAATCCACTACTTTGTTCTGTACATGCATTTGTCAAACAAGTCCCTTAACATACTTTAGTGACGGGCTGACGGCAGTTGTCGATGAGTTTGACAGTTGGATGAATCCAACAAATAGTTAGTTGAGTTTGGTACAAATGCAATACTGGCATGGCGTGGTGCAAAGTAATTTCATGTCGCCTTTACGTCCTTAATTAGCTGTGTTGCTTAATTAATTGGTACTGAACAACCCTGTTTTAATATATATATATATATATATATCCTGACGGTGAACTCCCCGAATGGACTACTTTGTATGCAGACCTCCAAATGATAAATCTTGAATCTGTGTAAGGCACCTTCCAAGAATTGGGTTAGACTCGACTTCGAGCAGACATAATCCTAAAGAATTGTTTTCACTCATAGAGATTCGAACATCATGTTGATGGGGATATATGCCACCAAATCCAAGGCATTCATCGCTTGAACCAACTCCTTGGAGTTAGTTTATTTTCCTTTTAGAAAAATGTTGGTCATAAGTGCGTTTTTCATAGAAGTAGCTTATACTCTCAAGCACAATGCAATGTGGTATTGCCACATCAGACTTTTTTTTATTTATTATTTTCACCAGTTACATACTAAGGGGCAATTGAAGAGCCACTCGATCTCACAGGTATAGTGGCTGACCACCCCTAGCCCCATCGGACTTTCCAATGTGGATGCACCAGTATAGCTGAAGTCATCAGTTGATTATGAGGAAAATCTAGTGGTTGTGACCACCCCCAACAAGGGAGACCTAGTGTTCGTGACCACCAAATTTGGCTAGGAGTTGTCTCAACCACTCTTGATGGGTCATATTTGGTACTCAGTGCAACCCCACGTGGTGATTAGGGGTGGTGCCGACCACAAGAATGATGATTGTGGATAATTTTCTTTCTTATTGTTTGATGTAGGTTGATGTGTAAATACTTGTAAGTAAATGCACGTTGGAGTAGCATTATTCTTTCCTTAATTATCATATTAAAAATGTACAAGCTGGTTACTCAAAAAAAAAAAAAAACTAGCTAGCCACGCATGCATGTCTTAAATCTAGTAAAATTTGACATTATAGAATTGCTTTGTCAAAAGTAAGCATATTTAGAATATTATTCCATTATGGGCGTGTTTACAAACATATATGTTCATGTACAACACTATGCACTCTATTGGGCCTGTGGACCTGCTCCGACTACCCGATCCATTGATCAACCAAGATCGATATATAACTCCGTACAAAATCCCTTCCCACGTCACAACATGATTCCCAACACGAGGCATTGAGCATAAGGGAGGTCTTTGAGACATGGAAAATTCGCTGTAAGGAAGGTCTCCATTGAAGATATGAGACGTGACAGACGGTTATGAAAGAATTTATTATGAGTCCTTACTTTATTTTTACCGAAAGGAGGGTTTGAAGAGAGAATCAATGAAGACGCATTTCAACTTGTTAAAGCTGAGAGAATATCTTTTTGCTCCGCACTATCCTTGTACTTTTGTATAGCCCACCGTTAACTCTCCTAGCTTTCTCCCTGTGATGAAGTCCATGGGCTCAGAATGGAATTCTTGCAAGTTGCGTGAAAGTGATGGTGGAAAGGAATACGCAAATCTATTGTGCGCCCCTAGCTTGTTTACGAATTAGAATGAGAATGAGAATAAGTTGTAGAAATGCATGCAAATTACTTATATATATATATGATCAACGCCGCATGGCCATTTAATATTGCTCTGTATAGGAGATATACAAAATGTCGAACATGAGTTTTCTCGATTTCCAGTTTGGATTTTCACGAAAGTCGTCACTAAAACCAGCCCAGTCGAGCATCTCCAAGCAAAGACAAAGTGTTAGCATGCCAAGCTCTTTCAAGCCAAGCGCGGAGGAGATGAGATGGGTGTTCGATAAATTTGACACCAACAAAGACGGGAAGATCTCCCGCGAGGAGTACAAGTTGGCACAAAGGGCACTGAATAGAGGAATTCCGGAAACCGAGTTGGTTAAGATATTTCAGACCATTGATTCTGACGGAGACGGGTTCATTGATTTCAAAGAGTTTATGGAAATGTTTAACGACGTGGGAGGCGGGGTAAAAGCAACTGAGATTCAGAGTGCTTTTCGAGTGTTTGATTTGGACGGCGATGGTAAAATAAGCGCGGAAGAGCTGTCGCAGGTTCTGAAAAAGCTAGGAGAGGGTTGCAGCCTCAAGGCTTGCCGGAAAATGGTGAAAGCGGTAGACAAGAATGGGGATGGCTTTATAGATATTGATGAATTTATGAGCATGATGGCAAGCGGCAAGAAGCTCCGCCATGAGTGACTTTATGCATCTTCTGGCTTTAATTAGTTTATAGTGATGGCTACTCACGTTTTTGTACCTTTTTAATTTCTTCTCTCCCTCCTAACACTCATATATATGATATCCCTCAAATTTACACTCAAATTCTATTATTCTCTAAACTCTTAAAAATTGAAATCTTTTCCCAAATTGCCTTACCCTTTTACCTAGTCGATTCACGTACGTGTTAAGATTTTATGTTAACTTAAAAGATATATGATACGTTTATAATTTCTGTATAACTTTTATACAACTTCAACAACTTTTTTTTTTAAAAAAAATAAAAATAATCATCGGATATGTAAGATCCACACATAGGAAAACAGATCTAATTGTTAGTTTGAAAAAAAGTAATTAGAGTTGTACAACAATCATTTTTCAACTTAAAAGGCAGATGCATCATATAATTTACACGTGACCTAAAATGTTCATTCTACCTTTTATCAATACGTACAATTATACTTTTTAATTTTTGTTTTTTTTAAAAAATCCTTTCCCTGCCCATGGAAACCCACATAGCGGATACCCTCTCCTCCCACAATTTTTTTTTTTAATTTTTTAATTTTTTGAATCTTTCATTTGATTCTAGGTATTATTGTTATTTTGGGTCACATGATATATAGCATGTGACCCATTTTCTGTCAAATTTAACCCAAAAAATAAAAGAAGGAAAAAAAACCCTTATCATGTAATGTTTTTTTTTTTTTTTTTGCAATGAACATAGGAACAGTTAAACTGACGTACGTGATCATATATAATCCATTAATAGCTGCCATAAATCCTTTTATGTTCATAACATTCTAATTTCTGGAACACAGAGGAAAATATTTTGATGTTTTCTCTAATAACAATCATATCGGCTGGCTCTGCAGCAAAAATAATAAAAAAACCTTTCCATTCTCACGAAATTGGATAGCTGCTAATTAACCGGCCCGAAACGTACGTACAATGCTCAGCAACTTTGCTAAATACAGTATTTTTTCTTAAAAAAAAATTAATAAAAAAATCTATATGATTCTCACGACTCTTTGAGAATAGTAAAAATAAATAAATAAATAATAGTTTAAATAAAATAGTGAAAGTGAATAGTTAAAATGCTAAAAAGCAGAATATTTGTACTTTGAAAAAGTGAATAACTTAAATAAATAATAATAAAAAAAAAGTATTTTTAACTAAATTTTATAAACATTTGCTGAGCCAAATGAAAATGGCTCAATAGCTACTCAGTTCTGACTAATGCATGAGCTTCAATATGAAATTCTTTAGCAAATTCTTTACGCTTTGTATGGCATAGGAAAAAAAAAAAAAGAAAAAAGAAGAAGAAAAAGGTTGAAGATAATTTGAGAAAAATTGAAAAACTTTGTAATTGACGTGATCACTACACCTACTGCTTGTTAGAGTTTTTAACTCTATTAAAGTGTTCCGCACACCATGAATGCAGACATATATGTGAGTTTTACACTAGCTTAATTAATTAATAAACGAAGAAACTATATTTATCCTTTTAATTATTATTATTTTTATAATGTCTGTTAATGTTTTATGTTTTACGATGTCTACTCAATTGATCATTAAGGTTGCATGTTTCCCTCCGGCCACGATAAAAATAATAAATAAATAATTGACAAAACACCATCCATAAACTAAAAATTCAGAAAAAATAGTTCATTAGAATTTGGGATGAAACACACATCTTCTTCCTTTTTATTGCTTGCCCTGCATTAAAAAGTACTCTACATACTGCATGTGTTAGAGCTCAGAATTATCCGTCTAAAGGAAGAACTCGCACGCGACAAGGCCTATGGCCATGTGACGCCGGACAGAATAGCGATTATTCTGTAGGCTAATCAACAGGCAATTTGTAAGGAAGAAAACAGAAAATTCACCCCAAAAACAAAGAGAAAACTCTGAATTCGATAAATTATCAATAACAACAAAGCTGTCGGAAAAACGCCCACAAGCCGGGCTAATATAGCTGAAAATTCGACCTCTAGGAATAAATACAAACAAGCATATTATGGAAATACTTGGTACCAAAGAATATCTCCAAATTAATGGAAAATACTTGGTGCCAAAGAATTACCATATTAGGGAAAATATAATAACTATAATATTACTTGACGACAACATAAATATAAATATGGAAATTCTGTAAAAGATGAATCAAGGGATTTGTCAATAGTCTCTTCTTTCCTTCATTCCCTTGATGGATGTTGACGATTCGGTAGATATTTGTATTCTTCAAATATTTTGTACGATTCCTTCTATTCTTGGGCTGATCTTATTCAAGAAATAATTTTCAAATCTTGTGTCTGATTTTCTCCTGCATCACCATGAGAAGTACACCCTCATGGCCTCAAAGTAGCCTTGCTCTTGGACACTTTGCTTATATGATTGCAAGAATAAAGTTGTATTTATCTTTCCTTTGCTGGAAGATTACAGTTGTTTTCTTCGATTCTCCTCAGCTAGCAAGTGTATTAGGCTAAGGTGTTTATCCTTCCTAAGAAAATCAGTCCTAAGAAAATCATTCATATGCTGGAGCAAAAATTCAATAGGTTCTTGTGGATGGCTAAGGACTCCAAAGCTCATGCCAAAGTAGCTTGGAACAATCTTTGTGTTCCTAAGAGAGAGGGAGGTTTGGGATTAAAGAAGTTAGAAGCTTGCAACCAAGCTTCTATGTTGAACCATATTTGGTCCTTGTTCACAAAGGCTGGATCTCTTTGGGTTGCTTGGGTGGATTCCACTTGGTTAAATGGGAGAAGCTTCTGGCAGATACCTATTCCACAAGCTTGCTTTTAGAGTTGAAAGAAATTGTTAAAGCTCCATGATGTTGCTAAATCATTTATTCGGTTTAAGGTTAGCAATGGTAGCAGGATTTTCATGTGGTTTGATCAATGGCATTCTTTTGCCTATCCTCTTGACAAATTTGGTCACCAAGTGGTGTATGATTATAGTTTTTCTAATGGGGCCAAACTTTCTACCATTATTAGGGATTGAACTTGGTACTGGCCATTTGTTCATTCAAATTCTATTATTAATATTCAATGTGAGCTTATTGAGGTGCCTATTGGGGAAATAGACTTGCCAGTATGAAATTCCAGTAATGAGATTTATTGTTGTGCTGCTAATTGAGAGTTATTGAGAGAGAGAAGGCCTTATGTGTGGTTTGGTGGAAGCTTGTCTATTTCTCTAAGTCTATCCCTAGACACTCCTTCATTCTTTGGTTGGTGTTTCGAGAAGCCCTTGTTGCAGAAGAAAGGATGTGCAGTTGGGGATATACAGGGCCTTCAAATTGTCTTTTCTGCCGTAGATGTATAAAGAGTTGAGACCACCTTTTCTTTCATCGTAGTTTTGGCCGAAGAATATGGTATGCTCTTATGCATGCTTGTGACTACTTTGAGCTTCCTTTTGATTGGGATTTAGCAGTGGTTTGGAGTGTTGCTAGGCTAAAGGGTAAAAGTTTAAAGTCCTACTTTGCTGAGCTCTATCTTGGAGCCTGCATCTACCACTTGTGGAAACAAAGAAATGCCTTACTTCATGGCATTTCTTCAGGACTAAGGAAGCCATTGTTGGCCAGATCAGATGGGAAGTGTGTTCTAGGATTTTGGCTAAAGGTTCTTTGAAAAATGTGGACAAAGATGTTTCTCTTGTTCACAGATGGAATCTTCTTCCATTGTTGTAATTTTGTTTACCTTGTTTCCTTTCATGTGTGTAGTTTTGCGTGTTGCTTGAGTTATGGTTACTGTTTTTCTGTTTGCAGTATGTCTGTAGTGGTGATTGGTGGTGATGTTGTATAACAGTTGTTCTTGTGCTAGTTGTGGTTTAGTTGTGTTTTTCCTTGTTGGAAATTGGAAACCACACACACTAAGAGAGAGAATGAAAAGGAAGAGAGACAATAAATTGATAGAGGACTTTATGCTCTTTTATTCAACTCGATTAAAAATAACTTGCTTACATGAGTATATAAAGGATACAAATGACCCTTCTAAATTCTTCACATTAACTTCATTCATTTATATCTCAAATAACTCCCATGTAACTCCTATGTAAAATAACTCTTGAAAACTCAAAAGACACAACATTTTCAAGTCATTTAGTAACTTACAAGAATAAGAAAAGATTCAAATAAATATTATTAAAATTAAGTTTAATATTCAACATCCCCTTTTAAACTTTGCTCGTAGCTTGCTAAAAATCTCATTCTTTAAGGGGTTTGTAAAAATATCCATAACTTGATCATGAGTGGTCACAAACTTGAGCTGTACCTCCTTCTTGACAATACACTCTCTAATAAAATGATACCTTGTGTCAATGTGTTTGCTCCGATTATGTACTGGATCAAAAACTTCACCATAATCAATGTCGGGTCTTTGACTATATCCTTTGACAACCAACCTTGCTTTGTATCTTTCGACTTCTCCTTTAGCATTCTTCTTTGCCTTGAATACCCACTTCACTCCAATGGGTTTTTGTTCTTTTGGAATAGTCGTCAACTCATATGTGTTGTTCTTTTCAAATGCTTTGATTTCCTCATCCATGGCATTTCTCCATTTTCATCTTTCACCACTTCTTCAAAAAACCTATTGGTTCACAATCCGCAAAATAACAATAAAGAGTTAGATCATCATTTAAATTCTATGTTACCTCATAGAATTCTTGGAGACTTCTTATGTGTAGTGGCATTTCACGACAACTTCCTCTCGAAGATGACGACAACGGTGTACTAGAATTTGTTGGTGATGGAGAAGGTGTAGTAACCTCTTCGTTTCTTGACTTTTCTTCTTCTTCAAGAAAATGAAAGAAATCATATTTTTCTTCCTATTGAGTGCTCCAATCCCAAAAATCTTCTTCATCAAACTCCAAATCTCTACTAATCACAATTTTGCTGGAATTTGGATTGTAAAGCTTGTAGCCTTTAGAACTTGAGTCATAACCAATGAAAATGTACCTTTTGATTTTATCATCAAGCTTGGACCGCTCTTGATCCAGTATGTGTGTATAGCCAATGCTTCCAAAAACTCGCAAATGAGAAACACTTGGATTTCTTCCACTCCATACTTCTTGTGGTGTTTTGGTCTATAGGCTTTTTGTAGGACAACGATTTGATAAATATACAACACAATCAACAGCTTCCGCCCAAAATTCTTTAGGCATTCTCTTTGTCTTCAACATGTTTTGAGCCATATTGAGAATTGTCCTATTCTTTCTTTCAACAACACCATTTTGTTGTGGCGATCTCAGAACCGTTAAAGGACGACGAATTCCATTTGCTTCACAAAATTCTTTAAATTCATTAGATATGAATTCACTTCCTCTATCGGATCTCAATGATTTAACATAATAACCACTTTGTTTTTCTACAAAGACTTAGAATTTTTTGAAAACTTCAAAGACTTGAGATTTTTCCTTCAAAAAATAGACCCAAGTTTTTCGACTAAAGTCATCAATGAAAATGAGGAAGTAACGGTTTTTACCGAATGAATATGGCTTAATTGGTCCACAAATATCCGCATGAACAAGTTGAAGCGGCTCATTTGCTCTTGTAGTAGATTCTTTTGGAAAGCTTTTCCGGAATTGTTTGCCGACAAGACATCATTCTCAAAGTTGATCCAGTTGATTAATGGAAGGCAAGCTATTCACCATCTTGTTTTGTGCCAACAATTTTAATTCGCTAAAATTTTCATGTCCAAACCTCAAATGCCAAAGTCAAAATGAATCTTTCAAACAAGTCTTGAGACATTTAGCCACATCTGTTTGAATATTTAATAAAAATATTCTATTGCTCATCACGGGAACTTTGCCTATCAAATTCTTCTTATCATCTCTTAGTGAAAGAGATGGTTGCTTTTCATACTTGGAACAAAATAAACATTTGTAATAAATTGATGTTCTCTATTTTTCAAGTGAATTAAGATTGTACCTTTCCCTTTTATTGAAACTTTAGACAAGTCTCCAAAAGTAACATTCCCACTCACCAATTCATCAAGTTCCACAAACTTGTTTTTGTCTCCACACATATGGTTGCTTGCCGCGTTATCAAGATACCACGAGTTCTTCTCTCGTCTTTCTTCTCCGTTATAAGCTAGCAACAAAGTAGGTTCCGCTTCCTCATTTTGAGCATAATTAACTTTCTCTTCAACATTGTTAGTGTGGCTTCTATACTCTCAAGCATAATGACCATATTTTTAGCAATAATAACATTTAACTTGAGATTTATCATACCTTCTTCCATATTGCTTAAAATTATTTCTTAACCTTTGTCCTCTTGATGCTTGACCTCTCTCTTCGTAATTGAAACTAATACGTCCGCCTCTTCCTCTTCTTCTACCACAACCACAACCACGGCCTCATCCACGTCCACGTCCTTGTCCTTTTTGACTAATTTCTTGTTCTTCTTTCTTATCTTTGAAACAAATCTTTGTAGCAAGAACTTGTTCCAATGGCTCTTTTTTCTTCTTGTTGAGCCTTTCTTCATGGGCTTGAAGAGATCCCATGAGTTGATCAATACTCATGATTTCCAAATTTTTTGACTCTTCAATAGCGACAATGATATAGTCAAATCTTTGTTGCAAAGAACTAATGATCTTTTCAATGACTCGAACATCTTCCAATCTTTCTCCATATCTTTTCATTTGATTTACTATAGCTAATACCCTTGAAAAATAATCCGCAACTGACTTGGATTCTTTCATTCGCAAAACTTTAAATTCGCCTCTTAATATTTGAAGACGAGCTTTCTTCACTTAATCAACTCCTTGGTAAGAGTTTTGAAGAATCTCTCATGCTTGCTTAGAGGTAGTTGCATTCACCACCTTCTCGAATATAGCCTCATCCAAAAACATTAATAAATAAGGGTGAGAGCTTGTTGATCCTTCTTTCGAAGTTTCTGCAAAGCCTCTCTTTGATTAGGATTCAAAGGAGCTTCGTCACTAGGCTCATCATAGCCTTTTTCTACAATCTCCCAAGTATCTTGCGATCCAAGCAATGCCTTCATACGAATGCACCAATTATCAAAATTGTCTTTGAAAAGGTGAGCAAATTGAAATGGAAAGGTTGAATTGGCCATTTCTCCATGATCAATAAGCTGTGCTCTGATACCAATTTGTGGAAATTGGAAACCACACACACTAAGAGAGATAATGAAAAGGAAGAGAGACAATAAATTGATAGAGGACTTTATATTCTTTTATTAAACTTGATTAAAAATAAATTGCTTGCATGAGTATTTATAGGATACAAATGACCCTTCTAAATTCTTCACATTAATTCCATTCATTTATATTTCAAATAACTCTGTGAAAACTCAAAAGACATAACCTCTTCAAGTCAATTAGTAACTTAATTACAATAATAAGAAAAGACTTAAATAAATGTTATTAATATTAAGTTTATTATTTAACATTTCTTTTGATGGAAACGTGGTTCCAGTCTTCATTGGAGTGATATTTTGTATTGTTTGAGGTGCCTTACAAAGGTTTAGTTCATCTTAAAAAAAAAAAAAAAAAAGAATAAAGTTGTGGATTTGAAAAAAGAAAAAAGATAGTCCTAAAGAAATGCTAGAGATGCGGTTAGAAAGTGTTAGGCCATCCCCCAATAGCTAGATTCGGTTCTCCACCACGTCCTCCTCAAGCCTTAGCTTTAGCCTTTAAGTGCATCCGATCCAATCCTAAGACTCTAGGCGAATAATTCACAGAGAGAGAGAGAGAGAGAGAGAGAGAGAGAGAGATGGCTTTTATGGGTCGTTGTATGCAGGTGCAGCCTCACAAAGGGATGACAGTGGAACAATTCAAGACATGGCTTCGCAGGTTTGACGCGAATCACGACGGGAGTTTTAGCGAAGAGGAACTAAAAGAGGCTCTACACAGCTTGAAGATTTGGTTTGGGTGGTGGAAGGCCCATCAAGGAATGAAGGAAGCGGACTCCAATCATAATGGACAAATAGACAACACCAAGGAAATAGAGAAGCTGGTGAACTACGCCCAACAACGTTTGCACGTACAAATTTATGGAGATTAGTTGCTCGTATTTGATTTGATTTCATGTTGTTTGTTCCCTTTTAAGGGACCTTTGCATCCAGTTTTTCACTGGAGAGAGTTGTAAATTGATGTGTCTGATCAACGATCAAAGGTTTTATATATATATATATATCTGCCTTTTTTTATTTTGATTTCCATTATGGTCTTATTTCCCCTGCTTTAATTTTATGTTTGTTGAATAATGAATTATAATATCATTTCCCTTAAACCCCAGTTGATCTGCATATATTACTAAATTCTAGCCATAGCCGGCCAAGAGCCCAAGCGGCCAAGCTTGAGTTGGCTGTATATGTATTGCTGATCAAAGCACCTGCAGAATTGTTTGTCTGCTCTTTTTTTCGACTTAGATATGGCTTCGAATTTGATAAACATTTCGTGCAGGTGCCGTGAGCTAAACGAATTGTCACTCTCAATTGATCATATCCACTCTAAATTTGACCATCTGCCGAAAGGTGGAGAAAGGAATAATCTTTTTCATTCCAAGACCAAAATTGGGAATATTAAACAAGAAAAAGTAAAGAGTAATTTAACAAGTAATGCTAAAGAGACATGTTACACGTATATCTTTTATATATCTACTATATATCTCTTTTATAAATCAACTATTAATTAGATTTGTAAGACGTACCCACATGTAAGTTCTTATGGGTCTTACAGATTCAATGATTAATTTTTTTTTAAAAAAAATATGTATAAGAGATGTAAAAAAATTGTTTCTCAATGCGAAGAGAATACTATACATTTATTCTACTATTGTTTTGTTGGGCAGATGTGACACTGTTTATCCATCTTTAGGTTAGCTATTGTTAAAAAAAATAAAATAAAATAAAAGATGGATCGATGAATACTGTCACATATGCTCAATCAAATAAGAGTAAGATGAGAATATAGTCTATAACATTATTCTAATTTGACACGGGTTGATTGGCATCGTCACAAAACATAGTGAGATAAATCGACATTATCTTCATGCTAAAAATCTCTTTTATTTCATTTTGATAACATGACATTGCCATTATTTTATTTTATTATTTTATTTTTAGACAAATGACTGATTTAAAAATTTATGAAGACTATCACATCAACTGACTGAGAGATGGGAGCGGAGTAAAAGTGCTTTGTTTTATCCCAAAAGGAATTCCCAAATAATTCTTTTTTTTTTTTTTGAACATGTAGCATGTGCTACATCAATTGCTAAACAAAGCCATCAGGCATTACAGAGACAAACTAGAGGTACAAAGAAACCTCTACATCCTAAGCCAGAACCAAGTTTGACTTAAAAGCAGCTGCCTAAACTAATACACAAAAATTACAAGGACGCTCTTATAAGCCTCTCCTTATAATTAAGCACACTCTCAAAAAAGAAAGAGGCCGATCTAGCTACCACAGCCACCACATAGCCCAGTAAAATTTGTGCATTACATAGACAAACTGTGAAAACAAAGAAACAAGAGAATATACAACACCAAAAAACCAACACAGCAAGCATCAAAGAAGAAGATCACTTCCTAAACTGAGATGACGCGTGCGTAACACGCGCCGTCCCCTGAGGCTCCCCACACAGCAAACAACCACCGCCAACTACCAACCACCACCAGCTAGGGCCTGAAATATATGGTGTGACCCACACGCGCCTAACCAAAGAAAGAGATCATTCTCAACGATTAGACCACGCGTCGGCAAGAGCGAGCAGCAAGACCACCAACTTGAGTCGGCCGAACCAGATGACGACGGTGAATACAGATAGGAAGCTCGTGTCATGAGAAACCCTGTAGAAGATTACAGATCTAGCACACAGAGAAAACCGTTTGTTAGAGCACGGCTAGAGATCCACCGGAGACATGAAGAAGAGCGGCCGATCCTCCAAACCAACACTGCATGTAGGCTTTTCGGTCAGAGAAAGAAAAAAAGAAAACAAGAACACAAACTCCTCAACCCAAAAGGGTTAGGGGGGCAGGCAAAACCTCTACTGGAACAAGTCCGGGAGGAAACAAAACTCCCGGCCCTAACGGTAGGGAGAAAAACTACCCTCCAATGGAACGAGCCATGGAGGAACAAAAGCCTCCTAGAGGCTAGGAGGACCAAAGACCGGGAGGAGGAAAGCAGGGAGCCTCCCTCCTAGGCTTTTCGAATCTTCTAGAGAGAGAAAGCTTTCGTTTTTTAGTATGCTTGAACATTCCCAAATCCTTCTTTGTGCACATGTTAATGCATACGAATCCACGACCCAACCCAATCCAGAGTGTTAGATGAAGGAGAGGACCGGTTGGGGCTGGCGTCTTATCCTATCAAAGCCCACCTGCGAGCGAGCGAGCAAGGCAATAGTTGCTAATTCTCTACAATACGGAATGTATATATATATATATAAGAAAGAGAAATGCTATATATATTTGCACTCTTATATATTTAACGACATATTTTTTAATGTGGTAATAAAAATTAATAATAAATTTTACATTAAATAATGATTCATTGAAAATTTCATTATATTTTTTAATACTACGCCAAGGAGTGAGAGTGAGAATATGTGTAACATTTCTTATATGTTATTATCTTGCTTCTTTTTTGGGTTGGGATATAGCAATTGGATGTCTAAATTGTTAGCAATTTGAATAGTTAATGTGAAAGAGTTTATATGGGACTCAGCTATCCAAATAGGTGGTCGGGTAGCGCAACATTTTATTGTGTCTCACATGAGTTCTCTCACATTAACTATATATCTAGATTGCTAATAATTTGAGCAGTTAATGTAAAAGAGTTTATGTGAGACTCAAATATACCAATAGGTAGTCGAGTAGCTTAAAATTTATTTAATACATGTGTCGTCTCACATAAGTTTTCTCGAGTAAAGCTAGAAAAAAAGACTTGTGTTCCTTTTTAGCTTGTCCCTTCAAAAGTGATCTGTTTTTCAAAAATTGAATCGATATGTAATAGTGATTTATTCTTAATTCAATAATAATTTTAAAAGTTACGTCACTTTTTAAATGACAATGTAAAAATAAAAGTATTCAATATAACGTTACTTAGTCCTCTAACAATAATCACCAAATTACTATAATTTAGACGATTTTAATTACTAATTAAATCTCCATCATCTTTTTCGAGTCTAGCTATGAGATAGAACTCTTGTCCGAACAAAAGGCTCTTTTCGAACCGAAAGCCATGGTTGAACAGGAGCCCCGTCTCTAATTTTTACTCCCCAAAGAGAAAGAGAAATTTTGTTGAGACTTGAGAATCGCTGTCTCAAGGGTCGCAGGTGCATGGCTCGTACGCCTCCGTACTCTAGCTCCATCTCCATTGACGCGTAGAAAAACGAGTCCTTCTTCCTTCAGATCTGTTATTGGAAAATGAGCCAACAAGAAGATAAATTATACAATTATAATCTATAAACCAAGTTTCAACTAATGGGGATATATAGAAGATTTTTTTTATTATTATTATTCTTCTGAGCAATTTTAGAATTTTTAGTTTCATAACCTTCGAAAGGACCTACTTCTTGCTTACGAGATGGGAGACCAAATCGAGGTACAAAAAAAAGAAGAAGCCCGAAAGGCCTGCACGCTCTATAGTTTGATGATTCAGAATTTCAGTGCATTGATTTTGGGAATCCACCACGTGTCGTATCCCCATTTGGGTGACCAGTTGAAAAGGGTTAAACTAAGAGATCAAAGAGTGACAACCATGTCATTGGGATAGAAGCCAATATATATATATATATATATAATAAGAGGGCCCTCCTAAAATCCTGATACACTCCACTTCCCCCTTTATTCGTCGCACATGTTACCAAAGATCTACAAATATTTGGTCAAAAAAGTAGTGTTGATCATCTCCATCTACCTCGCCCAATATCACAACATTTTTTGGTTCTTCTTGCGCGCAAGCGCAGTGCTGTAAAGGGCTGTATATTGTTTAGAGCCAAAAGTAAAATGCTTTTTGTAAATTATTTCATGATTTGCTTCAATTCTTTGGCTTCTTGTTTACGGACTCTAACAATTAATACGCATGACAAAACGAAAAAATAACAAAATAAAAACTAAAAACAACTTCAGGTGCTTTTCTTTGTCATTCGATTCTCCACCCCGGCCCATGCATACAGGAGTCGAATGACCATGCTCTTGAGTCTTGAACCATTAATGATTCAGAAATATTGAAAGAATATTTAGAAATAAGTGAATGAATGATTTTCAAAAGCTTTTTCTTTCCAAAAAATGGCGAGCGACGGTGATAGATTGAGTCAGGATTCAATTTATGATTTTTAACTTTAATAATATCATATTAAATTATAATTTATCAAAAATATGTAAGTTGATAGAAAAAAACATATATTATAACATACTTAAATATAATAGTATAAAATCTGGACCATCCATTTTTTTAACAGGAGATCTCATGTTATTTTTCTTACAACATGTAAATTAAAGCCAATCCTTATATTGATATACTTTAATAATAATGTGGTTATAATTATAATACTATTTAAGAGTAAAAAATAAATAGAAAATTCATAACTTATTCATAAAAAATAATAATAATAATAATAATAATAATAATGGAAAATTCATACTATATATCGACTTCCAACCTGACTTTAATTTGTCAGAAGTAAAAAATTACTTTAAAAATAAATCCATCATAGGAAGCCGACCCGATTGGATCGGATTTCTGATGCACGGGGATTTGAACAACCCTATCATTCTTTATTATCCTTCCAGTTCCTACCCAAAAATTAAAAAAGAAAGCAAATTAATTATCATCTATCTTCTTTCCCTCTTTTAACAGGAAATTACCACCTATTTTGAAAACAAACAACATTAATTAAGTAGGTCTTGACTCTTGATATGTATTATTTATTCAAAGGCAACCTGGTCACGTGATCCCTTTGATCAGTCTGCATCGCCAGCTCATTCACTGCTAACGTACTTATAAGTCAAAGCTCGGTCAACCAGACCAATGCATGCCAAGCCCCTCTGGACTCTGCCACTGTACCTCTCTCTCTCTCTCTCTCTCTCTATGCCTGCAAAGATATAACTGTTATTATCACCTTCCAAAACGTGGCTTATCTCTCCATCCATCTATTTAATGAGAATTCTCCACCGTCCATTTAGATGATCGACGTCCATCGTTGCATGCATACCCCTCATAATTTAGTCACTTTAATTTCTTATTTTGAAACAAAATAAATCTGCCTTTTCATATATATATATATATATATATATATATATATATATATATATATATATATATATATATATATATATATTTGCTTTCTTGCACATTTTCGGCAAGCTAGTAAAACCGTGCATGCATGCTTCGAAGTTCAATCATCACAGCAATATTACTATTCTTGTGAATATTACCGACGTCATTACTAACCGTTGCATTATGCATGCTAATCCGTTTAGAATCTTTTGAGATTTCCTCCCTTCTGTTACATCGATCATTTGATCAAATAGAGAAATATATGATGGTAAGATTTCTCGCAATCTATATATTTATTATGTCGTACGTGTGAACAAATTTTGACCATGGTTAAGAAGATTAAAGTAACTAAAAAGCTCTTCACCATTTCATTAATTACCTCAGACAATAAACAATAAAATTTAATGTTTTATTTAATGAAAGAATGAAAGAGAGGTTCTTAGCAGCTTCGCCAGCATCGAATGAAAACAGTGAGATTTTGGGACCGCATCTTGAGGAATGGATATGATTTAATGGAAATTTAACATGTCAAGACAAAACATCTTATCATGGCATGAGAAATCCAAAGAAACGAAAAAAAAAAAAAAAAAAAAAAACTCCAACCCTAGCCTAGGGCGGCCTTTTAGATATAAATACTACAGAGTGTGGTTGAAACAGTAGAAGAGGGTCCTAGTGGAATTTATTAGGGTTTATTTTTGTTTCACTCTTTATTCATTCCATGATAGTTTGAAGGTAGTTCATGGCATGCTTAGACATGTACAACTCCTCCGAGCATAAGGGTCACCACTGCGCTCCAATGAGCCCAAGAATCTCCTTCTCCAACGACTTTGTGGATATCCAGCAGGCCGCCAGCAGCAAGCAAGAAAGGAGCTCCAGAGACGCGCCAGTGTCCTCGGACTTCGAATTTTCTGTCACAAACTATTCCATGATGAGCGGCGCCGACGAGCTTTTCTTCAAGGGCAGGCTGCTTCCCTTCAAGGAAAATTACAACAACCAAATGCAGAGGACCACCACTCTCAGGGATGAGCTTCTTGTTGATGACGACGAAGAACGCGTTTCGCTGAGGCCGCCCAAGGGGTCGACACGGTGGAAGGGCCTTCTGGGTCTGAAGAAAACCCACATTGGGTCCAAGAAAGCTGACAAGGGTGAATCGTCTGTGGATAGTAAAAGGCCTGATTTCGTTCGTGAGGAGGCCCATGTTAGCAAGACTTCGCAGGTGAGAAAAAAGACACTTCCAATTCTTTATTTTTATTTTTCATTTTTACTGTTTTGTACTATTTATTTTTGGGTTTGTCCCATTTAATTTGCTTCCTTCATTGATCGCAGGAGCTCTAGTTACAGAAACGTGGAGATTGGGATATAGTGGCAATATTCTTGATGGTGATAGATACCTAAAAGGTGTGGCATTTTTTTGGGAAGGAGAGATAGTTTTCTGTTTGGACAAAACTTAAAGAGGGTCCTGATCTGATCTGCAATAGTTGGTTGGTTTTCAACTTTGGTGGATCTTTTCTTCTGAGTTTTCAACTTTGGTAGATGTTTGTCCGCCGGTTTGGCTGTTTGGTGTACAAAAATGTTTGCAGTTGAACATCTCTGTCTCATGTTTTTTTCAATTTTGTTAGTAATTTTCCCCTTGTTCAATGGTGTTTTATATGCATCTTCCTCTAAGGTCTAATTGTATCTCTATCTTCTATTAATTGGGAGGTCTAAGAACACCTTTTAGCATTTTGTGCACAGAAAAAAAGAGGGAGAGCCTTCTCCAACTTCGCCGACTTCCTAGATTCTAATTAAGGTTAATTCTTTTCTTCTTTTTTATGAATAAGGTTCCCTTTTCTTTTTAACCATTTAAAAATTAAAAAGGAAAATAGTAATACTAAATTACTAACCCCCCCCCCCCCCTGCGTAGGGGTGGTTTGGTAGGCAGTGTACTATAATGTGACAGCTAAGCCATGGCTGTTCAATGTTCATGGTGTAAAAAAATCTGTTTCAAGTTTGATCAGTGTGTGGCTGTGCATTGGGGACCGGTCTGTGCCAACATAAATGGAAAAGCGTACGTACTTTAAAATAAAATAAAATTATTTACCCTAACTGGAAAAGCATACGTACTTTAAAATAAAATAAAATTATTTAACCAGGCTCCAACTCACCTCCTCTGTTTCTCGCGTTGTACATGTACTTCTTAGCTGTCAATTATATATGATTTCTTTTACCAGCACTGCCACATTCAAGAACCTTTTTTTTTTTTTTTTTTCTTAAGTGATTAAAAAACTTGGATTTAGTCGAAGTCCATCTTAAAAAGAACTTTTTTTTTTTTAAGGAAAGACAATTACTAATTGTATTCTCATGTTGTTTTTGCTATTTATTTGAGATAAATATGGACAAAGGTTTTACATTTAAAATCTTCATAAACTCATGTCTTAATTAAATCTGTAAAATTAAAATATAAGCCATAAAAGTTAAAATCGCGTCAAGCACACTAAGACTGTATTATATTTTTCTTTCAAATTAAAATTGGTGCATAGTTTAAAGGGTCTAAACCCATAGTTTTTACGTCTACTTTTAATGGGATCTTACCCTTTTATATATTGGCGTTCATTGCAAAATGCAGCTCTAAAACTCGATGGTAAGTAGTCAACAATGATCCCGACAGGCTCATTACAGAGTCCGATTCTACGCACTTTCATGCTTCCTTCTCTCTCTCTCTCTCTCTCTCTCTCTCTCTCTCTCTCTCTCTCTCTCGGGGATGATTTCATATATGAGATATGAGAAAAATTCAAGGCCAGAGTTTCGGCACTTTTCCTGGAATTTAACATATTAGATACTTTTTCCAGTTTCAACGGTAAAGCAGTAATTAATTTGCTCATGATAAGCCGCTACTGTTACACATGGGAGAATAGAAGTATCATAAAAATGGTTGAGGCAATTGCTAGCCAGTAAAGATCCTCCTCCACATGGCGTTCAACTATTGCCTGTATCTAAAGCTCCTTGTCACAGATCCTACATTAATAACAAGATATTAGTGTTACTAACTGTTAGTTATGTCAGAAATTTATCAAAGCGTAACTTGTCTTGTTGTTTTAAGATACAGCGGGAGATTAGATAAACATATCAACAATAATATAAATATATACATTTGGCACTTAACATGGACAATGTCACCATCGAGCGGTAGCCTCTACCTGGAACTTGAGGTCGTAGCTTTCAGCTTTCGACTTCAGGCTATCAATATAGGAACCAAATCCATAACAGGCTTCCTTTAATTCCACTAGTTTTGCTTCAATATTGCTTATTTCGTCTTCTGTGCGACCTCGTTCAGTTCTAGCTTCTAAGTACCTCCTTGCATTTGTGGCACCTTCTGATTCATAGGCAAGGCTTACAATCCGTCTGAGCCGGGAGCGTAAGAACCTTACATTCATGCCCAAATGCTCGAAGGCTTGCAAAGTCTTGTCCCAAGCAGAAAACTCCTCCCGCGAGGTTGTAAGCTTGCTAGCTTTTATGGCATCCGCAATATTAACAGTCTCAAAAATAATCCCAACAATCAACGCAAAATTGATGCCGCTGACTAGACCGTCATGAATAAATGCTTTCTGACTATAGCAGAGCTTGTAGTATTTCTTCCGAATATCCTCAGAGAACTCAGAATCCATAGGAATTCCATCTACTAGAATCCTGAAATTCTGAAAACTTTTGATGTCTTTGAACTGGATAGCTAGCTCAGACAACTTATAGCCTTCCAAAACCTCCGAACCAACCTCCTCACTATCGTTTTCAGATTGTTCTGCTGGCTGTCCAAGTTTAGTAACAGATCTTGGCAGGCCAATCTTTTTCTTCTTTTCAAAGAGACCAAAATGATGAGGCTTTGGCCGTTTCCTCTTTGTATTACTGGAACCTAATGTACCCATCCAAGCCCAAGGAGAAATGTTAAAATAGTACAAAATAAAATGTTAACTTCCTGAGATGCATGGATGATACAAAAAGCTTTAAAACATAGACATAAGAACTTGCCTGCACAACTTTGTTTTGTCTGAGCATCCAAATTTAGGAGCAAAAGAGCCCCATCCACTTCAGTTAAAACATTTGGCCTTATTATGTAAACCTACGCAAATGATATCGATATATATTATTAAAAGCAATCCTAGATTTGAATTATCATTATAGCAAAAGAATCAAGTATCTTAAAATATCAATTTTCTACTGTAGATAGTCTCAGTATGAGAAAGCTACAGATCAGCAAAATTTAAAAATTTAAAATTACTCTCACTTCCTCTCTCATTAATTATAATGCAAGCTAACTACGTGGGGATGAGTCCCTTAAGGTAGCTTTCCGTAATTTATCCAATATTGCTCGTTTTAAAGATGTTAGAGGAAAGTTAATTTTATCATAGCAACGCATGATTAGGAGGTGGATTTCTTTACTTCGTTCTTCAATTTGTAGTACGCCTTCATATTGAGACGGGGCGGTGAATACAAGCTCTGCTGGGCCTCTTCCAAGAGTGGGTTGTTCGTCGTAGGATCATTCTATAATGCCCTATCTCCCCATGACAGCACTCATTTCCCTTAGAGGAGTACTAAGCAAAATAAGGTTCCCTTGAAAGTGATGTTCTTTGCTTGGTTGGCCGTATTAGGGAAGATCCTCACTACGGATAGCCTAAGGAAGCAACGTATCATAATAGTAAAATGGTGTTGTATGTATAAGAAGAGTGGGGAATCTGCTGATCACCTTTTACTCTATTGTGCAGTTGCTTGTGCCTTGAGGGATTCTATTTTCAATCTTTTTGGGTTAGACCGAGTCATACTTAGACAAGTGGTAGATCTCTTCGCATCTTGAAGAGGTCAGTTTGGTAGTCTTCATAGTGCAGCATTGTGGAAGATGGTTCCATCCTGCACAATCTAGTATATCTTAAGAGAAAGAAATGACTGTAGCTTTAAAGACCTTGAGGGGACGGTGGTGGAATTAAAAACTTTTTTATTGAATACCCTATAAACTGGGCGGCTGCCTATAATTACTTTCATGTTTCTAGCTTTCATGATTTTCTTGCACTTTTTTCTTTTTCTGGCTAGATGCTTTTCTTGTATACTTGTGTACTTTGGTTGCACCCTTGCGCTTATTAATAAATTTTGATTACTTATAAAAAAAAAACCAATAAGACAAAAAGATTACTTACAAGAAAAATGCAAACTAACAAACCAAACTAATTCAACAAGGAAAGCTATCCCTAACTATATTATAATACAACAGAGAGGGCAAAGCACATGTATTTTCTTGTGGATGAGAAATTTTAAAACATTTGTATCAAAAAGTCTTGGGCAAACTTATAGCTTATTATTTCAATGTGTAGAGTAAAAGCATTTGCCAACAATAATGGTTTATGATGGATTTCGCGGTGTTTGATATCCTCATAGTAGCGTGCTCTCTCTATGTGTTATATGTATGATATGTTAGTCTTCAACTGGTAAGCAGATTGACCCATGATTTTTCTATTCAGTGTTTGTCAAGAACAATCAGGTATAATGTATGTTTTGTCACAAACAACTCTAATGGACAACTTACAACAATAAAACTCAACGAATCAAACTACTTGGGAGTCAATCTGCTAGTTGTTACCCATAGGCAATGAAGGGCTCTAATTATAACGACCCGGAAAAAAGCGCTAGTCACATCTGCACTATCACCCCAAAATGATTAGTCAATTTAGAGTTTCCCTAGAATCACTAATAAAGTTCAGTTTCACTTACTTGAGCATCTCTTATAAACCAACCACTCTCTATATGGGTTACTCCTCTTCTCAATATCGAACCAGAGTGTTACACTAATAGAAGATAAAGAAAGCTAAAGATACAACCAAACATTATAACTATTAAAGCCAATTAGCTTTAGTTCAAATGGCGTCTCCTCTTCCAGTAAGAACACAGTGGAGGGTATGGTCGTGGGTTAGAGAGCCAATGCTAATATCTAGACCGTATCACATCCTATTCTGATATCTCTTTCTAATCTTGCAGAAAAAAGATAAGGTACAGTAAAAATGTCATTCACTCACTTTATTACTGGTATTGCATAGTTTATTCTCTTACAGAAGGTTAACTAGAAAAGCCAGCTACTTCAGTCTATTGTATGAGAAGTGGAAAGCAAAGA
This sequence comes from Alnus glutinosa, assembly GCF_958979055.1. Classification (NCBI taxonomy): domain Eukaryota; kingdom Viridiplantae; phylum Streptophyta; class Magnoliopsida; order Fagales; family Betulaceae; genus Alnus; species Alnus glutinosa. Next base: position 4,644,990 of record NC_084888.1, read on the forward strand.
ACTCACATGTTTGGAAAGCTTATCCGCCATACAGTCCAAAACCAGCGGAGACTTCATGTTCCTTAGAAATACACAAGCTATAGTGGAAGTATATTTCTTGTATCCATTGTGGTTAAGGCCTAAGGGGATATAATCATGGATTAAAATACCTGATGCACTCTCATCCCTCAGGAATTATTTGCTTTATTTCCAAAATTCTAAGATTATTTATTGTAATTATGGAAGGAAACATTTTTATTATTTTCTGAAAATGCATCACCTTTCCCACCCTCAAACTATATGGTTTTCTTTTAAACATTCCCAGCATATCCCTCAATCTTCCCAATGTGCCAGACTGTTACTTTGACCAATGTTCACCGTATTCACATGTCATTAGGACTACACAAGACACGATGAAATTCCATACATTAGCTCATAAAATTATTTAGTGATCATATCATCTTGGCATGCCATAACAATATCTAGAAGTTCCAAACAGACATTTACAATATAAATATAAGAAAATAATAAATAAATCATCACCTTAAATTTGGTAGGTTCAACTAATTGGAAGATCAAAACATCTCCCTCGAGCAATTTGTGTGCAGCAGAAAACTGTCTCCAACCAGCACTCAATCCAGTCTTGTATGCAATGTATTTCAACTCATATTGTTTTCCACATTCATCTTCCAAAATGACTGTAGTGTCTTTATTTGGTAAGTATGCCTTACAAAACGCCCCGGGAAGCCCCTGTTATTTTGAGTTTTTTTTTTTTTTTTTTTTTTTTTTAAGAAGAAGAAAAAGACATAAGCTAGATATGTATAGTTTCATAAGTAATATTATCAACAAGATTGGGGTTTTTCTAGATTTTTTAGATAAAAATTCATGGTGGGGTTCTTGAAATCTTAACCATTATTTTTAATTAAATGGTTCGAATTTTGTCATTTTTGTGTTTATCACCCTTGGAAAATCCTGAAATTTTCTTTAACTGATTGTATATCACAAAGTTGTATGTTAAGATGGCAAAATTTGAACCAATTAATTGAAGACAAGCATTAGGATTTCAAAAACTCTACTGTACGATTACCCTAGTAAATCTAAATATTTTTCTAGAGAATCCTCTGATTGTTATCAGCCTAGTTCAAATTCGTGCAATTTTGACAAAGCTCACCATCCAAAAACAACCAGCAACATGTGATCTGACCAAAGATTTCACAAAGCTAGGGTATTCAGGAGGAAGATTCGACCGAACTTCCTGAGCTTGAATCAGTGCTGATGACCTGGCTCCACCAAGTCCATCAACCGCAGCTTTACCTTTCATAGAGCTTCAAGTAAAGCATAGCACAGAACCAGGATTGTCACAAAGCATATCCACCGAATGCAAACACAAATCATTGAAGCACATCAAAATTAAGCATCTAAGACACCTCACTGACCTTATCATTGTCTTCATTGCCTGACTCGTTACAGCCTGCTCAGCATTTACAAAATTTTCCAATTAATCGACTACTCCAGTTTGTTAAACAACAATTCCGTATCATTCGTACGATTTTCGTTACAGAAACTTAATTTTCACACGAAATAAACTGATTCTCGAATGTGATCTCCACTCTAATGACAATATTTACGTCATGCTCTGGTAACCTTTTTGGTTAGCATATTGAAACTACTTTAAAGAGCCGTAATCTTCGCAAACCAAACAACGCATTTCATTGATTCTAATCAGACGCGACTATACACATTTGAAGCAAATGAAACGCTTACATGCTTCATCATCGAATCCGAACGCCCTTTCTTGATGCTCGAGAGCGTTTCCTTTTTATCCATTGGCTTCTTTTGATTGCCCTGTCAACAATGCACCAAAACTATCACCAAATTATGGAACAAAATTGTAACAACAAAAAAACACACAAACACAGAAAGAGATTGGAGCTTAACCGTGGAGGAAGAGGGCCTGGGCTTGAGCTTGGAAGACCTGGACAGCTCCGCCAGAATTACGTCTTCCACCTCCTCGCACGACGCCGTTTCCATCGGTTCAGCCTTCTCCTCCTCTTCATTTTCCCTCTTGACCACTTGATCCATAATCACAAGCTTAAATTCCTCAGCATCAAATGTAAGAAGGGACTGGAAATTGATTTCTGGAACCTGAAAGAGAGAGGGGACCGTAATGTTCGTGCCTCGTGACCTTCATTGCCTGGTTGGCATTTTCGGTATATATATGCGCGCAAATCCGCTTGGACTATAATCGGAATAATCAATAATCCCGCTGCAATATTTAGATACGAACAAAATTTCCTCGACTATTTTTTTCATATGTATATAAAGTCACGTATATTTTAAATTTTTATATATTTTTTAAAAATGTAAATAAAAACCAATTTATATTAATTTAATAGACTAAATTAAAAAAAAAAAAAAAATTCTCTTCTATTGTATAAAATTCTTTAAGTCTATATCATTGATTTTAAATTTAATAATTTAATTTTACCATATTATTTATTAGTTTTACTGATTTAAAATTTATGAATACTCTAAATATAAATGATAATTATCGATGTTTATTGTTTACCTAACCTTTAAAAGTGAGATTTAGTGGCATAATAATATATTTTTTTGTTATAATTGCATGGTTTCCGCGGCAAGAGTGTCTGTTTAAAACAGAATTTGAGTGGGTTTGGCACCAAGTGGACGCGCGAAGACATTGTTAACGACATTTTTTTTTTAAGATCTATAAATTTTTTGGATGGTTTGTAGCTGTCTCCCTCTATTAGTGAATAGGACAGCGATTTTACCGAGGTTGTAAAACTTTTTTACCAAGAATCTAGGTTTAAAATGTTAGAAAGCAAAATTAATTTTTTTTTTTTTAGAAAAAAAAAAAAAAAAAAAAAAAAAAGAAGAAGGAGAGAGGTTGAAGTGCATCCAGGTACCTGGGTTTGGGCTGATAACAGTATGGTTTGTGTGTGCGAAACTGCAAATTCATCAACACCGTGTTGAAGTAATGAAGTTATTGGGCTCCGAAGAGTCAGTGTCAATGAATGTGAAATTGCTCGGTCCATAGTCCCCTTAATCGTATTTCCTAATCCAATGGGTAATGAGAACCAATCATAATAAGAGATTTTCCAGCAAAATGTATACATTTAGGCTCCGATTGTTTTGGCCTAAAATAATTTTTGAAAAATATTTTTAGTTTTTTTTTTTTTTAATGCTGTCAAAAAAAATAGTGAGAGAAATATTTATTTAATTTTTGTAAAATGATTTCTCTTTACTAAACCGTAAACAATTTATCGTGTTTGAGCTTCTCATTCTCAAATCACTGAAATTTATGAGAAGTTGCCATAGTCGCCAGCCGTTTTCATTCGTTATTCGTTTTCGTACAAGACAGACGCCAAAGAATATTTTCAAGTAAAATAACAAAATCATTTTTTTTCAACGGAAAAACATATTACATCGAAATAAACGGTGTAATGACCCATCTAAGAAAAAACAATAGTCACATATGCGCTAACATCTCAAAAGGACTAGTCAATTTAGAGATTTCTTATAATCACTTATAAAGCTCGGCTTTACCTAACAAGTAAGCAATATGAGACTTAATACTCATGAGTGTCTTTATAAATTAACCACTCACTCTTTATGTGGACTACTCGTCTTCTTAATATGAAATCGAAGTATTACAAATGGAGCCTTATTTGAAATAATAATTTTCTGTACTTTTAATCAAATGATCTATAGCTGTCAACATATCTTTTAGTAATAAAAATGTAGTGGTTCTCTGGGGTAACCTCAACTGGTGAGTATGCATGTTCCCTCCATTATTGTCCAAGGTCTAACTGTGGGTCAACTCAAATGCTCCAGCGAGGTTTTTTCCTTGTTATCAAAAAAAAAAACTATCAAATTTCAATCTCTCGTTCATATTCTGTTGACCAATATATATATATATATAAAACTCCTTACACAAAGATCATAGAAATACGTGCATGTATAAGCATATTGTTGACAAAAACTCAAGGAATCCAGAATTTTCTTTTCTTTTTTTTTCTTTTTTTTAACAAGATAGCATGTGCTACCATATATTATTGAAAGTCACAAGGGCGAGTACAAGGATAGAGGTACAAGACCCCTCTAAACCTTAAGTCAGAAATAAGTCTGACTTGAAGTAGTTGCCTAAATACAATACACAAATATTACAAGAAACCAAATAAAACACATCTTTACAGTTAAAGCCCATATAAAACAACATAAGAGGACTGGCCTAATCTACCACTGACACCAAATAAGCTCATGAAACATTTGTGCATTACAATTAGACAAACTGTGATCCACAGTAGACACATAGGAATGTACAAAGCAGAAAATCCACGACCACCAGCTCCAGGAAAGCCGTCGCCGGACAGCACGCGCCTACTCCAGGATCCTTTTTTGTAGCAGACAACCCTCCGCAATCCAAAACATCACCACGTGAGACCGGAAACGAGGTACATGACCTTCACGCGTCAGACCAGGGAGGAAGCTCCCCAGCGCGTGCTGGCCACGCACCAAACAGGGGAGAGAACGCACGGCCACGGCTTGAGACTATAGGACCGAAGGAGGCCCGCGACCACCACAGGGAGGCGTGTGTCGCATAAATCCGTGCCAGAACGCATAGATCTAGCGCCAAATAAAACCACACTATTAAAGCACGGCCAGAAACGCCTCGCCGGAGACACACCACGAGCGGCCAAAACCCACAAAACCAATAGCCTGAAACACCTTTTGCTAGATAAGACAGAACAAAGAGAAAAAAAACAAGAAAAAGAACACGAAAGCTCCACAGCTAGAAGCTAGGAGAACCACAACCTCTATCGGACCAGACTAGGAGGAACAAAATCTCCACAATCTTAAGGGCTGGGAGTGAAAGCTAAAACCCCCTGGGTGCAAGCCAGGGAATGAACAAAACAACCATCCTGGCCCTTTTTCAAAGGCTAGGGGAGACCAAACACCGGGAGGGGGAGGCGTGAAGCCTCCCCCCCGGCAACCAAACACCATGACGAAGCTTAGGGGTGTAAATCCGGAGCGGGTTCCCGGGTATTGGGTGAAACCCGGGAACCGGCTCCGGGTCCCCGGGTTTTAGGATTTAAACACCCGGGCCCGGACCCAGGTATCCCGGGTATCCGGTCCGGGTTGTATATTAAAAATTGTTTTAAAGATCAGAATCTTAGTTCTAAAGAAGCAGCAGATCGAAGGAACCTTTGAGCATCATCAATGTAGCCATGTTTGAGCAGCCTCTTCTGAAATTAACCTTGGTTGATATTCTTGAAGCCAACGACAATTTCGGCAAGACAAACATAACTGGAGATGGAGGTTTTGGAACTGTATTCTGGCCTAATGGAAAAAACAGTTGCAGTTAAGAAGCTATGCGAAGCTAAAACACAGGGTCACCAAGAATTTATTGCTGAAATGGAAACTTTGGAAAAGGTAAAGCACCAAAATCTAGTCCCATTGCTTGGGTACTGCTCTTTCGACGAGGAGAACCTCCTTGTGTATGAATATATGGTCAATGGGAGCTTAGATCTTTTGCTGAGAAATCGGACAGGGGCCCTTGAAGTCCTTGACTGGGACAAACGGCTCAACATTGCAACTGGTGCTGCACGTGGGCTTCCTTTTCTTCACCAGGGTTATCAGTCGGATGAAATGGGTTACTCTCAAACGCCTTCCAACCATCAAAGTAAGGAGAATTTTGACAGATTTGTGAGAACGGCGGCTTGCGGGCTTGGGGGAAAACCAAAAAAGGTAGGGCAACCAAATGTTTGGAAAAAAGACTAAAAGGCCCTTCCTATTTAAGTTCCTAAGCCATGTAATGCAAGGGTAAGGAGGTAAATTTATTTTTTTTTAATTGCTGAAGCTACCCGGATCCGGGTACCCGGGTATATCCGGGATTTTTTGAAATAAATACCCGGCTCCGGCTCCGGGTACCCGGGTTCCAACCGGATTTCCCGGATTCCCGGTTTCCCGGAGCCGGGTAATGCCTGGAGCCGGTTTCCTAGCCGGATATATCCGGTCCGGATTTACACCCCTAACGAAGCTCTCTCTCTAAGAAGGCTCTCAAGAGTTTCTCTCTCTAGAAAGGACTTGGGTTACCTCATCCTGACAAATTTTTTGTCTAGTCTTCTTCAATAAGGAATCCAGTATTTTCATTTGATAGAGACGTTTCCAAAGAATTTGTTTGGGGGATGGTTCCAAATTGATCCTGAGAATGCATGTAATTTAGAAGATTATGTCAATCATTCATTCATATACAACATCTTTGATTCTCTTTCTTTTCTGATATGGTTCTGTCAATTGATATGTTTCCATACTAGGGTATATTTTTAATGATGACTTTTCTGTCACCAAAAGTCAAAATATTTATTTTATATACTTTCAATAATACATTTTTTTTTTCCTTTTCTTTTAATGATTGAACTGGCGATACCCCCTGCAAAATAGAAAAAAATGGTCTTTATGTTTTGTGATTTTGCTTTCAGTTATTTTTCATGTAGCAGTCAACTTGAGTGTGATGATACATGATAATTTATATCCCCAACATTAGCAATATTTTTCATCAAATCACATGGATTAAGCCAACAAAAAGTACATTTTATTACGTTTATAATCATATGAAACATTACCCATCTTCATATAAGATGTGCAAAGAAAAATCAAAAAACATTAATTGTGTATTCAGATTGGAATTTATGATAAGAGAACATACACAAATGGAAATAGGTTGATGAATTTGACTTACACGTCATTAAGTTTTGTATGTGTCACAGTAAATTTCAATAATTCCTCGTTTTGAAAGCATTTTTCAGTTTTTAAAATTATATTTATATATATATATATATATATATATTTTAATTATTAAAAAAAAGAAGGGAAGAAGGGTCAAAAATAAAGAGAGAAGCAATAAGTGCCAAAGGAGTAGGTAATAGTTGACGTACGTAGTGATATATTCGGAGTTCCTCCGCTACGAAAACGAGGAGTTGGCCCATTCCCTCAATCAATCAGATAGATAGACCCTGTTGACAATTTCATTTGCCGCATGTCTTCTGAATTTGGATTGTCCCAATTTTTTCATCCTCTTAATCATTAGCTACCTAGAGAATAATCATCGAAAGTACTAGACTCCATCCAGATATGCCAAACAGCTCGATCTTTTGTTCATGTTTTATAAATAGTATTTTTGTTTTTAAAGAAACATTTGATTTTAATGCCATCTGAAGGTTAAAATAATTTTTGTGTATTTTTTGATTAATTAATTTGTTAATGTTTCTATTTAAAAAAAGAAAACGACAAAAAAAAGAAGAGTTAAATACATTCGACTCTCGTGTGGTTTAACGACTTTATTTTTTTGTTTTCTTTGGTTCATTTCGTATCTTAGATGGTACATCGTTTATGGCTAAAGACGAAAATGATACTTCTATAAAAAAAAAAAAACACCTATAAAAAGCCAATATGTATTCCATGTCTAATTAAAAATAAAAAAAATAATTTAATTTTTTTTTTTAAAAAAAAAACAGCTTAATTTTTTTAAAAAATAAAAATAGGAGGGGCCATGGCCCTTGGGGGTGGTTCGGCCACCCCAAATAGCAAAATGAGGGTGACCGAAACTACCCTCAAGGACCAAACCCTAAACCTTTTTTTTTTTTTTTTTGGTCTTGTGGGGGTGGCCGATCGGCAATCGGCCGCCCCATGGACCACAGCGTTGGTTCGGCCACCACCAAACCGGTCATAGGTTGGCTTAGCCACCCCTCCTTTTTTTTTTTTCACTTTTTTTCTAATTTTTTAAAGTTTTAAAGTTTTTATTATTTTTATTATTTTCAATTTTTATTTTTTAAAATTTTTAATTAAGCATAGAACATATGTCAACTTCTTAAAAGTGTTAGTGTGGACTTCCATCAATTTTTAGACGAAGGTACCATCTCTATTTTTAGTCATAAAAGAGGTACCATCTACGATGTAAAATGAACTATATGAGACAAAAAATAAAGTCGTTAAATCATAGGAGACAAAAACGTATTTAACCAAAAAAAAAAAAAAATACAAATGTTATCTAATATCTATCATTCAATGTCTGGACTACCACAAATCAAACTTACCCTCTTCTATTTTGTTTTTTCTTTTCTTTCCATTCCTAAGGTGAGATTTAGATAATTAAGCTGTTCGAACTTTATAAAAATTTAAGTGACCTAAACATTGGAGGGGTTGTACGGCTTACTATCCACTTATTTTAAGTGACCGAACGGTTTAAGATTATCGAACACACATATTCGGAATAAGTGAGTCTCAGCATCAGTCTTTCTTCATCTATCCGAATTTATATTCAAGTAGCCTAATTCGAGGATCCGGATCCTCACCAATCACCATTCACCATCAAAGTGTCAAGGTTAGTAGGTTACAAGCATTATCGTGGGCCAGCCTTTGTCGCATTTTGTGACATATTTATGCGCCCCCAGATGGCAATATTCCTTTATGAGCTCCCAAAAGCCCCATCAAAACGGTTCGTCAAAAAAAAAAAAAAAAGGCATTTTATGTGCATATGTTATTTGCAAACCATATGATATATAGTACATGCATATATTTGACCAAGGGATTCGGCAGCAGCACATGGCCAACAGGTTAGGACCTAGTATAAAAAGCTAAAAAGGTTTTCTTTTTTTAACAAAGGAGAGAGTATCACAAAGGTGATAGTTGCATGTAATAATGTTATGCAGCCTCAATAAGAGCCGTTGGATTCATTTTCTTAGGACCTAGTATAAAAAGCTAAAAAGGTTTCTTTTTTTAAAAAAAGGAGAGAGTGTCACAAAGGTGATAGTTGCATGTAATAATGTTATGCAGCCTCAATAAGAGCCGTTGGATTCATGTTCTGCGTAATGGTGGCATGTGAGTGGTACTACGTTGTCATGAATTCACAGGTTAAGTCCTGCAACGACGGCGCAGGGAACGAACAAAACAACTTCGCTCCAAATATAGAGTTTCATCTCTCTTTCTTATGTATATATATATATATATATATATATATATATATATATATAAAATTTATATATATGTGCAGTGGTGTTTGGTTCCTAAAATCCTGGTGTAATCGATTGTTGTTGGCTTTCGGCCTTCTTGTACTCTGTTCTTGTCACCTTCTTGCAGCACACGTCTCTTCTGTCGCTTTCTATCTGTCTCATCTATCGATAGTACTTTTGCCTTGTTTTAACTTTATATTTTGCCTGCCTTAGTTGCCCTTAATCGTCCTCAGAAGCTGTTACTGTTAATCTGTGGTCAATAATATCTGTTTCATGATACTATATATTCTTGTTCATGCGATCTCTGGGGTATGGATTTGCCACCCTCTCTCAGCGGTTGGCTGAGGACCCTCTATGTGGTGTTTGCTTTCTGCTCTGCTCTATGTCTGGGTGCTCTTAAAGGTTTCCCTTTCCCATTCCTTTTCAGTTTTTATAATTTTATTATTTGATTTCCTTGCAGCTTTTGGTATCATCAACGTATGGTGTATTTTGTTTTGTGCTTCTAATCTATCTGCTGGAATTTTTTTTCATGTGAATTTGATCATGGGTTCTTCAAATCTTCATTGGTTTTTCACTAAAATGTTGCAGGTTTACTTGTGGGTCCTATTGCTGCTTTGATACTGGTAATAGGGAATGTTGGGGTAATTCTTGGTTTGTTTCCTGCACATGTTGCCTGGACACTTTACAGCCTTATAAAGTAATTACCTTTCAAACTCCCTTTTAAGAATTTCTCCAATAACTGTTATCTTCCCGTAGTGATTCTAATTTACCTGATTCAGAAAATGGTCTGGGGTGTGGTAAATACAGGACTAATAGGTTTGACGCACCGCTTAAAGTTGCTATCTTGATAGCTTTACCAACCTTATTTGGTTTATGGCTGGGTCTAAGCATTGCTGGGAGTGTTCTTGTGGGAGTCGGCTATGGGTTCTTCACTCCCTGGGTTTCTACCTTTGAGGCCTTCAGGCATGACAATGAGTCCAAGAAATTCTTCCATTGTATTGTGGTAAAGTTTTGGAGAGGCCTTTTTTTATTTGAGCTTTCTGTCTAATTCTGTACCCACTACCCACGGTTGTTTTTTGGTTTTTCTTTTGTTTCTGAAAGAAAGAAAGCGACGTTTATATTAATTACATCAATGAATGCTTAGGATGGAACATGGGGAACCATTAAAGGAAGCTGTACCGCGGTCAGAGATTTTGCAGATATATGTTTTCATTCATACCCACTTTACTTGGTGGAATTACGTGAATCTCCTTGTTCAAATGAGCTTCGAACGCTTAGGTAATGGTTCTGTAGTTGATGATATTAACAATAGTCCTTTTTCTTCTGCAATTGAGAAAGAACGTCATGTATTATGTAATTTACCAATTGGTTCCTGAGAGTTGGAGTATACTTTTTTATTAAAACTTGAAATAGGTCAGTTGATAATCACCTAGGGCCCAGAAGGAAGTGGAGGATAGGGAAACGCTCCATTCAATTGAGCGTAATACTCTGTTTGTTAATGCTTTTTAGATGATCCTTTTTGTTCTTTTTTAATGTTTGAAAAAGTGTTCTAGGTGAAAATAGTTTTTGCTAATGTTTTTATTTTGAACAGAGAAAATAAAAGGGAGAAGGAAGAAATGTTATCAAACAAAGTGATTTTTTGACCTAGTTTGGAGCCAAAACCAGTATAGGAATGAAATATATGTCGCTCTTATTTTCTTTTCTAAGCAACCAAATGGAATACAAGTTTAAAGGTTAACTTTACATTGGAAAAATGATGAAAACAAAATGTTGGGGGGTTGAGTTGATCATCCTTGGTGAAAGCAGCAGCGCTTTCAGAACTTACTCTTTGGAACTATCTTACAGGTTTATTTAGGGGCACCTTTACGCTTTTTATAAAATTATCTACTTACTTATCAGAAAAAAACTGTCTTCAGGTTTATTCATATACCTGCATGTATCATTGCTGGGTTGATGGGGCTAATCGTGGACATCCCTCTTTTTACTGCAATTGCTGTTGTAAAGAGTCCATATATGTTGTTCAAGGGCTGGTTCAGACTGGTACATGATCTAATTACCCGAGAAGGCCCATTTCTTGAAACAGCTTGCATCCCCATTGCTGGTTTGACAATCCTTTTGTGGCCAATTGTTGTTACGGCAAGCATCTTGTTAGCGGTTTTTTCGAGCATTTTCGTTGGATTGTATGCATCAATTATAGTATATCAGGTTTGTTTGTACTTTAGTATTATCCTTTTAATTCAAACCTTGGCCTTTTATTGCTGCTGAACTTACCCTCCAACTTTCTTGTGGGTATAGGAAAGATCTTTCCAGAGAGGTGTAGCTTATGTGATTGCAATGGTTGCTGAATTTGATGAGTACACAAATGATTGTCTTTATCTTCGAGAGGGGACTATCCTTCCAAAGTAATCATTTTCCCCTTTGTTCTCCTCCAATGTGTCTTATCATTACCAATAAGCTAAACTGCTAGAAATTTGATTTTTTTTTTTTTTTTTTTTTTTTTTTTTTTTCAATTTTAACGCTAATAATCACATTGCGTGCAGCCAGGCCCCTGTATAGAAAGAAATGTGTCCCTAAATCATCTGAATTTTCTTTTAGAGGAAATCACATGACTGGAGCCATAATAGGTTCTTTTGCTACAGAAGCACCTGCAATGCTTGTGCCAAGCGTAGCTCGTTCAAGATCAGTTGCGGAGGCCATACAAGAAGTAAAAGTGGTGCAGGTAGGATTTTATATTGTGAGGCAGATGTGTGATTTTCCCTGATTTTATTTTTATATTTTGACTGTGTTATTCAATAGGTACTCTTCCTCATTTTGATAAAGCTTGACTTATACAGAATATAACTTTGAATACTGAGATATCTGGTCATAGGAAAGGAACACCATTCTCAAACTCTTACTATTTTGTTATTCTGAATAGAGAAATGTAACTTAAGAGAAAATTTTCCCAAGAGTTTTGTTTGAACACTAGCTATGTGTTTTTTTTTTTTTCCCCTCTCTATTCAATATGGGGAAGGGGAAAAGAAGAATTACAACAGCTATGTGATTTGTTCTTCAAAGAATCATGTCTCACACAAAGAAGCTCTTTGACTGGTAATACCAATTATAACAAGTTCTATTTCTAAATCATCAAACTGCATATTCCTAAATAAATAAGAGTGCTTCAAGTTGAAAATGGCAGAGACATCTTTCTGAATTATAAAAGAGCTCTTTGGTTATTAGCACTCTAGCTTGTTCTATTAGAAAATGAATGAAACCATTTCTTTGTGTTTTTCTAAAAAATGCAACAGATTTGGCAGAATATGATGAGGTCCTGTGAAATGAGGGGCAAGGAACTTTTGGATGCTGATGTAATTACACCAGCTGACCTCTATGAATGGGTGAAGGCAAAGAATAGCGATGAAGCAGCCGTTATTAGTGTTGGCTTGCCTTGTTATTCTCTCTTGCAGGCTCTTCTCCACTCTATCACAGCCAATTCGGGTGGTTTGTTACTTGATGGTTTTGAAGTAACCTACTTGAATAGACCAAAGGACAAATTGTTGGACTGGTTCTTTAATCCTGTAATGGTCTTAAAGGAGCAGATTAGTGTCATAAAATTAGGAGAGGATGAGGTGAGGTTCTTGGAGAGTGCAGTTCTATTTGGAAGCAATACACAACGCATGGAGGCATGCCAAAATGGCGCTTTAGCACCTCAAGATGCTCTCAGAGCTGCTCAAATCCAGGGCATTACTAGAAGGTATAAACTCTTTCTCCATTGCAACTCCAACTAGTTAGGGTAGCAAAACTTCCAATATACTTATGTTATGCCTTTTAAGTTCATGTCTTCTTAATGGCTGCTTCTCTGTTTGATCATCGCAAAATTATAGAAAAAACAATGAAACTATCTACAACTTTTCCTCAACAACTGACGTCAATATTTAACTGAAATGTGAGGTGAATTCTATAGTCAAGGTTCAAACTCATGACCTCTACTCTGATACAGAGTTAAATTTTCACTTATCCAAAAAGCTTAAGCTAATAGGAAATGGTAAAGTTAATCATTTAATTAATATTCTAACACGTTGAAGCATGCAGTGGGAACAAAACTTAGGAACTCTAATTGGAATCTTCTGGAATTGCACAGCAATTAAATGAAGAGAATTTATGATTTTCGCCTTAAGCGATTGGATTTTGGCCAATTTAAGAATCGGGATGATCATTTTTGCAATAATAAACCCATACGATCGCTATTGACGCATGTTTACGCATTCAAGAAAATGGAACTACTCTGTCTCCCTCCCTCCCCAACTGCTTTTATCCAAATGCAGAAAATGGAATAATCACTCCATATGCATGATGTAGACCTTGAAACAGCTTTATATGATGATTTTAATGTTTAAAAGTCACATCTTTGACTCTTTTATGTATTCAAGTAATTTACATTTTGGCAGGATGATTGGAATGATCAGAAGTGTATCAAAGTTTCCTACTTACAGGAGAAGATTCCAGCAAGTTGTGAAGGGTCTAATCACGCATTCCCTAGAGAAGGAGCGTTCTAGCAGATCAACTTCATTATGTTCAATCCCTTCCTTTTAAGATGTGTAGGATGAACTCCAGCCTAGTAGTGCCTTTTGCTCTTTTTTCAAAATGTTTTTTTAGCCTTTCAATTTCTTACTAGCTTATCAATTGCTGTAAAATTTTATTGAGTTTGAAAATTATTGATACTGAGCAACCGTTAGGAAACACGCTATGGGAAAAAGGAAAGGAAAGGAAATTAGGGACTTTCGATTACAATTTGATTAGTTTTTTTGGAGCGATTAACAAACACTTTTCTTAGGTCGTTACCATTAATCTGTTTAAATGGAGCCTGCATGTAAATACCTAAGGCCTAAGCTGGTCTTCATGAATTCCTCAGCATATAGAGAAGCAATTTATTCAATCATTATAAGTTTGGAAAACATTTGATATTTTTGCAATTAAGTACTCAAATTATAAAAAGTGTCAACTTAGAGTATTTATCTTTCAATTTTTTTTTTTTTCCAAATTCAACCATCGGATAGAGTTTTCAGTTAAATCTAAGGAAATACGGATATTTTGAAAATTTTGACATCATTTAACAGAGAATTCTATCGGATGGTTGAAATTAAAAAAAAATAATAATAATAATAATAATAATAATGGATATCTTAAATTAACGCTTCTTAAAATTTGCATACTTAATTACAAAAGTATGAAAAATTATGGATTATAAGTTAAATATTTCCTTAAAAATTTTACTTACAAATAAGTTTTTCAAAAGTGAGAATCATACCAGAGATACTCCTACCACTCACCGGAATATCTCTTTGTAACCACTTTTGCCTTTTGCCATTTTTGGGTAAATCGGGCCTGAAAAGTTTGGTTAAATCTCCCACAGAAGCGAAACTGTAACGATGGTAGACAAATTGTATTGACTTTTGGGCCTCATGAATGCAACGTGACAGAAACGGTTGGGCCGAAAGCGCCCAAGTTACACAACGGTGACGTTCAGCGACCCAATTCACACAATAAATGAAACAAAACAAAGCTGTCGTTAAGGTTCTTGGATTTGTTGTGACAGATCGGAGACGTGGGCCATCTTCAGCGTTTATATCGGGGGCGAGTGATCAGGCTTATTTCTTCAGCCTCTTGTTTTTTTCACCTCCAAACTTCCGGGTCCCTCGAGCTGCTGCTTTTGTGTTCTAAATTAATTAACTAACCTAAGCTTCGGAAATGGTCCAGCCTCTACTTCTCACTGATAACATAATTTTGGTAGCTACAGTTGTTGGCTGGGCCACGAAGTACTTCAATTAACTTTTTTTGGCTTTTCATACAATTTATTTAGTTTCGGATTCAACTATGTAACCAAAATACAGTTATATTGAAAGCTACAACTACTAATTTTATTGATTATCGAAATGATTGCAAGCATATGATATAATTCACAAATATATGTACATGTCACACATGATTGCCTCGGTAATCACACCCCCCAAACTTCGAAATTTGAAATCATCGTCATCAGTTACCTCATCTCTACACAAATCCATAAATTACAGACAAAATAAAAGTTGTTATGGGCATCCTACCAACAGCAGTATCTAGACCCAAAAAAAATTGGGCACGAAATGAGAGAGGTCTTGAGATATGTTTGGGCAGGTAAGTATTGTATTTAGGCAGTTTGGACATCTCAAAACTCAAAACTTCATCTTGTTTTCTGTTCGAATTTTTTAAAATTTGACAGAACTTTAAGAATGCGGGTGTATTAGAAAGAAGAAGTTGGAGATATTATAAAAAAAAAAAAGAAAAAATAAATGAGAGAATGTCTCGTGTCTAGAGATGTTTGGGCAAGTAAGTATTGTATTTAATTAAGCAGTGTGGACATTTCAAAACTCAGAACTTCTTCTCGTTTTCTGTTCGAATTTTCTAAAATTCGACAGATATTTTAAGAATGCGGGTGCATTAGAAAAAAGAAGTTGGAGATATTATTAAAAAAGAAAAAAAAAATGAGAGAATGTCTCATGTCTTGAAATGTTTGGGCAAGAAATTATTGTATTTAAGCAGTTTGTACATTTCAAAACTCAGAATTTCCTTTTGTTTTTTATTCAAAATTTTTAAAATTCGACAGAAATTTTAAGAACGTGGGTGCATTAGAAAGAAGAAGTTGGTGATATTATAAAAAAATAAAAATAAAAATAAAAAAATAAAAGAAAAATAAAAAATGGAGCTGAAACCAAGAAGAATTAAGTTGAAGGGTTAACATTAATGAAGAGGAAACGTTGGGGGGGGGGGGGGGGGGGGGTCCGGCCAGAAGACCAAACAAAATGGGGAGGGGCGGCAGATCCAAGAGAAATGCTACGGTGTGATGACGCCACCAGGGGTTGCTTAGTGCGGAGCGTATGGATCTGCATGTCACATGCATTAATCGTTTATTTGGTTGCGAGGGGCAAGACCTTAATTATGACAGCCACTATATCCTCCGTTTTTGTGACATAAAGAAAATTTGCACGTATCAGGCCCACTCTCCATGCCACCTCTTTCCAATTATTATAAATAAATGTATTCTCACGCAACTTATTCAGTGGTCGATCTTTAATTAATTAAGTGCATACATCTCTTCGTTATAGGAGCAGAACTTAGAGATAGAGAGAGAGAAAGTACTTATTTATTTTATTTGGATTTAATAAACAATAGGGACAGAGAGAGAGAGAAGATATTATTCCATTCCCTTTATTTGATCGTAGTGTGGAGATCGAGGAGATGCTAATGGATATACCATTCACAAAAAGGACTGAAATTTAATAGTAAATTTAAAATTTGATTATATGTAAATGCATTATTTCTTCATTCACAAACTTAGAGGTAGATTTTGAACTTGTTTTTTTGGGGGGAGGGGGAATATTCTCTATATTAGGTTGATCAATAGATATTTTCTTTATTTAGTCATTTACCATTCATGTGTAATTGTAATAAATCTCAATTACCATATTTACATTCATTCTACCCACCACTTTTGTCCCATAAATAGGGAATGCGTCTCTCTTTCACTATTTTATATATTCTATTATATATTTTATACGTTGTGTAACTGTGGGAACATTTAATTATATGAGTTTATTAAACCATGCATGTAGTAGCCATCTCTGTCCTCTAGGCCCCTATCTACGAAGAAAGCAATTAGATTGATGCTAGATCTAGATCTACTACGTACGATGAAAGAAAGGTTAATTGATACTTCTAACCGAATCAAAATGAAGCTTCTTTGAAATGAAGCCACGTAATTTAATGCCCCATTGGAATAAATTATACTACCTTAATTAGAATTTTAGGGATGCTTAATTAGAGGAAAGAATGAGAATGGAAAGGGGAGAAAGGGTACATCACTACAAAAAAAAATAAATAAATAAATAAAAAATTGACCGCTTCTTAACGGTTTTTTTCTATACGGTTTTTATAACCATCTAGAATTAAAGTTTTACAAGACGGTTTTTTTGAAAACTGTCTATAAAAAATAAATCAAAATAGTTTTAATCAAACCGTCTGGAAAAATACAGACGGTTTTAACCAAACCGTCTTTAAATTTATAATTCTGGACGGTTTTAATCAAACTGTCTGAAAAAATACAGACGGTTGTAAATGAAAAATTTCTGGACGGTTTGGTTAAAACTGTCTGTATTTTTCCAGATGGTTTGATTAAAAACCATCCACAAATAGAAATTTAAAGATTTTTCAATTTTTTCCAGATGGTTTGATTCAAACCATATGGATTTACTTTTATGAATTTTGCGATTTTTTTTTTCCATGTTCTATTCTCCTGCCCTTCCTTTACTTTCCCGGTTAAATCCCTAATATCCCTCCGACCCTCCCCGTACACTTGGCCCCCTCCCCCCAACGCCTCTCTCTAGGCCCCCCCCCAAGCCTCTTATTGGCTCCGCCATTGGGTACCGTTCTTGGCCAACTGTGTCCCAGATCTGTGCCTTGACGCTCTTGTGCTGGAAACGGCACCGGATATCGATGGTGGGCGAACTGATGGGTAGTACGTTGCTGAGGGGGAAAGAGAGAGCGTGAGAGAGAGTGCAACCTTCTCCCCCAAAAAAAATTAAAAAAATTAAAATTTTACCCCAAATTTTGTTATTTTTTCTAATTTTGGCCCCCCCAAAACTTTTTTTTTTTCAATTTGGCCCCCCCAACTTGGGGGGGCTGGCTCCGCCCCTGACAGTACCCCCTGGCCAACATCTGGGACACAGCTGGCCAGATATGGGCTCTTGTTTATTTGTATGCGGGTTTGAGATTTTGTGTGTTAATCTGATTTGTAAAAATTGGGAAATTCGGCGAAGTTTGTGAAGTTTTGGGTGTTTTGAAAGTTTTTCTTGCATTTTCAACTTCGAGAATGAGCTTCGGTGCTTTTGGTTTATTTACTGCAAAGATTGATTTTTTATTCGGATTATTTGATGTCTAGCATCTCATATTTTCTCTGATTTGTTTGGTTGCTGAGAAAATATATTTGTTTGATCAGATTGTGATATCCTAGGTTGTGTTGCATCATTTCAGGTGAAACCACTGAAAACATCCGATTTTTTTTAAAATTTTTTTTTTTTTCATTTCTTCAGGAGTACTCTCATTCTCGTTGAGTATCAATGGAAGAGGAATAGACCGGAAAAATGATAGAAATTTGATGGAAAAGGAGAGAAAATTTGATGCAAAAGAGGTTCACGAGTGCGAGGAAAAGGAGAAAAATTTGATGCGGGATTGATCTTTGAACCAAGAGACATTATTATTATTAAAAAGATAATAATAATAATTATAATTTTTTAAAAAAAAAACAAATTCTAGAAGGTTTTTGGGCAAAATCGTCCAGAACCAGTTTTGGACGGTTTGGTTCAAACCGTCTAGAATTGCGGACAGTTTTGCCCAAACCGTCTGTAACCCGAATTAGCGACCCATTGTCTTTGATGGTTTGAAACCCTCAAAAAAAAAAACTGTCTGGACCGTTTTCTAGACAATTTTTTTCCAATTTTTGGACGGTTTCAAACTGTCCAGAAATTCTAATTTTTTTGTAGTGCATGTCCGTTGATTCAATGATGACACATGCATGTTTACACACCTTTATCCTAACTTTAGTGTTTGGCATACTTTGCCTATGTACTCTTGCAGAATCTAATTAACTCCGTAATTAAGTGAAAGACTTTCATAAAAATTACCATTTGGTGTTTAGGGTTGTGAATGAGTCAAATCAAACCATGGGGGGTGATCCTTACACTCACTGTGCACAACAAGGCCACAACAACAAGGTACAATGGAGTGAGGCCCACACATGAACCCCACTCTATTGTGCCTTGTTGTTGTGGTTTTGTTGTGCATTGTGAGTGTTTTGATCATTTCCTTAGTTAAAATTTGACAAAAGACACAGATCAATGATATTGGATATGTAAAAGAACATTTTTTAGATGGGAAAGTTCTTAATCTTTTGATCATCTTGATATTTGGTAAACATGACATATATAGGAATAAAATCAGACTATGGATTTGGCAAAATACTAAGAGTGTGTTTGGCACTGCAATTTTACAGATAAAAAAATGTTATTTTAAACCAAATATCAAAAAATGTAAAGTTTTGAGATTTGAAAATGTAGTAAAATTTGATGGTTATTTTTAAAAAATGCATAATTTTAAATATCAAACTGTAATTTACCGAACACTTACCTGTATTTTTAAAAATTAAATTTTAAAATTCAATATTTTAAAATCATAAATTCAAACTGTCGCTAAGTTTATAAAAAACTATAAGTAGTAGTGAAATTCTTTAAAAGATTCTTAATCCTAACGCATTTATACTCCTTAAACTTCGATAGAGGCATAGGGCAGTACTCTACGTAATTTATCCCTACAAACAAACTTGTATGGAAGGAACATTTGGGCTGCTGGAAATCGGACGAATTGGCTCATTTAAGACCCTTTTGCATATTTTTTTAAGGCAGCATTCGACTCTGCAAGGCTGCAACATCTCGTAGAATAATAACCCCTCTTTTGCAATGATTACAGCAAAACAGAGAAGGCAGTATTCTCTGCAACATCTCCTGGAATAATAAAAATAACCCACAAAAAAGAGAAGGCACATTCCGTGCTATACAGTATACAGTATATCCCTGATCATGTCAATTCAAGAGCAGAAGCGAATCAAGCATGTGCTGGGCTAGACCAATAAGAATGCTAGTACGTGGCTCAGAGAAAAACAATCATATTTGTACCTGATTCGGTCCAACTGCTGATCAAAAAAAGCATTACAGACGGCCAATGAGGATAAGCTTAGCTATAGCTAGCTCTTTTTAGCTCTCTAGGACAAACATGGCACTACTCCACCACAACCTTTAGCCGTTTTGGGGTAGGGATAACGGAAAGTGGGTGGAAGTAACAATAATGACCCACGATTACCAAAATGAATTTCAGTCTCATTTATATATATATATATATATATATAAGAGAAGGACAGAGCAATAATATTATTCTTGTCATCATTTCTGTTACGTGTGCTCGGAAAAAGTCCATGCTTAAGCCTGTGAGCGACGCTCGGAGGATAAGATGACCTTTACAATCCTTAACACGTGTCCGTAACTTACACGGGAAGCTAGGTGTGCTCTCACCTGCCCATCACCTCTAACACCGTCATCTCCTCCTCTCATATTCACCTTCAACTTAATTTTCCTCCTCAAACAAAATGGATAAATAAATAAATCACAATTTATAATTCAGGATATTTTCAAAAGATACAAATAAATAAAAATTGTTAAGAATATAGAAAAATAAAATTACTGACTGTGATCAGAGCAGAGGAAACAGACACAAAACTCAGGGGACTAAAGGGAATGAGAATTGAACTTTGTTTATTGATCAGCTGTTTGTTCTTTCTCACGAGAATTTTTTGCAATTTTTTGGCAGAGCCGTACAAGGAACAAACAGAGAGCTAGAGCGCTTCTTCTACCTCATAAAAGAGAGCTAGCTGTACATGTACGCCAAAAGCAAAGGGAAGAGAATTTGAGAGAAAAATAAAATAACGCAAAGAGCTCTAGAGAAAAGCTTAAACTAATTGAATTGGAAGTAGCTGGAAAAGTCACTTTGTTTCTCTTCATGGCTCTAATCGAACCCACTCGTAGCGTCCTTCCAAGGGCAGGTCGTTGACAATATCATAATTGTACCTGCAACGAATTTCAGAGTTTCAAACTCTTCAATTGAATGTCCAGCGTTTGGCTACCAAAAAACCGTCGGAAAAAAAAGAAAACTTCAACGCTTCTAAGTTTCTCTTTTATTTTACGACGAAGAAAAAGAGAGACGAAAGTAGTGCTTCTTTGCGAACTTACTTTTCCATGAACTGTTTCTGCATGTCCTTCTCGGCGTCGGCGAAGAATTCTTCGATCTCGGACTGCGTTGGCTTCTGCTTCTTCTCCGCCGCTGATCTGCAGCTAGAATTCGCCTCGGTTGGCCGAGCCGTTGAATCCAGGTCGTCCGATTCTGCTCGAAGCTCGCTCGACGGCGTCGTTTCTCTCCTGCCAGAAGATGCCATACACGAAAGAGGAAAATTAAGAGACATACATATATACTTTTAAATACACGTATTTATTGTACGTAGGAGATATATAATTTGAAACCGAAGGAAATTAAATTGAAACAGACGTTTTGGTATCACACTTTTTTGAATTTCGAATTTCAAGTGCCGTGACGAAAAGAGTTCCAAGGATTTCAGATATTCAATTATTAAAGTATTTATTGAAAACCTTTCTCTGCAGCAACTATACGTGGATGTTTCAACCTCAGCATTTCCATCCTGCAAACATTAAATTCAGGATTAAACAACAACAAAAAAATTGAAATAAAGAGCAGCAATTAAAGCGAGATGAACCGAAAGTTCTTGAACAAATTGAATTTATCACAGAATTCAATTTTCACCTGCAGATCTACGAATTCGCTTCTCTTCTCCTCCTCCGAGAGCAGCGAGCTCGATCCGTTACTCGAGCAACACGATGTCGTCGCATCGTGATCGGAGCTAGGGCTGGAGCACCGACGTTCCTCCATCGTCTCCGGCGTGATCGTCAGGCCTCTCCGGGTCCTTAGTTGAACACAAGACGAGGAAGACGTCGGCGACGATAACTTTAGTTCCCTGGCAGCATTGAGCTTCCTCTTCTTCGTCTTGGTCGCTGAGTTCGCGGTCGCCATGGCTAGAGGCGCTCGAGCCCTGGTCTTCACACCCACCGGAGCCACGTCCATCACTGCAATCTCCCTACACTTCCTCACCATCGCTCTCTGCTCTAACTTTCCGTGTGTTTTTTCTTTTTCGTTGGTTTCAGAGAGCGAGAGACAGAGTATCTGTGTGTATTGGGGTTTGATGGTGATGGTGATGATGACCAGTCCGTTCAACGGTTCGGATGGGTTTTTAGATTTTAAGGGGGTGGTCCAGTCTCCGTGTAATTGTGATGGGGAATCTCTAAACGGGAAATTTGACGGCGCCGTTATGCGGATCGTGGGCCGAAGAGGTTTGGCCCGAACGTTTTGCCAGTGGGTATGCGCCACGTGGATCCGATCCTATTTTAGTTTGAAGTTAGGAATTCCGATTGGCGGAATTGTTGTGCACAAATCCGAATTACTCGTGGATCCAATCAATTCCACAAAAATGCCGTAAATTAGTTTTGGAGTAATGCTAAGAATTAAATTCTTATTTAATTAGGTTGATGTCTGTAAGCCCTTCCATTCGTTATTGTTTAGAAAATTAAAAAAAAATAAAAAAAATAATTTCCACACTAATTTAATAAAATAAAAATATAGTACGTAGCATTACTCAGAATTTTAATTTTTGTACGTGCATTAACCCTTGCTTTTTTTTTCTTTTTTTCTTTTTTTCAAGGATTAGCTTAAGTATTTTAAAATACACTTTTTTTTTTTTTTTTACTGCACATGGACGAACTTTTTTTTTTTCTTTCCAAATGTACCTAGATTTGATTAAAAAATAAAATAAAATTAAAATAATCCAAAATTTAAACGATAAATAAACTTTTGTTTAAAATAAAATATATCATATATTGTGAAACAGATGAATTGTGAAATATTGGCTGTGTTTGTCAAAATATTGTATTCATTTATTTTTTATTTTTAGTTTGAATTTATCATTTTTGTCAAATACATTAACAAACAACACAATATTGTACATTTTTTTTTTTTCAAAATACAAAATTCTTTTTATAAAATTTTAGAATAATGTTAGAAATTACATTTTTATCACACAACGATGTTGACATGACAGCCTCAACCAACTCTTAGATTACTCATTGTTAAAAAAAAAAAAAATTAAAAATATAAGAGTTAATTTAAACTGTTACATCAGAATTGTGAAATAGTTATGAGATAAAAGAGTAATGCTACACATCATCCCCTTGTCCTCCTTTTATCCCCCCAAAATTGATGTGGCTCTTAAAATCACCATTGAATTTTTGATATATCACTCTTGGATTTTGATCCAATAGTGATTTTAAGAGCTACATCAATTTTGGGAGGGCAAAAGGAGGACAATGGGATGATGTGTAGCATTACTCGAGATAAAAATATACATAATTTCTAACAATATTCAAAATTGTATTACTTTACTATAAGAATATTTGACAAAAACTATGTTTAACTTTTGCAAGGGCATGTAGCCACAACAACAGCCAAGGGTGGCCGACAACAACCTCAATTTACAATGTACTCTATATAAAACATTTTCTCAAATATACATCACACTAAAATACACTTTTAGAAACACTTTCTATCTTTATATCACATCTAAACACTTTTTTTAAAAAAATAAAATAAAAAAAATACAAAACACTTACCTTACATTAACATCCATAACCGTCATATTTTTCTATCAGTTTGAATATCATCTACTGGTTGAAGAGATAGATTGCTGAGATAGTAAAAAAGGTAAGCTAGGGTTGGGCTAAAGATGAGATTTGGAACTTACAAAGTTATAATGATCGAATACAAAGAATTAAAGTGATTGAATTTGTTATCTTAAAAAACAATTAAGTAGTTTAGACCATTTTTTTTTAAAAAAAAAAAAAAAAAAATTAACACCATCTAACATATGATAATGTAATATGCTAGAAGCACCCGATCGACAAAGTTGTCTTGCCCTCGCCTTTAGTATTCTATCGATATATCATATACCAATATATAGAACCTCAATGAACTATTAAAATACAAAATATATATACATAATTAACTCTAAATTAGAGATAGATCTTCGATCAATTGGAAGAACAATTTGGCTCTGTTTGTTAATGTTTTTTAGATGGTACTTTTTGTTTTTGTTCTAAAAAAATGTTGTGTTTTAACATAAAGTTAAAGTAAAAGTGTACAAACAGTTACGGTTGTGATTATTGTCTCTTAAATGTGACCGCAATTGTCTTAGGCGGTTATCACTTTTAAATAGCTGCATCCACCTCACTAGGTCTGGTTAGCGGTTACCCGCTAACTAGCCGTTATTGAAGCTAGGCCAAACCGCCCCGCTAACCACCAGTCAAATAATGTGCATGTTTGGCATCTTTTTGGTGTTTTGGACGTCTTTTTATGTCTCTTTTAATGGCCTATTTTAGATGGTTTTAGGCAAATTTCAGTGTTTTACAAGAGATAGAGTTTGTCTCTCCTTGCTTTTCCATATTCTAAAGTGCTTCTCGTCAAAAAGTAAGAAACAAAACAGTTACTAAAATCTCATCTTTCATGCTCTAGGAGCATATATATATATATATATATATATATATATATATATAGGAGCAACCTGTGGTATATACATCAGAATTTCATGTAGAACCTAGGATCGATATCACTAAACATTCTGCTGTATAGAATATCTCTCCTCCAATTGGAGTACTTTGATGATCCACTGTTTCAACTTTCTTGTCAAATGGACCTTGAGGGATTCCAAAAAGAAGTGTGGGAAACATCTGTCACTGGCATTAATCACAGAAAAAGAAATAGGAGAAATGGCCTTCATTTGGA
Source organism: Alnus glutinosa (assembly GCF_958979055.1). Lineage (NCBI taxonomy): Eukaryota > Viridiplantae > Streptophyta > Magnoliopsida > Fagales > Betulaceae > Alnus > Alnus glutinosa. The sequence continues at coordinate 4,669,520 of NC_084888.1, forward strand.
AGGCTAGCTAGCTATGCATACACAATGGCCCTTGGCAGAACAATATTGGATGGTGGGACTACCCGATTATACATGCCATGTTCAGCTAGCATTCATAAAGAACATAGAATCAACAAATCTCTTTTAAATAGCTATGTAAATATTATTTTAATATAATTAAAATTCAGAGTATGTTTTATCCTGATTAATGTTGTCACAGTCAATACTAAAGGGTATAAAACGGCAAACATATATAGAAGATTTGGTAATATATGCTCTTGCACGTGGGGAATTTTCATCCAACAATTTTTGCCACATCTTAAAAAAACGATGTCGTTTTGGTAATATATATTATGTATGAGGGTAGCTAATTTTTGCTACCAAAATAATTATGCGGTTAGCGGTTAATATATAACCCACTTTCCTGTACGTAAACCTTTAAGTAAAAGTAATTTTGTCTTTTTGGTTATTTATTAATATTTTTGTTTTGAAAAAAGAAAAAGCAAAATAAGGAAATATAAAGTACGCGTAATCAAACACGGTAAACTTTTAGGCACTTGTTTATTTGATTTTTTTTTTATTTTAATTTATTTAAGGAGAAATAGGGAACCCAAAAATTCTAAGCAAAAGGAATCGAAAGGAGGATGCACATATGATGATTGAGAGACATGGCACAAGTGGTCATTTAATTTAGGGCCATGGGCCATGGCGGCATAAGCGTTAGGTACGTGTAGAAATTAATGTTGAAATACGGACGTCGATCTTTAGCTAGAAACAGTGACATCTTCCACCGCAGCCAAAAAAACACGTTATAACCGTTGTGGAAACTGCCTGTGTATGTATATATATATACACGGTCCAAAATTATCATTGGAATACACAGAAATTGGTGGTTAGATACGTCCAATTCGATCTCCAGTTCCTTCGTAGATTGTGTGAGAGAGACAATCTTAATTTTGTTACCATGCTAATTATAGTTGATCGATAATTAATTAACTAATGTTTTTGACACGTGCCCCCAACATGTTGCATGCGCGCATTACCACTACCAGTACTACGCATATATAAATAATTATTTATTTTTCCCTCTAAGATAATTACCAAAAGACAATTGCTTCATTAAGTGTTATCCAACAGACTAATTAATTTATCCGAGTTTCTTTAACGACCGAATAAACGACCCTGTCATGCATATGATTATCATCATATATATATTATTATATATATCATATATATATATATATATATATGATGATAATCCCCTAGCTTGTACAGTAGCTTAGACGTTACGCATCTTTTTATATTTTACCTTGGCGACAAAACCCCACTTTCATTTAATTTGATGAAGACGCGAGAATATATTCAAAGTACAATTATGAAAAATATATAATTAAAGAGGCTACAGTACAATTATGGAAAGAAAGCCCTTTCCAATATATATATATATATATTTATAGAGAGAGAGAGAGAGAGAGAGAGAGAGTGGGGTTCGCTTTTTCAATATTTTTGTTTTATATTTTACAAACAAAAATATTACCAACTAAATCCAAATATAAAATATTTAAATTTACTTTTACATTTGTGTCGCATCAAAATACTTTTTCAAATTAAAATATTACTAAAAATCGTAAAATTAATTTTCACATTTATGTCACGTCATAACACATTTTCAAACTAAAAATATATAACACCCCCCCGAAATGAATTAACAAACAAAGCCTTTCCCAATAAATATGGTGTGATACTTTATTTACTAAGAGTATGTTTGGGTTTGTAGTTTCAAAAGTGTCATTAAAAAAAAATGATTTTAAAACGTGCAATTTGAAAACGTAATTTTTAAAAACATAGTTAATCATTTGATAAAATTGCGATTTGGCATTTAAAACCGCAATTCGGCTAGCTTTTAAAATAATGTGTTTTTAAAAACGCACTACATTTATTGCGATTTGAAAACAAGATTTTTATAAGTTTTCAAACCGCATTTTTTTTTAAAACATAATCCCAAACAATATTTTTTTTGTCTGCAATTTAGTTTAAAACCGCACTATCAAACGCACTCTAAATGAAACATTCTAATGAAACCTCAATGTCTTGGTTCAAATTAAAGGGTAGTTATGATCAAGTGGCGTGATTGTGGAAGATGTTAGAATTGATGTTTGCAACTTTTAAAGATTTTAATTAAATTTAATTTGTATTAGAGTTTATGTTTGCAACTTTTAAAGAGTCTAGTTAATGAATGGTGCGTTTAGAATTGCGATTTCGTAGATAAAAAGTGTAATTTAAAACCAAATCGTGAATCATTTAGGAATTGAATTTTTAAAAAATTGAGATTTGAAAATGCAGAAAACTGCATTTTCAAAAATCGCAGCCAAGTGGATGCTTTTTTGAAAATGCATAATTTTAAAAGACTAACTTATGATTTTAAATGCCAAACTGCGATTTTGCTAAACGCTTAACTGTGTTTTTAAAAATCACATGTTTTAAAATCATTATTTTGAAATCGCAACATAAACAGACCTAAAGTTTAATTTATAGACCTGTCAATATTTGCAGCTTAAAGGCTTGCATCCTGGTACTGCCTAGTTCGATCTTTTCTCTCTTTCGAGTTGTAATATTTTTAATTTCTTTGCCATATATGCTGAAAAAAGAAAAAAGAAAAAAAATCAAGGCCTTAAATAAAAGGATCGAGAAAAAGATATATAAAGTAAGATTCTTTGAAGTAAGATAATAGACATGGTCACATGGATCTTACTTCTTATAGGCGAGGTTGGGCACAGAAAACTAGTGGATCGAAAATTTTGCCTTGCATGAAAATTGGGGCGGCAGACAGGGATTCACATTAACAAGACCTTCTCCACTGCTAAAGATTCATCTTTAATCTGAAAGTGCTTTTGGTTTGCTTTAGTAGAATATGCACAGAACTTTTCTTTTTCTTCTTCTTCTTTTTCTAAGCAATTGAATATGTACATATGGCTGCAAAGGGGGATTGAATGATTAAGGACTACTTTACCAAATATTCTCTAATTAATCATGCACGCTGCTAAAAAAAATTATTTGAGCAGAGTGAATCTTATATATAGAATCTCTCGTAATGTGTTTTGAACAACAAATTGCTGAAAAATTTCAATTCGAAGACAATAAATAAGCACTCGATTGATCATTTGTGTATATAAATATGGATGTATATTATAATTTATTGTAAATGAGAAATTAACTATAAAGTAATGGATATCTATCATATCTTCATCCCAATTTGTAATCTTAAAAGAAGTAAAAGCTTTTTTTTCCCCCTCTTTCCCCTCTTTAATTTGTTGTCATGGGGTACACACAATAAACGATGGTACTTGAAAAGAGAAAAGGAGATTCAACCCAAAGCTTTTTTATGCTGCATGTTGGTTTGAAAGAGGGAGATGGATAGGACCTAAAATAGTAGAAAGTCGGATGGGAATTGATTAAATTTATCTTTCTAGCTAGCTCACTATAAATCTCATAACTTTATAATATTACAAAAATGGCCAACCCTTTTGTTTCTTAAAAATCTTAAAAGGGTCAAACCATAAAATGTCCTTTTAAAAAAACTTTTGTAAAAATAAAAAAATAAAAAAAAAATAAAATTAGAACCATACCTATAACTTTCAGAAATAAATACTTGGTTGGGGCAATCACTCGGCAATGCCTCTGGCACAATCTACTGGTTTCAACCAACTCCTAGTTCAACCATATATGTTCAACTATCATTAATTTGTTCTTTTTTTTCTCCAAGTTAACAAATATTGACTATGTTTAATTTGTTAAAATATTTATTTCTTTTTTTCAAAATAAAAATATTAACAAAAAAAAGAGGCAAGGCTTTTTTCTGGCCATAAGGAAGGGAGTTTTGAGTTGACACACATGATATAAATATGGGGCCTGTTTTAAATAGTTGAAAGGTGGCGTTTACTTGTTTAATTAGTATTAAAAAAATGGGAGTGGTATAAAGAAGAAATGTTAAGGAGATGGTGATGATTGTGGGAACATTTCTCAATTTCAAAGCCATGGGAGTTCCAACAATGATTGATGATACTCAAGTTTAGGTCAAAACTATTAAGTGGTGGTGGATCCAAGGCAAAGATAGAAAATTGGGAAAAGGGTGATACGTACGAGTACTACATTAGGGTTTTGCCATCTCTTTTTATGACACTACACAGTTCACAGTAAAAAGATGTGTTGTGCGTAATTACATGCATGACTGTCAAAAAAGAAACGAAAAGAGAGAGAGAGAGAGAGAGAGAGAGAGAGAAGAGAGAAGAAAAAGAAAGTGAAAAAAGCAACAATATATGGAGGGAGGAATCTCAAGGCATAGGAGTAAGGTTGAAGTTAATTTCAGAAATGGCATGGGCATGGCGCCATGATCAGATCTAGAGATAGAGGTTTCAAAAGCGATTCCTTTCATGTCCAAGACACGTTTTTCTTGGTAGTGCTCCAATGGCCCTCTCATTTCCAAAAGCATTCCTTTTTCTTTCCAAAGTCAGGCCTCGGGCAACAACTTTTGGACCCCTCTTCCTTTTTAAAGCGTGACTTTTGCGGCTTACGTCTTTTAGCTCTTTTCAAAGCCATACAAAAAATTCGATCGGCTTCATGTACACTCAATGCTACCCACCTACGTTAACATAATAGTTCTTAAATTTTCGATTTCTCATATATATCTTAGTCTTAACTTTATCAAAGCCTAGTTTTTCGCCTCTCCGATTTTGCCGCGTGTCATTCTTAAAGTGCCCGATTGATTGGTGAATTGTGGGCCGTGTTGTTTGAATTATTGGTGGGATTGATTTCTGCAAAAGTTCCCGCGCTACTGGTAATAATAATGCATTTGAGATGCGAACTAAACCCTAGCCTAAAGATGCGTAGTGGGAAGTACTAGACTCTCGTTCTACCACATTTCATTGGGTTCACATGCCAATTAATGCACTCATGCCCATCGACCCTTCCAAAAAATAATAATAATAATAATAATAATTTAAGAGTTTTGAACACTTGCACATCAGTCTAATAAAATAAAGGTGAGTCAATAATGTAGTATGTAACATTACTTTATATATAATTCCGTCCGATCCCTAAATGAGAGCATATATATATATATATATATATATATATATATATATATATATATATATATTGCTATTCAATTGCATTTGAAAAGCTTCTGATCATGTGACCTCAATGTCAATGTGAGGTGGGGACTAGCTAGTGTTTAGGTATATAGACTTAGTATGCATGTGACTTGCAGCTAGCATGCATACTTTAAAATGAAAGTAACAAGTTTTTGTTGAGATAATCACTTCAATTAATAAAGAGTACTACGTACGTACTCAAGTTCCAATTAGATCTGCTTAAAAAAAGCACAATTCATTATTTCAATACGAAACTAATTAACTTTACTAAGTGTTACAATTATTATTTCATAAGAGATCGAGGTACGTACAAATTATCCCATAGGATCGGAAGAAACTACTCCGATTCCATTCATCTCTAAAAGGGAAACGAAGTTGACAAATTGAATCCAGTAGATCAGTGATTTTGAAGATTTATATATGGTGCAAAATGTCACCCCAAAAACTGAAAATATATTAAATAAATAATAGATAAAAGAAGAAGAAGGAAGTGCAGTTAAGAATTGAAAATCTCATCCAAATTTAATGCCGGGAAAGCTGTGCCAAAAGATAATCGATCATAAGGGCGACATTCAAAAATACACCTTTGAATTTCTTCCTGGGGATCGAGCTATGTAAAGCAGCATGGATTGATGATACCCTTAACCAGAGCTAGTGCCAGAGGCAGAATTGAAGGAGTACTGTATGATTCAAATTAAGTGGTCCATGCATGTCCAAAACAAATATAATAAAAAGTTAAAAAAAAAAATAAAGAGCTAGCCCAAAAATGTGAAAGAGATATAACGACAGAAGACGGCACATTAATAGAAAAGGTAATTAGGTAAAACCATTAAGAGCCATGTGCGCTTGTGGGAAAGGGCTTCAGGTTGTTGTGGTCCATCTTGTAGCTAAGTACTGTGGTGGGGATATGCCTCTTTGTCCTCGGTTCTATTAACCTCCAACACCCACCAGCAGCTTTTTCAGCCTGCACCCAACTCACCGTCTCACCCCCATGCATCGCTTCTCTACTCTACTCCACCTTCGTGTACACCTGTCAGGTCTGCCACCAAACTTGGCTGATAACGTAAGCTTTTCACAGCTACAGTGACTGGAAGGTGCACTGATTTCTCATACCTACCCGGCCACCATTAGCTACGTACGGCCTAACTAATCCATATATGAAAAATGCTACTTTTACAACATAACACAATATGGACACAACACTTCCTCACATTAGGCCCCACCCCCATGTGAGGGGTGTTGTGCCAGTGTGGACTCCACCCCCATGTGAGGGGGTATTGTGCCCATATTATGGGGGTGTAGTGCAACAATCAGTCATCTTCATATATATTCAGCTCAATAGTAAGAGCACTTCTAATAGATTCTCACTATTTTTTCTATATTTAGAGAATAAAATTATATTTTATTTTCCTATAAAAAATATTTTACAATAAATTCATTTATCTTTCCCTATATAAATTAAATACTATTTTTTACTTTTATTTTATTATTTTTTCTCTTTCTTAATTTTATTTTTTTATTATTTTTTTCTTCACTCCTCTCTTGTCATCTCCGTCCTCTCTCTCTCAAAACCCACCATCAACCCTTCTTCTCTTCCCCCTCTCTTCTTTTCTTTTCCCTTTCTTCATCTTCTTGATCCTTCCTTCCTCTCTTCTTTGTGACCCAATACAAAGAGAGTGAGAGAACTTGGGAGAGAGACCAAATAAGGGAGAGAGAGAGAGAGAGGGAGAGAGAGAGAGAGAGAGAGAGAGAGAGGGAGAGAGATCGAATCACAGAGAGAACCGAAGATGAAGGTCTAATCTCCGGTGGGTGATGCTAGGTCGATGCCGACAAAACTGAGGGCGCGATTCCGGTGGCTTGAGGTGCGAACTTCTTGTGAAACAGGAGGAAATTTCCAATAAAATTGAGGTGGAGAGGATGGAGGACAGGGGAAGGAGAGAGGAGAGAGATATTATTTTCTTTTATTAAAATAATAGGTTGAGAATCTATAGTAACCATGTAATTATACATGGTTACTGTAGATTCCCAAGCAACTTATGTAAATATAGGGTGTCTGATGTGGGGTGTTTTTTTTTATGAAATTTTTGTTAAACATTAAGAAGGGAACCAATTTAGGGAGACTGATAGGAGTGCTCTAAGAGTGACAATTGGTGTTTTAATTTGTGTCGGGCTCGAATTATGTCAAAATATATGTATAAGATTATATATACAAGCTAGTTAGATTCTTTAATTCTAATCCATTAATGTTGTGTTAGATTCGCGAATCATGTCAAAAATTAACAACATTTAATTATGTTGCTTGTCGGGGTTTGGTTGTGTCAAGTAAGATTATATAGGTCAATTCTAACTTGATTCATTTGATTAAACGAATTAGATCTTTTAACCCTAACCTACTAGTTTTGTATTAAATTCGTGTCGGGTTCATAAGTCGTGTAGAAAATTAACAGCCATAATTAATAGTCATTTATTTAAAGTCTAAATTGATTCCAATATAAATTTATTTATTTAAGATATATATTTTTGTGTATAAAGTAGATTTGGAATTCAAAACCCACAAAATCAAACCAATGAACTTGAGTAGTAAACATGATGGTTTTTTTACTAGCTAAGCCCTTCTAGTATGTGAAAGGAATTTATTGGCCCAACTCTTAGTTCTTGAGGTAGTTCTGTCAACTAACACAAAACAATCATTTTTTATTTTTATTTTCTTTACAATTTGAAGGAGATACGAGGGACACCAAGTGGATGAGCATCCACAAAAATTAGCTGCCCAAATTAATATTACGAGAGAGCTCATACAAGGTTCATCTGTCTAAATAAATTTTGGGCGATCCAGCCATTTACTTATTGATTAGGTGAGTCTCACATAAGTTCTCTCACAATAACTACCCGTATTACTAACAATTTAGATAACTAATTATTGTGAATATGAATCTCTTTCAAATACATATATATAATAGGAAGAAAGCCTTCATTGAATACATATAATACGAAGAAAGCCTTCATTGAACCCCAATAATATTTTGAATGATCTCTTTGGTTCATTGAGCCCCCAGTACTACAAGTGAATATATTGAATGAGCACTCAAATCCGATTATTAGAAGAGATGATTTTTTGTTACTCCAAAATACGACTCTTGACCACCTTGCTCATGTGTCAAGGTAGTCCCTTAGCTAGTTTTAGGGCTTTTTTTTTTTTAAAAAAAAAAAGTAAAATTAAAAATTGCCACGTTGGCAAAGGTGGCCATGATTAAAATTATGTATTAAAGTGACAATGTATCATATCTCATTAGCAAAATGCTAATTTAGCTAATCCTAAAACAAAATATGTCAGAAAAAGTGCTATGTCCGACCAGCTAAATTATTTGTTGAGTAGTGTAGCACTAGCAAAAGTAAAAAACCGAATATCTAAATAGAAAATAAATAATAAATAAAAACAGAGAAAAAAAAATATAATAATAATAATAATTGGTAGCTAAAATAGGGAGTGAATTAAGTATTGGTGTACGTTTTGAATAAATGAGTAGCTAAAAAAAAATATTTAATTAAAATTTGACTAACCAAATATGACTTAATGCCCTACAAAAATTAGGAGAAAGATCCTGGAGATTGATCGAGCACTAAAAAGTAAAAACAATAATCCCTATTTTTGGGTTTTTTCTTCCTCTCTGGTATGTGTATATATATAATATGCTTGTCAGGCCGCCTCCAATTCATAAACCTTCTATTTGTCATGATACCTTCACGTCGCAGAGAAGCAGGGAGGGCTGCATTCACATGCAACTGAATTCATTGGTACTTTATGTACTCGGTACCTATTGACAGACAGCTTCTTCATATGAACGTGAAAAGGGTGCAGTTGCTCTTATCGTACCAATTTTACTAAAACCAGCTTTGGCTCATTTGTCGCTTGATCAGTTGAGTAATTATTATATTATTTTTCATCTCACTGTACATGTCTGAAGCTCTGGTTGTTTTTTACCGGAGCTTTTTGTCAAAATTTAAAGCAAAAGCATCGAAGTATCTTTTTTTGGGGAGAAAATGAAATGTCATAAAGTGAATAATTATCATTATATATTAATTGTACATTCCAAATTGATTTTACATCCTTATAGATGGACTATTTGGGTAGCTCGATCTGTGTTTTCATGATGTACGTTGGACCAACAAAATAGAAAAATTCTATGTGATTGTGTCTTTATTCTAATTGTAGGAAACAATGTCATCAGATCGAAGACAAAAAGGATAAATCAATGATAAACTAACCAAATTCTTTTATCGATCTAGATGTGTAAATTGTAATACAATACTAAATTGGAAGTAATTAAAGAATGTCTCACGTAATAATTCATTAACAAAATATTTGAAGTACTATAAATTTTATTTCAATTTCTAATCAATAGTCCACATGACATTATCAAGTCGGTCATAATTTATTTTAATTGTTCAATGATAAACATGATAAATGTCACATAATACTATCATATCAAATTTTAAAGGACATGTAGCAGGATTAAGATCTTTTCAATTTTCAAATAAAATAGATCGAAATAAATCATTCATGAGTTATGATTAGATTTTACAGATATAATATTCACACATCTAATGGTGTATACCGTTAAATGCAACAAAATAACAATACTCTAATTCATCTTGCCATGCTTTGAACTTCAATTATTTTATTGAAAAAACGCATACAAACATATAGCGCTGATATATATTGTCTATAAAAATCACATTTTATTGGTGATGAAATTATTGGGAGGGAGAGACCCACACGGGCGGAGACTCGATGGGAGAGGCAGTCGCGTAGATAGACATTTTAACGTGACCCTCGTGGTCAATCACTGCGGCCAAGCGGACGGACATGAATGAAGTACTGGTACACTCGAAGCTTCTGACAAGTGGTGTGGGCCCCCCAGTGCGAATTGAAAACAAAAATTTATTGTGGGTAGGCCCCCACGAAATGGGCCATGCCCGAACGTCAGAGAGAGTAACCTAAAGTATCTCTCCGTAGCATCGGATTCCAAAATTTTGTCCCCAAGAAAAGGGCGTCGAAAATGACGGGTCGCTTTGGCATGGGCTTCACACTGCATTTTTTGTGCGGGCGGGCCGACGAGGGAGGGGGTCTGTTTATGTCAAAGCCTAATCATCCAACCACAAGTCCACGTCACTTGGCAATTTCGCCTACTAGACGTCCCCTCTCTCTTTCCCTATATTTGAGGTTGATGCTTGGACTTACCCAGAAACACAGAAGAAGTTGATGCTTGGAATTATACCCTTTCGTTTTCAGAGGGTTTTGTCCTCTCCAAAGTGCAAGCCTAGATTTGATTGGTTTGTGCTCTAGCGCAATATCTGTAAATTCTTGATTTTTCTTCCCCTCCCCACAACACAAATTCATTCTTTTCTTTTCTTTTTTTTTTCTTTTTTTTTTTTTTGGTGGGTGTGAATTTTAGTGAAACTAGCAAAAATAGTGTTAATCTCCAAATTTCAAACAATTTATTAGATCGTACTATAAAAAGCATGATGGATATTGGATTATTGAATTATGGTCTGTTGGGAGTATTGTGTGTGTGTTTGACTAATTGAGTTTCCCATGTGACATAGTAATCAAGAGTAATTGATTCATTAATATTGATGGATGCAAACAAGTTGGGTAAAGTTGTTTGATTAAAATAATGTTTCAATACAATATATCAATGGTTAAATTCATATTTCCTTATAAGGTTAAGCTTCTTTTTTAATCTATGCTTTAAATTTGACAGTTAAACTTAATCGACAAAATTTGAAAGTTAAACTTAATTATTTTGTTACTGACGCGGTAAATGACAAGTCAATTTGTATGAAACTTGTAGTAAAAGTTACAGTATCCCTAATAGCACTCTTAACATTTTAATTAACATGCAAACTGTTTGGATAAATCTATTATTCTTCGTATTAGGTTTAGCATTAAGCGGTTTAATCTTAATTTTATTTTGTATAATGCTTCCATAGTTTGCATACTTTGCAGAAATGACTAACAATATTTGATTTGATTGTTTATGTGCGTGTCAACTTCCTTACACGATATCATATCCTGAGGGAAAGACAAAACCTCAGCTGCCAAAATAAGCAATCATGACCGGAGCCTTGTAATGGCCCATGCAAAATTGTCTGAATCAATCCAAAGCTGCATTGATGACAGAATGAATTGGATGACATTTAATTCATTTTTTTTTTCATTGTAAAAGGAAATAAAAGTATTTTTATTTTCTTTAAAAAAAAAAAAAAAAAAAAAATCTTCTTCTTTCTTATTTTTGTTAGACAATTTCACAATTCCTTCAGCTTATGCTTTGGCAATAGAATAGGAATGCCAGCTTGCCAGACTTGGGCTTTGCTTAACCTTTGTCTTGAGTAAGCCCATATGGCCAGCTATGCGTTCCTTGCAAGGTCTACACGGTTAAAATAGATAAATGAAGCCAACATTTTTATATTACAATACATTCATAAGATGTGGATATTTTAATTTAAGTACGCGATTTTAAAATAATACCTAAACCTTTTAAACCGTAAAACCCTTACCTTAAAACGATGTTTGTTTGATAAAACTATTTATTTAAAGTGTTCTGACGAGATATAAAAATAAAAATAATTTTAAATGTTTTGTGATTGAAAAGGTGTTTAGGTGAACGGTTAAAAACCGGTCGCATCTATGATGTGCCAAATGTATGAGTTGCGGGCAGAGATTTTCAATTCATAAGGATAAACTCTCGTGTTTATTTTCCACCCAAAATAAAATCGGATTATTTGTTGGGTCAAAATCAACGGTTAGAAAATCTCGTATTGGGTTTGGGCTGAACAATCTATCATGAGGCCTCATCCCAGGCCCAATTCAATTGAAAAAAAAATAAAAAAAAAATAATGAAGAACCATTAAACAGATGATAAAGAAGGAAAGAGTATAAGGATAAAAGAGAGTTTGTGAGCGAAAGAATAGCAGGCGATATGTCTCTGCGACCCAAACTCCTCTCTTCTTTTGTTGGAGACCGATGTCTTTGTTCAACGCCGCCTCTTCACCAACACTTCCGCTACAACCCAGGTCCTTCATTTTCTTCACCCCGTTTTTTTATTTTATTTTTTTAATGATTTCTTGGAACCTATTCTTGTGATTTATGATTATGTTTTTAGTTCGTAAAGGTTATTGAATTATGCATAAAGTGGTTTTTTATTTATTTTTGGTAAGTGGTACAGACACCCGGTAAGTTTTGTTGGAGTTAGAGCTCAATGGCAACTGCTAAGAGTGTTTTGTATTAATGAGTCACAGATAAAAAAACTTTTCAAAACAATTTCTTTGCCAGCGATGTTTGTATGAAATGGGTGTTTAGTTTGCTTTAGAAAAGAGGCATTAAGGTTTTAAATTACAACTTCCAAAAGCTTAAGCGATAAGAAATTATAAATTTATAAACTTTAACACTCCCTTGTGGGCTCAAAGTTGTTGTAGGCAACACCTGAAATATTTAACTGAATTGGAATAAACTGTATAGTTAGGGTGTGAACTCAGGGCTTATGCATTGATTACATGATAAACTACCAGTTATTCCAAAAGGTTAAGCTAATAAAAAATAGTTGGTTTAGTAATTTAATTAATATTCTAACATATTCCCTCATGGGTGGGGCTCAAATTCTCTCTTAATAAGTAAGGCCCAATAAATGGATATTTAACTGAAATGGAAGGTAAATAACAGAGACAAAGTTCAACTTAAGACCTTTTTATCTTAAATTATTACTTATTACCAAAAGCTTAAGCTGATAAGAAATTGTAAATTTAATTGTTTAATTAATATTTAATCACTTTAACTAGTATAATTTGTTATGCACATCCTAGTAATAAGGGTATTTTAAGTTTAGTTATTGTTATTTTGGCTGCTTTTGCAGGAAGCAAACATGTGACATTGCAGTTATCCAGAACGTTTTCTGGCTTAACCAACCTCTTATTCAATAGAAGGTGGGTAATACTCTATTTGCACACAATTCTTTTGATTTAGACAGAAGCAAGCATAAGATGTTCACATTTCTTCCCAGGACTCCACTAAAGTGGGACTAGCACTGGATAATGACCCTTCTAATATGCTTTTCGCGATATGAGCAATGCCCATGTTGTTTTATGGATTTGCTTGTGTTGACGCATGGTTTCAAGTTACTAAAATCTATTAACCTTGTATTTCTGTTTACTCTTTTGGTTGTTTTGTTGGATTTACATGTCAAAAAGCGACCTTTAGGTAGAGCATAGTTGTCAAATTTTCTATCTTCTCCTTGCTGATACTGTATATATATTTCGCCAAATATTTTCTTTAGATACATTCTGATTAAAATGAAGGATGTGTTAATCGTAGTATAGTTGAGTGGTTCTATGGAATACTTAAAATCGAGATCTTAAAATACTATCCTGCAGCAAAGTGGATAATACTTAAATTTTATAAAATAAGGAAGAAAAGTGGGTAAAGAGACTGCTTGTAAGATTGGAAATCATCAAATGTATGAAACTAATGACGAGATTCACTCCCATATTGTCTTTTCATCTGTGGGTCATGTGAAAGCAATTCAATACGGCAAATCATTACACACCTTTGCATGGGCAATATAACAGCAGTAAAGATTAAAGATGAAACCATTGATTAAGTGAGGTTTGGATATCACATGGAACTTAATTTTTTTTTTTTTTTTTTTTTTTAATTTCTGCATATGCAAAAGTAATTACTGTACCGTGGTAGCAAATACAAATGGGATGGAGTAATTTATGAAATTTTGTAAGTGCATAATTTAAACCAATGTTGGAAAAAGATTTATAGACACAATTAAATAACATGAAAACCATAGCGATGGTGTTTTTATTTTTATTTTTTAAGTCATATCCAAGGTTATAAGTTTTGGGGAAAATCTGTATGCCCTTTGAAGCTATTATGAAACAACAGTTTGATTAATTCTGGGTTTGGTTAACTAATTTAGCCGTTTAAGGAAAATGTTACTCCATTAAAATTATGTCACATATGAGCTGACCTATTTACGACTTTCTTTGTGCCACTTCTTAACCACTTTCAAATTGGAGAAATGTGATAGATACGTATTATTTCAAATGACTGGCTTCTATACAAAAAATTAGCTGAGAAGACTCATGATGTGATTATGGGTTTATTCTAGGCTGATTTTTGTTCAGAAATTGTGATGCGTACAGAGAAGTTCTTGGTTTCTGGGGTCTGTAGTTCCTGATTTGCTTAAATTTTTGATCTGGTCACGGCCACTCCTTTGGGTTTTTTGCTGTAGGGTTGACGACTTGACTTGATCAATCATGAAAATGTCCTTTGGCCTCACACACATGACACATTTTCAGAAATAGATATTTGACAGCCTTCCTGTTGAAATTAGCAGAAATCTAGATGAATTGCCAAATGCCAAGCGTGAACGTCTAAAGCCTGGAAAAGTGTCTCCTCGTCGACCTGTTCCAGGTCATATACTGCGGCCTCCTTATGTCAAATCTAAGCAACCACCTGGAATCGCAAGTGGACCTGAAGTGCATGATGAGAAGGGGATAGAATTTATGAGAGCTTCTGGAAGGCTGGCAGCACAGGTTCTTGAATATGCTGGGACTTTAGTCAAGGTGACACTTTGATTTGGTTTGCTAGTACTTGAGAACGATTTTTAATTTACAGTCTATTGTTCAATGTAAAATCATGTGGTGGTACCAGTCCTTACATGATATTCATCTATGAGATATTTACACTGCTAATTCTCCCCGCCCCCCTCCCAAAAAAAATCTCTCTCTCTCTCTCTCTCTCTCTCTCTCTCTCTCTCTCTCTCTCTCTCTTCTTGCTAAGGTTGAACTTGAGTCCATAAGGGTTGGATTTGGTAGCTAGTTTGTCAATTCTCATAATTTTTTTCACATTATAATTTTCAATTTTCATTTCTTGATCATTGTAAATAATTTATATTCTAGAATTAGTTTTTGTTGTAGCTGATGATAAAGTAGTTAGAGGTGCAATATAGATTGTACTTGCACGATATTGGAGGTGAGCACCTGAATTTATCGAAGTTTTAATTGTTGCTTCGGTTGGCAGCCAGGCATAACAACAGATGAAATTGACCAAGCCGTTCACCAAATGATAATTGATAACGGGGCCTACCCCTCGCCTCTTGGCTATGGTGGGTTTCCGAAGAGTGTATGTACATCAGTGAATGAATGCATTTGCCACGGAATACCAGATTCTTGTGCACTGAAGGTCCTTTCTGTTTAAGTTATTAAGTCACTTAACTATGTATTTCTGATTGTTTAAATATAAATTTAAACGAAATCTCTCATACGTGTTCTTTTTGCAGGATGGTGACATTATCAATATTGATGTTACAGTTTATCTAAATGTAAGTATGTTTGGTTTAGGGCATGCATAATTTGAATGACATGAAAGGATATTATACAGATTTAGATTTAAATTGGTGATAATTGATGTGCATTGTTTTGACCATGTAATGAGTTCCTTTATTATATCATTGGTTCTCTGCTGTGCTAGGTTTTAGTGTGTTGGCAAATTCATGTGTCAAAACATGAGATTTGGTTGTAATGTTTAGGTCTTGAGTTAGGGTTGAGGCAGTGTCAAATGTCAGTTCAAGAGAAGGATAAAATTGAAGAATTCAAGACTTTAATCGACACTTAGATTGCAGTTTGATCGATCGAAGTAGTGCAGAAGATCTTTATACAAATTCCAAAGAAGTTCGATCGCTTACATGATTGATGTTTGATCGATCAAAGATGTGCATCAAGTGCCATTCTGAAACCCTAGAGGTTCGATCGACTCCTCAATCGTAGCATGATCGATTTAACACATGTGATCATGAAATCGTAAAGTTCGATCGATACTCGATCGATCGGAGTTGACATAAACTATTTTATTATTTAGCTGACTTACCTGTTTACACTTTGGAGAGAAATTTAAATACTTTGAGCAGAAACAGATATTAATAATCTCCTTGCCTTTTACCATTAAACCACAAAAACAACTTCAGTCACCGAAGTTCCGGGTTGTAGCGAGCGAGTTCGTTCATAGAGGGGATTTTGTAGAAGAAGGCTAGAGGTTCTTGAGTCACTGTGGTGGGAGGCAAACGGGTCGATTGCTGGAGTTACAAGCCCATGACTATACTATAAAGGTTTTGTGAGTATAGACTGGTTGTAACAAATGTTTCTTCTATAGTGGAATTCCTTTGGGGTTGGTTGGCCTCCGGAGTGGTTATACTTTGAAGAGTTCTTCAAAAGTTTCAACTTCGTTACCAGAATCTTTGTTTTGATTTTATCTTATGCTTTATTTGATTTTGGTAATTATAACTGTAGTGTTTGGATTGAAAATTGATAATATCTGAATTTTGTGTTATATCTGAAGATTGAAAATTGGATTTTCTTACTTATCAAAAAAAAAAAAATATCTGAATTTTGTGTTATATTTGAGCTTGGTTTATATTGTTTGGATTAATTTCCTAAGTGAGATCCTTGACCTCTGTTGTTAATGGAGAAAGCTCAGTCTGTTAGTATGAGTTCCAAATATAGGAGAGACTCTAAAGATAAGAAAAGGACACATACTCAAGGCATAAAGTGCCATGAGTGCGCTGACTTTCGACATATTTGTGTTGAGTGTCCAAATTATAGGAAGACAAGTTTATTTCATCAATGAATTAACAAGTAGTCCATGTTTAGTGGTTTGATAGGATTGCCTTGTAATTCGAGTTGTATTTTTTTTTGTTTATGTTTTATCACAGAATTGTCAAAATGGGAGTTTGTTAGGTTTTAATATATTGGCAAATTCATGTGTTAGAACACAGAATTTGGGTTGTAATGTTTAGTTCTTGATTTAGGGTTGAGTTGGTGTCAAATGTTAGTTCAAGAGAAGGCTAAAATTGAACAGTTCAAGACTTTGATTGCAGTTCAATCGAACAAATTTGTGCAGAAGATTCTCGTACAAATTCCTGAGAAGTTCGATTGCTCACATTATTGATGTTCGATCAATCGAGGATGTGCATCAAGTGCCATACTGAAACCTGAGAGGTTCGATCGACACCTCTTTTGTAGCATGATTGACCAAACATATTTGATCTTGAAACACTATAGTTCGATCGATACTCAATTGATCAAGATCAATCGAAGTTGACAGAAACAATTTTATTATTCAGCCAACTTACCTGTTTAATCTTAAGGTTTTACCCTACCTATATAAGCCTATTAAAGCACAATTTCTAGGGACAGAGGGTGTGACCATTGCATACACTTTGGAGAGAAACCGAAACACTTTGAGCCTAAACATAGATTAATCCTCTCCTTTTTTGTTACTGTTAAACCACAGAAAGAAAACCTTCAGTCACAGGCGTTGCAAGTTGCAGCGAGTGAGTAATTTCATGGAGGAGATTCCATAGAAGAAGGCGAGAGGTTCTTGAGCCACTGCATTGGGAGGCAACTGTGTCGTTTGTTGGGGTTGCAAGCCTATGTCTAGGTTACAAAGGTTTTGTAAGTAGACTAGTGTAACATTTGATTTTTTCTAATGGAATTCCTTTAGGGTTGGCTGGCCTTTGGAGTGTTTTTTCTTGTGAAACTTATTCAAAAGTTTCCACTTACCAAAATCTTTGTGTTGATCTTGATTTATTTTCTTGCTTATTATTTGGATTTTGGTGACATAATCTGTGTAACTGTGTGATAAAATTGGGATATTCTCTGTTTATTTCAATATTGGGGTCAATCTAGAATTTTCACGACGATTTCATTTATGTTCATGTTGCTGGGTTATAGGCCTTGAGTAGTGTTTCAAGCATTTTCTTTTTCATTGTTGTGAGCAAATAGTGATATTTGGAAGAAGAACTCAATATCCAGGGAAAAGAATGCTAAGATTTGAGAGAACATTGATACATTAACCACTTTTATTGCTTCTTTAGTTGATACTGATCTTTTTTGTATTTTAGTACTACAAACAGTTAAATTATTTACATGCCATAACAATGGTTTATTACTGAATCTGTTGCAAGTATTGGCAAAATGATATCACCTACATGTTTTTGTTTCTTGTTTCTTGTGCTTAATAAACCCTTTTTGTTTTATTCTTCCCCATTCCCTCCTCTCTTTTTTTCTCTGCCATTTTTTCCCCCTTGACCATAATGTTAGTAAATTTCTCTGACCCTCAAAACCATTACTTTCTTGCATTCAGAGTTGTTGTAATGCATATTCTATGATTTGCATATTCTGAGCTCAAGTATTTACATGTAACCTAACTGTGATTCACAGGGGTATCATGGTGATACATCAGCAACATTCTTCTGTGGAGATGTTGATGATGAGGCCAGACAGCTAGTTCAGGTAGCTATCTTGGACTTTAATCTAAGTAGGTCTCCATGCGTTCTCTTCAGATTCATGATAGTTGGAAATAAGTCTATCAAAATCATGTCTTCACTAATAAGATGATTTGTTGTTAAGAAGTGAATATCTTTATGGGTTCAGTGAATGGGTAAAAACTCCTTCCTAACTCCACCAGAATCATTACTTACCAACTTGGTAAATTTGATTATTATTTGGTGAAATAAATTTACTAGCGCTATATACTAAAGGATACTTGTGTCTCCTTATTGACTTTAGGGATGTAAATGACCTAAGTTGTGATGACATTGGGAATTATGATTAGGGCTTAGGTGAAACGCATGACAAGCTTGAAATTCTTAACTGAGCTCAGCTCATGTTTAGAAAATATAGGAGCTATACTTTTACCTACTGTTTTCTTATGTGCAATCAAAGATCTATTTAGTGTATCTGTGATGGGTAAGTGGGGATAACTAATGGGTTAGATCTACTCAACAAGGATACTCTTTCTTTGTTCTTGTGGACTTGTTGAGTCCATTCATGTGCCTATAATTGCACCTTATTCCAGCATTTCTGCAACTTGGGTAACCAACGATTGTATCTTTGTATTGTTTTTGTGATAAGTAAAGCAAATTCATTAAAAAGTTATTGAAAAGTTATGTGGCGTAAACCTCCACAAACTTTTAATCCTAAATGAGGCTTAGCTGGGTGAAGCCTGCCTAGGATCCAAGAATGCTTGTTGAATAATATGACCTTGAATTCTTGGAAGCCGGTCAGTGCAATTATTTCGGTAGATACGTGCATGCATCCGCCACAACTGAGCCTACTGTTTTGATTTTTCTCCTTTCTTTTCCATGCACTCAAAACAGGTGACAAGATAAGTGAGCATCATCCTGGTTTTATTTATTTGGCTTCATTGTTAGAAATTCACAAGAAACTAAAAAAGAAAAAGAAAAAAAAAGAAGAAGAGTAATGCTACACTTCACACTTATTTATCACATTTATGACACAATGGTGTATTTTAAGCGGCTTATACTTTTGTTTTTTTAAGTGGTTGACATTGTAAACCACTTAAAACACGCAATGTCAGCTAGTATGACATGGGTGTGATCAATGGGCGTGAAAAGTAGCATTATTCAAAAAAAAGAACTAGCTTACAGTGTACAGATGCTGCAAAAAGCTTTCCTGAACAAATACAAAATAGTCATGGTAGGGAAAACAAATGCTGGCGTACTTTATGTGTTTTTGGTACTATATAGAACATTGTGTGTCGATTTGCAACAAGTATCACTATAATTAGCTGTTAACATGTTGAACTTGCGTTTGGTATTCAATAATTCATTTTTTAAAAACCTTTTCTGCACGTCTTTTTTGATTCATGGTTTCATTTAATGCTCTTAGGAAATGCGTTTTGTATGAAGTTGGTTGTAAAGAAGATTGTTTAACATATTGAGATCTTTTCTTCTTTATCTTAGTCATATTTATGGAAATGATTTCTTGGAGTATATGCTTCAGGTGACTAAAGAATGTCTCCATAAAGCAATTTCAATATGTGCACCAGGAGTGGAATTCAAGAAAATTGGCAAAACGATTCAGTAAGGCCTTCTGTGTACTTTTATTTCTTAATTCTGTGGCTCCCATTTCTCCTCTTTAATCTCTGCAGTTATGTTAATGAATGAATTTTTAAGAATTAGAGAATTGTAGTTGTTCTGTTTGCCATTTCTTTTTCTGTATCGACTTCCCTAGGCTTAGCTTACCATCTGCTCCCTCGTCAATTTTTTTTTAATTGGGTAATTTGCAAAAAAACTTATAATAGTAAACTCTTACGTTTTAATGAGTCAATGCATTATTAATTTCTTACCCGGAACTTGGTTCTTTTGATATAGTCATATGTGCACTGACTACTTTGAGGTACTTTAAAGTTCTTCCAGCTGGTTTATTTGATGTTGAAATACTTGGACAATCGTTTTTCTTGGTACATATTATTATTGAAGATCATTTTTAGTTTTCTATACATGAAAGCTAAGTCACAGTTTTATACTAACTCGTAATTACCATGTATGTGTGCATTTTTTTTCTCAGTGACCATGCAGATAAATATCGTTACGGTGTTGTTCGACAGTTTGTTGGCCACGGGGTTGGACGTGTATTTCATGCTGATCCAGTTGTTCTACACTACAGTAATTTTACTGAGCTTTTATATTGCTCCTTTCTGTGTTGGACATTCTTGTTTTAGGCTGCAGTTTCAATACCATATTGATTTTGGTTGGCGTGATCTTGTTTAAATCAAAATTATATATTTTAATTGTGCCTCCATTCTAAGTTATGCAAATTGTCTAACTGATATCAAAGGTATATCAACTTTGACAAGACCATCCGGAACATAGAAAGACATGCCATTTAACCTATATGCAATTTGGCTATACTGGTATAAAATCCAAATTTAAGTATCCAGAAAAAAAATGAAATAATATAGAGTTTCATTAACTGTTGTCATTACCTCTTTTATTCAAGTGTTATGATAACATTTCTCCTTCACAAGATGCCTTCTCTCTTGCATCTGTGTATACATTTTCTGCCGGATTTCCAGCATATTCTGTTGAAATAATTCTTCATTCTTTTCAGGGAACAATGATGATGGACACATGCTGTTGAATCAAACCTTCACAATTGGTAAATGAGTTTCCGTTCTTATAGTTTACCTTGAGTTCCCCGTTAACTCCCATGCTTTTAGTTTGTAGCTTCTCTACAATTATCTCAAAACTTGTTATACACTGTACATGTGAACTCAAAGTTGGCCATAGGTAATATGAAAAGAGAAGTAGAACAAAGTAGGCCGGATGGAGATCACTGATCACCACCGATGTCTTAGCAGAAATCTGTACATGTAGGCTCATGTTGTTTATTTTGTAGTTTTGGGGAGAGCAAAAGATGGTTTTGTTGGAAGACTTTAATTATTCAACTTTATGTTTAAAGTATTACAGTTACCTTAAATTTTTCATTAAATCCAATATTCGAATGATCTTCAGATGTTTACGGAACCCTTTGGAGTTAATACTTGTAATCAATGACTAAAACTTGATGATTTTGACTTGGGGAAAATGTTTAGATTGGTGGCTGGTGTGGTTTGGGAGTATCACGGCTTCTCATGGTTTACTTGGATTTTGAAGTTCTAATGTAATCAATGACTCAAGCATGCGTTCACGTAATTAATGATCGAAATATTTCTCTTTCAATTGTATTATAGATCATGGATGATAATGTTTGTGCATTGTGGTAAACCTGTGTAGAACCGATGCTGACAATCGGCAGCAGTAATCCTATAATGTGGGATGATAACTGGACGATCGTTACAGAAGACGGGAGCCTGTCAGCACAATTTGAACACACAATTCTAATAACCCAAGATGGGGCTGAGATATTGACGAAGTGTTAGATATGGTTTGAACTTGCCTCCTAATCAAAAAATTTGCATTGGAGGAGGTATCATTGCAATCCTTATTTTAACCACTATTGCTTCATTTGGCCCAGCTTCTGGTTCATCTGGTATTTATTTTCGTTGCTTCTTTTTTTCACCCACCCCCCCCCCCCCCCCCCCCCCCCCCCCCCCTATTTATTCCTCCACCCTCTACTTTTTTGGGCTACAGACAGGAATTTCGTACAATATTTTGTTGCATATCATAAATGTCTTAGGAATTGTGGATATTATGTATCATTTGGTTTGTTAGTGACAATATAAACTCACATATTGTAGAATATGTCGTACATGTTGCCCATCAACTTAAACATGAAGGACTTTGTCTGCTAATATGCTGGCTTGGACCGGGATTCCGTGCAATGAAAGGCTGTCATATCATAGTGGGCAGTTTTATTGCACGAGATCTAAATCCTGCTAGCATTGCTTTGACATTTTATCATATGATTAGTTGGGGTTACAAATGCCGTCGGGAGAGACGAATTCGGCTTGCATTTTACTCCTTCGGCCACCAATTCAAACATGATTTAATTTGTCCATAATCTTTTGTAATATACAATTTAAACAAATTCCGAAGAAAATGATTCAATTTAGAGACCTTGAGCCCGGGCAGAAATAGGCTTTAACTTACAAAATTTAAAAAATTCCTTTAAAATATATCTTCCCCCCCCCCCCACCACCAAAAAAAAAGGGGGCTTTTTATGGTTTTGCCCCCTTTTCAAAATTTATGATTTCCCCGTGCCTTGAGCTAAAGTTTTACCAATTCAAAGTAGATGCATCATTTCCCGATTGATTTTAAGATTGCGTTAAGAAGTTTTTTTTTTTTTTGAAATGGGTCTGCTTGGTTAAAAGCTTAAAAAGTAATATTTAATTTTTTTACTCTTTTTTTTTTTAATGAATAATCAGAATTTTTATTGAAGAAAGAAGAAATTCTTTGTACACGAAAAGTATACAAGAAAACAAGAGCACAAAAGAACTAGCTGCTATACAAGATAAATAAGAGCACTAAGAGCTAATTGATATTACAATCTAGAAAGCAAATAAGATTTACCAAATTCCGTGAACATGGGCTCAATCCAAAAGAGTTTTCAGAAAGAATGATTTAAGAAATAATACATTAGACTCATTATTCTCTAAGATCTAACGGTTCCTTTCTCTTCAAATGTTCTACATTAAGATGGCGGAAATAATTTTCCAGATAACTTCTCTAGGATGACCATGCTCAAAGAATTTTCAACAATGGAGTAGTTGAAGCACGTTACTAGGTGTGACTCAGGAGACCCCAAAGCTATTAAGCACTAAAAAAGAAATTTACATAAAACTCACAATGGAAAAAAACACATTTTTTTATATTAAAAAAGAAAAAGAAAAAAGAATAAGCTTCAAAATGAAGTTTTTTTTTTAAAAAAAATCTTTTTTAATATAAAAGTTATACTTTTCAACACAATATCAAACAAACTCTAAGTATCAACTTCCCTGTTTTGAGGTTTCGTAATGTGGGCTTATATTCCAAATTGATGTAATGAAACAAATTAGAGATGGGTAAATGCAAGTTAGTAAGTCATTACCAAATTAACCCCTGCTTTTTGACGAATCATCAACTTAAAAAGAAAAGCTGTTTAAAAGGTGTCTCTGATAAAAAAAAAAAGAAAAAAAAAAAAGAGGAAATAAATTAGTGAAGGAATTAAAACAATTATGTTGAAATTCCATCCGCTGCAAGAAAAGCTAGAAGATTTTTCCTGTGTGCTTAAATTGAGCATTAAATAAATTAGAAAAAATAAAAAATTGAGCATTAAATAAACCTTATAGGATGTAATAGGTCGGTTCCTAGCAGGTTGTCTTTTTCTCTCTCAATCTTCTTTCGTTATCTATGTGCAAACAAATTTCTAGTAGTGGGCGGCTAATGAAAATGTTTTGGTGTAATAATTCAAACACCATATGACGGGACAAAAAGATTCTTATTGTCTTTTTAAAGCAAAAGAAAAAAAAAATAAAAATAAAAAAGGACATGGTATTGGGATTGCGACACATGTCTCATGTATTCTATTATGGACATATCTCAATCCCAATAGGTTCGTTTGAAATTAGAACTGAACCTAAGTTATACCCCACGCACCAAATACTCATTGGTGACGGAATATTTAGCATTTCATTAGATGACAATCATTAAGCCACGCCCTCATTGGCTTTCAAGATTTTTATAATGGATTATGATTTTATTAGTTAAAAGCGTTTATGGGGCTTTATCGAATTTGTTTTGGGATAGCTTATTAGTTAACATTCTTTTGTTCACAAAATGAGTAAGCTAACTATAATTAGCTAGGTATCAACATTCTTTTGTTTTTGGCAACATTATTTTATGATTATGATTTTATAATAGATTATGATTTTTTCCCTTATAAATTTTTATGGGGTTTTATCGATTTTGTTTTTGGGTAGCTTAGTAGTTTTTTTTTTTTTTTTTTAATAGAAACACCAACATATTTTATTTACAAATTGAGTGCTAATTCGAATCATGTATCAACATTCCTATACTTTTACAACTTTATGAATATTTAATTTTATTTGATACATGGTTTATGATTATGATTTTATAATAGATTATGATTTTTTTTTTCCTTATAAATTTTTATGGGGTTTTATCGATTTTGTTTTTGGGTAGCTTAGTAGTTTTTTTTTTTAATAGAACCACCAACATATTTTATTTACAAATTGAGTACTAGTTCGAATCATGTATCAACATTCTTATACTTTTAAAACTTTATATCTAATTTTATTTGATACATGGTTTATGTTGTTGAATAAAGAAATATGGTTCAAATTAATGTTACGAACATTTTTCATTTTTGATAAATTGAATGAGGGAAGGAAATTGATTAGTGATAATCTTTTAAGGACATTTCAAGCAAATTATAATGAAAAAAAAAAAAAAAAAAAAAACCCACGCCAATAAGGCGGGTTATAAGCTAGTATATATAACTTCCAATCCATTTTTTAGTATTTACCTCCTATCGCCGCCTTTCTTTCCGATAAATTTTGTTTTCCTATCGACGAGCCAAACAGTAAGATTTTCTCGCACTATATCTCAAAAGATTTTCCCGAGAAAAAAAGAAAAGAAAAAGGAATGGACTCCACGCCAGTGAATTGGGAAGCACTCGACGCTCTTATCATCGACTTTGCCAAATCGGAGAATCTGATTGAATACTCATTCTCCGCTTCGTCTCCGCCTTCTTCTCCTTCTTCTTCTTCGTCTTGTTCTTATTCTTCTTCTTCGTCGCTGTCCTCTTCGTCTTACTATTCGAGGTTGATCATTTGGAAGATCAGACGGTCTTTGGAGGCCGGTGACATTGACGCCGCCATCGATCTCCTACGTGCCCACGCACCGTTCGTCCTCGACGATCATCGCCTTCTCCTCCGGTTACAGAAGCAGGTGAGCGTGTCGTAATGCTCCGCTTGGTTGCTGAGAAAATGCGGGCAGATAGAATACTTTGAATTTTTCAATTTTGAGGTTTTTTTTTTAATGATTAATAATCAATTTTGAGTTTTGGATTCTAATTAATTGAGAAAACGTGTGTCTACGTTGAATTTCGAGGTTCTGTTATCTTCTCGGTTCCTATGTTCTCCGGGAGACTAAACGCTGCGTTTTGTTGTCTGCTTTGATGTTTGGTTACGTTGTTTATTTCGATTTCTGAATTGGGAATTGTTTTTGTTTGGTCAATTTTTGGTGAAGAAATTTATTGAGCTGTTGAGGAAAGGGACTGCCGAAGATCGTGACTCTGCAATTTCTTGCATGAGGACAGCTCTCGCGCCTTGTGCTCTTGATGCGTCCCCGGTACGGTTTTTCTGCATTTTTCTATTTTTGGGATACAATTGATTGCTACCACTCATATAGTCTTCTTTCAACATATTTTTTATTGTTGGGCTAGTAATAATATTTCGATTTCCTCTAGTTTATGAAGTGCTTTAGCTGTGCATATATCCCCCTTCCTCCAGGAATGGAAAGTGGTATATGTAAATAAAATTAAGGAGTTGTCCAAATTGAGCTTCCTTTTTTCTCCACGAGAGCCTTGAGTAGATTAATTGTAACACTCCATGCCCAAGAGGGCTCGGTTTGTTAACCCTAAAGACTCAGAGACGCAAAGGTTACCTATTAGGAACCCAGAGCACTTAATACTTATAAACCACTACCATGCATGTCCTGAGAAAATAATTTACAAAAGCATAAGGTCAAAGTACTTTAAAATTTCCATTACATAATTAAAATAGTCACAATGATTTTTAATACGTGCCCTAAAGCACTTTCTAAAGTCATAACATGACATAATAAAGAAATATGTGAATGCAATTCCCCTTTATAAAGAGTCTAAACATCTTTGCCTCCTATCTCGGTCGCCTTAATTCCTGGAAAAGGTGAAAAACAAAGAGAGAGCGAAAGGCTCAGCAAGTAACATTCTCAACTAATTAAAAATGGTTGGTTTAGAAATCTTTTAAGCAAAGGTTTAGGAACTTAGATAACATATGATATATAACCCAACTTTTTTCTTGATGAACTCAAAACACTTTTTCTTAATCTTTCTTAATAAAACATATCTTCTTGAAAAAAAATTCATAAATCAATTTCTTTCATCAAACTTAACATAAATCATGATTCTTCAACGAGTAAAAGCTTCTCTTTTCACTTGTTGCTTATAGCTTCACACCCCATATGCATGGGGTTGTTCGTCCAACCTTTGAGGATCTAGCAACACTAGTGGTAGCGGATGCGCCTTGGGCAGCTGATTAACTTCTAAGTGCACCCAGCATGACAAACTTATTGATAGCCAGTTTGCCACTGATTTTGGATGGAAACAGTATAGAAATTTTAGGCTTTTTCACGGTGTCTGCTTTTCTACTCCTTGATGTGAGAACTCCGTGCGTTTAGATAGGCTATATGAAATCAGAATTTCAGTTTTTCAATAGAAAAGTTTGAGAAGAACTTGGAGAATCCTACCTGTTTTGGTTGCAGCTGTGATCGAGATTGTTTATAGGTTTTTTAGGTCATAGCTGGAAGAGAGAGAGCTGAGAATTTTAAAGCTCATGTAGGTATGTTTTGAGAGGCTGAAAACAGGCGGCTGATTAGGGTGAAATTAGGGCCTTGTTTGATAAGCATGGTTATAGAACAGGATAGTGCTTGGCACTATTTACTGCACTTTCTTTTACTTTTTTATTTTTTCCAACAACAATTCACATCAAAACATTCTTACTTTTTTCACTTTTTATATCACATCAATAATTTTTTATTACTATTCAAATAAAAAAATTCACTACAATACAAAATTTTTTCACTTTTTTATACAAATTCTTTTTATTTTATATCATATCATCACTTTTTACTAATTTCAAAACTAACAACCCACTACTCTGTTCTGTTCTGTTCTTTGCCAAACAAGCCCTAGGCTTTTTGTTCAGCTATAAACTGACGGCAGTTAAGGGTTTTGTTTAAAGAAACAACTTTTTTTTTTGGGAACAATAAAACTGACTACAGGTTATATGTCTTAATGTGGTTACAAGCTGGCAGCAAATTAGGTTTAAGTTTCCTTTTAAAACTAAACCTCTTTTCTTTTCATACGCCCTATCTATAGTAACTTTTTACTCTTTTGGTATATCTATTGCTATAGTGGATAAAAGGACAGAAGAATTGTAATATTACGCATCTTATAAGGTATACTGCTATGCTAAACTATGCGCAAGTAAACTATTTATAGTAACATCGTATGTTATGCTAGACTACGAAAGCGATAAACTCTCTAAGGAAAAGAAAGAGGAAAGGAGAGCGGTCGAGTGCTCATCAAAAGAAAGATGAGTTGGTCGAGTTGATTCCCTCTCCTTTCCCCCACCTGAGTTCTTAAAAAACTCCCTTAATAACGAGTCTAAGTTAGGGAACAACTCCTAGTAAATAGGTAGGAGTTGGCATACAATTAGAGCTTGTTTTAAAAAAAAAAAAAAACAGACTTTCCTTTTTAGAGAAGAATAAACCTGGCCAGATTCTATTAGGTTTTAGACTTAACAATTATTGAACTTTTTAGCCCTTTACAAGTCTTTTTCAGCCCTCTAACATACCCACCTATTAAACCAACGAAATTAAAAGAGATAATTAAGCAAACAACTACCACACATCAAATAAAAAAACTAAAACAGCAACATCATAAAATTACCCTTGGTTGTCTAGGGTGTCACACTATATCCTACCCTTTTAAGGACCTCATGATAGAGCTTAAACGTACGTGCCTTACTAATAGTGCACTGCTATTTTGAAACATCCCCTTGTAGCTTATAAATATCGCACATTTTGAAAGGCAGAAGATTTGGGAAAGATAAATGTTCCAAGTGGTGTTATTAGGCCTTCTTACCCAGAAATGAAGTTAGGATCCTTGGAGGCAGTATTCGTTTCTTTGAAATTTATTTGGAGCTTGAACACCAATTTTTCTGAAATCTTGTAGGGGCTATTGCTTGCAAATATTCATTAAGTGGAATTTGAAATCACCTAAAATGTTTCAATCTTTTTGTTTAGCTCAATTAGGAGAGAGTTGCAGAGAGAATTGGTGAAAAACGTGGAAGAGGATATATGCAATTTCAGTGTTTGAGAGTCCCGTAGAGGATTCGAATAGTTCATAAAAGAGTGATAATTCATTATAGTGGTGCCACCTTTTGGTTGAGATGTCTTTTGTTCTTAGTTCCATCAATTTGGAATTTAGCATTGTATCTGAGCACAATAAATTTGCTCATTCCTTTGAAACAGAGGGTTGTCATTAAGGAGGATGATTACTTTAAATGCTATCTTTTATGCTATGATCGGAAGATAACTTCCCCAACCAGTGACTGGGTCTTATGATGGACCCAATCCCTTGTTTGTTGGGATTGACATGACCTTCTGGATATGAAGGTTGCTATCTTTCATTCATTGTCATTTAATCTATTTGGAGCAGCATTGAAAAGCAAGTAGACTGTGGTCCCCCCCTTCACAGCCTTGTAGATTGACACATTACATCTTGAACCAATTTCTAAAGTGAATTCAAACAGATCAGCAATACTTCAAGAATTTGTGGAGGGTGTACCTAGAATCATAATTTAAGTTGACAGCAGTGACATGTACTATAGACCAAAAAAAAAAAATTATAAAAGCTCAAAATATTTGGTTTTAGAACATTTTCTTCTTGTTGAAGATTCATTTTAAAATGTTATTTGATGACCAGAAACTTTGTTACATCATGTTGTTAGTATACTCTAAACTACCAAATTGAATTTTTTTAATACCTTAGTTTAAGGAGTTATCTTAGAAATTTACCAAATTTACATATTGGCCTGGCACCTTGATTTCCAGGTATGGTTCTTCAGCAAGCACCCCCACAGTTTAAGTGCTTCTTGGGGTTAAATCATTGTTTGACACTTGTTTTATTGTTTCGGGAAAATATTGTTTCTATTCAGTAGAAAATTATGGAACCTGTTTGTTGAATTCAAGTTTTTTCTCTTGTTTAGTGGTGAATTCTGACAGATTGCTGTATTTGTATTCAAGGAAGCATATGACGAATTCAAGCATGTTCTTCTTGCCTTTATATATGACAAATACGATCTAACTTCTCCAGTGGCAAATGAGGTGGGATTTGTGCGATGTTATGTTAACTTCTTGGACTTTATGTTCTTTTCGTAGACAGCAGTAACTTTATGATACATTCTATTTTAATTTGTTTTTACATATACTTTGGCTCTTATATATTCAAGATCAAATTGTTGATTCACCTATTACGTAGGATATGGTAATTCATGTCAAATTTTTTTTTTTTTTTTTTTTTTTTTTTTTTCTGAATATAAAAATGCATTAAAAATGTAGATGGAGTGGCTTGTGGTGCCTTAACAACTTTGAAAGCTTACACTAACAATAGGAGTCTAGAATATGCTGCATTCAGAATGTTGTAAAAAGTGATTGTATTTTTCTTTCTTCTCCTATTTGTCAAGAAGAGATTGTTTTTATTTATCCCTAGAAATTATCATTGTAACAGGTGAAGGAAGATACATTAATGTGGTTGGTTTTGTTGTTTCAATTATTCTTCATTTGTTTGCTGAGTTTACAACTTCACATAGATTAGGTGAAAGATTTGAAATTTTGAATAATAGATTTTTCGTCATATGGGACAGGTTTTATTTTTCATTAAATAAAAGATTTAAGATCTAAAGTAGTACTTACTTTTGTTTCCTTTAGATATTAATATCTAAAGTAGTTTCCTTTGGAAATAGAGCTTTTGTTTATAGTTCTGTCTATTATGGGTAGCTGTTACGGTGCTTCTGTGCCCGCTGGTCTTTTCTCTTCCTCCAAAATGATAGGGATCTCATACAATAATATTTAATACTGGATGAGCATATGATGTTGGTCTTTCTTAGCAATTCCTTGAATTTGGTTGAACTGATTCTTTGGCATTGTGAAGCAAATCCTATATCACTTAACTTATGTGCCTATGTGATAGGCACAACAATTTTCCATATCTGCTGCTGCATCAAATTTTGGCTTGCGTCTTGGTTGCTTTTGCTTCCACATTACTGAATATTCAGATTGTTCTTTCTCTTCCTATTTCATTTTGGGATGATGTTTCATCTCCAACTTTTAGCTGTTTTAGATGGATAAAGATAAAGTTAGTTGTTTGTCTGTAAAATGTTCATTATGTTGATATGTAAAGCTTTCTACTAAGATTATATTCACATTTATAATTGTGCATCTTCTATCTTTTCAGTGGTCAGAAAGGAGGAGATTTGAAATTGCTGGATTGATGTCCTCTGTCTTAAGAGCTCATTTACATGCATACGATCCGGTCTTTTCGATGACGTTGAGATACTTGATAAGGTTATCATTCAGCTCTGGTTAATTTGCCTTTACTTGATATTTTTACCCTGAGGCTTTTGTTTTTGTGCATATGGTAGATTGTCTGTGCTTATTTTTCAATTATCTCCCTATGTTGTGCAGCATACATAAAGGATATTGCCTTCGTCAAGGTGTTGTATCACCCATTTCAGATCTTACTCAAAGGTTACTCCTTGAAGAACGCGACCCCCCTGCAACACCACAGGAGAGTTTGTATGAAGCACCTCCTTTTGACGAGGTGAGATTTCTAACCTACAACTAATTGTCCTAAGATGATGATGAAGGTAAAATATTTTTTTGAAAATGATTTTTTTTTTTTTTTTTTGGTATTTCTTGTGTTTAGCGCAATTGAAATTTTTAGTAAGGAATTTTTATTTTATTTTTTTATGGTTATTGGAAAATTATACAAGCATGTGGCCTCACTTACCACCCCATTCCTCCGGCCACCACCATCATTTCTCCCTCTCCTCGCATCATCATTACCACCTCCTTCCCCACCCCCAATCCTTAGTACCACCACCACAGCCACTCCTTTTCCCCCATTCCTCTACACCACCACCACCATTAACCTATACTACCCCCCCCCCCCCCCCCCCGGCGCAAAAAAAAAAAAAAAACTCCCACGACCACCACACCATAACGACCATTGTCTATTGAATTTTTCTTTCTTTTTTTGTTTTGTTTTTTGTTTTTTTTTTTTTTTTTTTCCCCTTTTTAGTGCTGTTAGCTTTAACATAGAGATTTTTGGTGCAATCAAATACAAGAAATTTTTTCAATGTTTCAACCAAGCAACAAATAACAAATCATTTTTCTGTGAAAATATTTTCTTTTGAAATTTTTTCTTTAGGAAATTATTTTACATCAAACAGATGAGTATGCTCTTGTTCATGTTTTACTTCATCAGTTATCAAGTATTTCATTTTTAGAGTACTTGGCCGGCCTCTTATGTATGTTATTGTGCATGTTTGATTTCAAAAACCAGGTGGATGTGCAAGCTCTTGTACATGCTGTAGAGCTCACAAGACAAGGGGCGGTTGATAGCTTGAGATTTTCTAAGGGTGATTTATTTCTGGCATTTCAGGTTATCAAATATTTGTCAATTATACTGTATTACAATATTTGCAATATATTCCTCATCATATCCTTGAATCTCATCAGTCTTTTGATGTGGAACAAATTTTTAGAATTTAATT